>NW_022436974.1:16060150-16363581 GCF_009761245.1 Sapajus apella
CCCTTCCCTTCCCTTCCCTTCCCTTCCCTTCCCTTCCCTTCCCTTCCTTTTCCTCCCCTCCCTAACCCTCCCCTCCCCTCCTCTCCTCTCTCCTTTCCTCCCCTTCTCTCCCTTTCCTTCCTCCCTCCCTCCCTCCCTCCCTCCTGCCTTCCTTCCTTCCTTCCTTCCTTCCTTCCTTCCTTCCTTCCTTCCGATTGTGCTTTGTCTAGGCATAGAAGCAGCCGGATCACATCAGAACAGTGTGGAATTTGCATTACTCTTTAGGTATGAGCATTTACTCATTCTCTCGTCTTATGTCTTCAGCATCTATTGAGTTCCATTTTGCATTAGTCCTTGGAATCTGTATTTTTCACTTGTCCCTGCTTTGTCTCTTTTATTCTCTTACTTGGTACTTGATTTGTACCTGCCAATGACCTTGCTTTCACTCTGTTTTAGGCTATGAAATTTATATTTTCATCTACATTCAACTTTAGTCCATTCCTCATATTCAACTTTATTCCTCTAGTTCCAGGTAATATTCTTAAAGAAACTTTTCTTGATGCAAAGCCTAAGATAGAATACTTACCACACCGATAAAGGCTTTATTGAAAATTCCACTTCTGTGATTCAGTGTCTAGTAGTTTTGTACTCATATGTATTGAGAGAATGATAACTTTTTACTTTGCAGAAGAGAGAGTATAGGATATGGATACAGGATAAGTGAATTAGATATAAGTATTTTATTTGACTCCCTAAGCAGAACCAAGTGTTCAGAAAAGCCCGATGGAATAGCAAGACTGTAATATCACTTCGTAACATTATTAAGTATAGCAAGATCAGCTGTGCTTTACTGTCCAGCTGAATTCAAAGCAGTTATGTGGTAAGAGAACAAGGTATTTTGGAAAAAGCATAAGGTATATGTCTTAAAGCACATATTACCATCTTTTTGTTGCAGCTGTAAGAAGAGGATACTGGCCAGGTGCTGTGGCTCATGCCTATAATCCCAGCACTTTGGGAGGCTGAGGTGGGTGGATCACCTGAGGAGTTTGAGACCAGCCTGGTCAATGTGGTGAAACCCCATATATACTAAAAGTACAAAAATTAGCTGGGCATGGTGTCAGGCACCTATAATCCCAGCTACTTTGGAGGCTGAAACAGGAAAATCACTTGAACCCAGGAGGCAGAGGTTGCAGTGAGCTGAGATTGTGCTACTGCACTCCAGCCTGGGTGACAGAGCAAGACTCTGTCTCAAAAAAAAAAAAAATCCTCTGGTGATTTCAGTAAATGTTTGGGATTAAACAGCTCTGATGAGCTATAGCCATATATGCAAATCACTAAAAGACAACTGAATCAACAGTAACAACCTCTGGTTGGCAGAGTATAGAGGTGACTGCAATTGTTCCCATAATACTATGCCTGCCAACATGAAGGCTGGAATGGGAAGAAGTGCAAAAAGCCTTTCCTCAGTCACTTTTATTCTAGCCTATGATATAATAGATGAAAAAATATGTAAATATGTTACAAATTTGGCATTATAGTTATTTTTTTATTTTACTGTGGTTAAATAATTGCAGAGCAACTCATGAGTCACACAAGAAAAGAGCCTCATGATTTAAGGATCATATTTTCTTAAGTCATGTAAAAAATCCATTTTTCCATTACTTATATTCAAAGTTTGCTTAGTGAATTTTGGTTATTTCAAAAAGGCCAAGTTTCCCTTCAAGTAAAAAAGATTTACCATTTCCAAGGATATTAAAAATCTCATCAAATGCTTGAAGGCATATATCAAAGAGGAGTTTTAAGAGTCTTTTGAGGAAAGAGTAGCATCATTTAAACAGATATGTCATGTTAGGTGGTTCTTCTTGGAAGAAGATGAAATATCTTGAGTACATGTTGAGTTTTTAAGGATGTGTTTTTAAAGACAATCCTATTTATTATAAATTTCCTTGAACATGCTGTTTGACAATTGAAGACCTAACTGTGTCAGAATCATCATTACAAAGATCAGATCTCATTTTTAAGGAGTGTAGGTTAAAAGAGAGAGAGAGATTGGACTGAATAGGGGCTATCTCAGATATCACCTAGTAGTCATTTTTTTTTCTTTTTTAGTGGATCCTAAAGGCAGAAGATTGAAATATAGCTTCTCTCAACTAAATTCCAATGAATTTAATCTAGATCAATTTAGTCAACAATAGCCCCACTAAGTACTTATTTCAATCAATAGGCAGAGTTTTTCTTTTGCCATCTTCCTTCTATTATGGGGATCTCTCACTTTATTACCCCTTCTAACCTCACTTTTCACTCTGAAGAAGAGGATTGCAGTGATTCAACAAGGGCTATTTGAATCGAGAGTATGAAATTCTTATCCCTTAAATGCTATTTCTTAAACCATGTTGCTAGTGGGCCAGAAGTTATGGACATCACCTGGGAGCTTATTAGAAATGTAAATATTCAGGCCCTGTGACCCCAGGTGATTTTTGTGTGTATTAGAGTTTGTGAACATTTTTCCACAAATTTGACAATAATTTATAGACAGATTTTTTTTTTTTTTATTGTGAGGCCAAAATGGATGCGTCTTCAAGAATCTGAGGAATTTATTTTGAATATCCTCAGAGGTGGCAAATCTTTTTATATTTGAGTAGGGAATATGCAAAATAAAAAGTGCTAGGTGCTGTGATTAAATCAAGTAGTCAAGTCATATAAAATGTAATCTAAACAATATGCAGGATTTAGCAATCCTGAGTGAGAAGAGGTTTGACTTCATTCAATGATTTTTCTTCTATTTGAGCCTTAAAAAGAGAAGAAATACAAATAAATGAAAATTACCAGGCATTCATTGTATACTTACTGAATTTAAGGATAATGCTCGGTATTAGAGTATATATGGCTGGATAGGACGTTGTCTTCATTCCTAAGGGCCTTGCTTAGGACTTAAAAATTACTTAGTGAATTGAAATGTTGAAGGCAGGTGGGTGAACAACTGGAAGGTAGAAAGAGAAATAACGATTAAGCAGATTCAAGCAATATGTTGTTGCAACAGGAGAAAAGCAGCAGCATTTTACTTTGCAGAAGAGAAAGTATGGGATATGGATACAGGATATATCCAAAGGTGGATACGAGCATTTATCTGGCTTCCTGAACAGAACCAAGTATTCAGAAAAGTCTAATGTAATTTGTAACTTCATGAAGTATAGCAAGATTAACTGTGCTATACTGTCTAGATGAATTCAAAGCAGATATGTGGTAAGAGAGCAAGGTATGTTGGAAGAAGTATAGGCGTATGTCTTAAAGCACATTTTACCATCTCTTTATTGAAGCTGTAAGAAGAGAATCCCCCACACTTTCCAAACAAACATATTTTCTTTTTGATAATAGTTGCTCGGGTGTTCTTACTACCTACTCAAGTGAACCCAGTTTTAGTAAAAATAATTTCTTGTTGAAGACATTTCATACTTAGATCTCTGACTTCACATATTGTGTTTACAAAAACTGTACTGGACCTGGGCATTGAAGGAGGATTTCTAAGTGTGGGGAAGGGGATCTGGGCCTAGAGAAGTGTGTGAGCAAGAGATGGTGAGGGCCTCAACTCTGGCAGTGGTAACGGAAGCGGGTGGTGGTGAAGAAAGAGAGTGCAAAAGAGAGATCCTTGAAAAGTGACAAGGGGATATATATCAATTATTAAAAAATAACGCTTGTTAACCAAAAGTGAAATTTGGCATTGATCATTGAATTATCATCAATTTTAAGTCATCTTTGACTTAATCATGATTATTTTCTTCAACTCTAGTAGTTGTTTAGGGCATGGAGAATAAGTAGACAAAAAACTGAAATAGACTTTGAGCACTTTGTCACATTTTGGGGTACAAGTTAATGAAGATTTGAAAGTTTAATATTAAAAATATTGTCTCTAGGGTTTTTCTAAATGTGATCAAACAACTGTTTGTTATGTTTCAAAGGATAGTTTGTTGATATAAATGCATATCATGAGTATGATAAACATACTTCCTTTTCTGAATACTTTGCACACTTAGTGTTTCAAATGTTGGTGACTTGCAAATGCTGCTCATGAAGCTGTTTGTATCCTTTAAAATGTTACAGAGAAAAAGCATCTTGAAATTTATCTACAAAAATTGTTTTTTTTTTCCATTTAATTTTATTGCATTTTAGGTTTTGGGGTACATGTGAAGAACATGCAGGATTATTGCATAGGTACATACGTGGCAGTGTGATTTGCTGCCTTCCTCCCCATCACCTACATCTGGCATCTCTCCCGTTGCTATCTCTCCCCAGCTCCCCACCCCCCACCGTCCCTCCCCTATTTCCCCCCAACTGACCCCAGTGTGTAGTGCTCCCCTCCCTGGGTCCCTGTGTTCTCATTGTTCAACACCCACCTATGAGTGAGAACATGCGGTGTTTGATCTTCTGTTCTTCTGTCCGTTTGCTGAGAATGATGGTTTCCAGGTTCATCCATGTCCCTACAAAGGACACAAACTTATTGCTTTTGATGGCTGCATAATATTCCATGGTGTATATGTGCAACATTTTCCCTGTCCAGTCTATAATCGATGGGCATTTGGGTTGTTTCCAGGTCTTTGCTATTGTAAACAGTGCTGCAATGAACATTCGTGTGCATGTGTCCTTATAGTAGAACGATTTATAATCCTTTGGATATATACCCAGTAATGGGATTGCTGGTTCAAATGGAATTTCTATTTCTAGGTCCTTCAGGATTCGCCACACTGTCTTCCACAATGGTTGAACTAATTTACACTCCCACCAACAGTGTAAAAGTGTTCCTATTTCTCCACATCCTCTCCAGCATCTGTTGTCTCCAGATTTTTTAATGATCGCCATTCTAACTGGCTTGAGATGGTATCTCAATGTAGTTTTGATTTGCATTTCTCTGGTGACCAGTGATGATGAGCATTTTTTCATATGTTTGTTGGCCTCATGTACTCTTCTTTTGTAAAGTGTCTATTCATATCCTTTGCCCACTTTTGAATGGGCTTATTTGTTTTTTTTCTTGAAAATCTGTTTTAGTTCTTTGTAAAATCTGGATATCAGCCCTTTGTCAGATGGGTAAATTGCAAAAATTTTTCCCATTCTGTTGGTTGCTGATTCACTCTAATGATTGTTTCTTTTGCTGTGCAGAAGCTGTGGAGTTTGATTAGGTCCCATTTGTCTATTTTGGCTTTTGTTGTCAATGCTTTTGGTGTTTTGGTTATGAAGTCCTTGCCTACGCCTATGTCCTGAATGGTTTTGCCTAGATTTTCTTCTAGGGTTTTTATGGTGTTAGGTCTTATGTTTAAGTCTTTAATCCATCTGGAGTTAATTTTAGTGTAAGGTGTCAGGAAGGGGTCCAGTTTCTGCTTTCTGCACATGGCTAGCCAGTTTTCCCAACACCATTTATTAAACAGGGAATTCTTTCCCCATTGCTTGTTTTTGTTTGTTTTTTCAAAGATCAGATGGTTGTAGATATGTATGTTGCCTCTGAGACCTCTGTTCTGTTCCATTTTTCTATATCTCTGTTTTGGTACCAGTACCATGCTGTTTCGATTACTGTAGCCTTGTAGTATAGTTTGAAGTCCAGTAGTGTGATGCCTCCCGCTTTGTTCTTTTTGCTTAGAATTGACTTGGCTATGTGGGCTCTCTTTTGGTTCCATATGAAGTTTAAGGTGGCTTTTTCCAGTTCTGTGAAGAAGGTCATTGGTAGCTTGATGGGGATAGCGTTGAATCTGTAAATTACTTTGGGCAGTATGGCCATTTTCACGATATTGATTCTTCCTAACCATGAACATGGAATGTTTCTCCATCTGTTTGTGTCCTCTCTTATTTCGTTGAGCAGTGGCTTGTCGTTCTCCTTGAAGAGGTCATTTATGTTCCTTGTTAGTTGTATTCCTAGGTATTTTATTCTCTTTGTGGCAATTGTGAATGGCAGTTCGTTCTTGATGTGGCCCTCTTTAAGTCTGTTATTGGTGTATAGGAATGCTTGTGATTTTTGCACATTGATTTTGTATCCTGAGACTTTGCTGAAGTTGCCTATCAGTTTCAGGAGATTTTGGGATGAGACGATGGGGCCTTCTAGATATACAATCATGTCGTCTGCAAATAGAGACAATTTGACTTCCTCCTTTCCTATTTGAATACCCTTTATTTCTTTTTCTTGCCTGATTGCTCTGGATAGAACTTTCGGTACTATATTGAATAGGAGTGGTGACAGAGGGCATCCTTGTCTAGTGCCAGATTTCAAGGGGAATGCTTCCAGTTTTTGCCCATTCAGTATGATATTGGCTGTTGGTTTGTCGTAAATAGCTTTTATTATTTTGAGATACGTTCCGTCAATACCTAGCTTATTGAGGGTTTTTTAGCATAAAGGGCTATTGAATTTTGTCAAAGGCCTTCTCTGCATCAATTGAGATAATCATGTGTTTTTTGTCTTTGGTTCTGTTTATGTGGTGAATTACGTTTATAGACTTGCATATTTTGAACCAGCCTTGCATCACCAGGATGAAGCCTACTTGATCATGGTGGATAAGCTTTTTGATGTGCTGTTGCAATCGGCTTGCTGGTATTTTATTGAAGATTTTTGCATCTATGTTCATCATGGATATTGGCCTGAAGTTTTCTTTTCTTGTTGAGTCTCTGCCAGGTTTTGGAATCAGGATGATGTTGGTCTCATAAAATGATTTGGGAAGAATTCCCTCTTTTTGTATTGTTTGGAATAGTTTCAGAAGGAATGGTACCAGCTCCTCTTTGTATGTCTGTTAGAATTCATCTGTGAATCCGTCTGGACCTGGGCTTTTTTTGGGTGGTAAGCTGTTAATTGCTGCCTCAACTTCAGACCTTGTTATGGGTCTTCAGGGTTTCGATGTCTTCGTGGTTTAGGCTTGGAAGGATGCAAGTGTCCAGGAATTTATCCATTTCTTCCAGGTTTACTAGTTTATGTGCATAGAGTTGTTTGTAATAATATCTGATGATGGTTTGAATTTCTGTGGAATCTGTGGTGATATCCCCTTTATTGTTTTATATTGCATCAATTTGGTTATCCTCTCTTTTTTTTTTTTTTATTAACCTGGTTAGTGGTCTGTCTATTTTGTTGATCTTTTCAAAAAACCAGCCCCTGGATTTATTGATTTTTTGAAGGGTTTTTTGTGTCTCTCTCTCCTTCAGTTCTGCTCTGATCTTAGCTATTTATTGTCTTCTGCTAGGTTTTGAGTTTTTTTGATCTTGTTCCTCTAGCTCTTTCACTTTTGATGATAGGGTGTCAATTTTTGATCTCTCCTTGCTTCTCATGTGGGCACTTATTGCTATATATTTTCCTCTAGAGACTGCTTTAAATGTTTCCCAGAGATTCTGGTATTTTGTGTCTTCATTCTCGTTGGTTTCGAAGAACATCTTTATTTCTGCCTTCATTTCATTGTTTATCCAGTAAACATTCAAGAGCAAGTTGTTCAGCTTCCATGAAGCTGTGCGGTTCTGGGTTAGTTTTTGAATTCTGAGTTCTAGCTTGATTGCACTGTGGTCTGAGAGACTGTTTGTTACGATTTCCGTTCTTTTGCATTTGCTCAGTAGTGATTTACTCCCAATTATGTGGTCAATTTTAGAGTAGATGTGATGTGGTGCTGAGAAGAATGTATATTCTGTGGATTTGGGGTGGAGAGTTCTGTAAATGTCTGTTAGGTTTGCTTGGTCCAGGTCTGAGTTCAAGTCCTGGATATCCTTGTTAATTTTCTGCCTGGTTGATCTGTCTAATATTGACAATGGGGTGTTAAAGCCTCCCACTATAATTGTGTGGGAATCTAAGTCTCTTTGTAAGTCATTAGGAACCCTACGGCACATAATCGTCAGATTCACCAGGGTTGAAATGAAGGAGAAAATACTAAGGGCAGCCAGAGAGAAAGGTTGGGTTACCCACAAAGGGAAGCCCATCAGACTCACAGCAGATCTCTCAGCAGAAACCCTACAAGCCAGAACAGAGTGGGGGCCAATATTCAACATCCTTAAGGAAAAGAACTTTTAACCCAGAATCTCCTTTCCAGCCAAATTAAGCTTCATAAGTGAAGGAAAAATAAAATCCTTTGTGAACATGCAAGTACTCACAGATTTCATCACCACCAGGCCTGCTTTACAAGAGCTCCTGAAAGAGGCCCTACACATATACAGGAACAACCAGTACCAGCCACTCCAAAAACATGCCAAATTGTAAAGAGAATCAACACAATGAAGAATCTGCATCAACTAATGGGCAAAACAGCCAACTAGCACCAAAATGGCAGTATCAAATTCACACATAACAGTATTAACCCTAAATGTAAATGGACTAAATACCCCAATCAAAAGACACAGAGTGGCAAATTGGATAAAAAGCCAAAACCCATCAGTGTGCTGTATCCAGGAAACCCATCTCACATGCAAGGATACACAATGGCTGAAAATAAAGTGATGGAGGAAGATTTACCAAGCAAATGGAGAGCAAAAAAAAGCAGGAGTTGCAATTCTCATCTATGATAAATTAGATTTTAAAGCAACAAAGATCAAAGGAGACAAAGAGGGACATTACATAATGGTGAAAGGATCAATGCAACACGAAGAGCTAACGATCCTAAATATATACGCACCCAATACAGGAGCACCCAGATACATAAGGCAAGTTCTTAATGCCTTACAAAAATTGTTTTATTCATTACAAGTCATTATTCTTTTAAGAGACTGCTGCTGCAGAAACGTTTACAGAAATTCTTTTTTTTTTTCTTTCTCTTTATTTTTAGTTTTTACTTTTTAAAAACAGAGTCTTGTTCTGTCACTAGAACTGGACTGCAGCGGCAGGAACGCATCTCACTGCAGCCGTGACCTCCTGGGTTCAAGCAATTCTCCTGCCTCAATTCAGGCAATTCTCTTTTGAGTAGCTAGGACAACAGGCATACACCACCATGCCCAGCTAATTCTTTTCTCTTCATTAATACATGAGGCAAGATGATGTAAACATATTTTGTTTTCTGGATTTTATCTTTTTTATTCCTTATTCCTCTGATTTTTGTCAACCAATTTAGTATCCTACCAACCTCTATGTTATTAAAAAATATGGGAAGGATTTATATCTGTACAGCTTTTACCTTCTGTTCTTATACATTTTTCAAACATGACCTCCCCACTACTTTATTGCTGATGGCAGACTAAAATTGAAGCTGCACATAAAATTTAAGAATTACTAACTTTTCTCTGTAAATTTTAATATTTATGAAACACAAATTTTTTTAATTTATAAAATATAAATTAAATTCATATAAAGTAAAACATGTAATTTATATATAATATACACAGCATAATAACAAAACAAAAATTTCTGAAATTGCTACTGACAGCTAGAAATAGATCATTATCATTAATTTGTATCTAATCATACATACTTTCCTTATCCCACTTCCTTGCCCACCGTGCCTACTTAAGTATCTTTTCATGTGTTCCTTTGCTTTTGTCTGTTTGTTTTATTACACATGTATGTATGGATGTATGTGTAAAATATGTGGTTTAGTTTTGCACATTTTTCAACTTTACAAAATTTTTTTCATATTGAAACTTTTTTCACTCAACATTATGTTTCTAAGATATGTAGTTCCATATTATCATTCATTCATTTTTACTGCTCCATACATTCCATCTTGAGAACATACCACAATTTATCTATTTTACTTTTGATGGACATTGGAATGTTTCTAATGTTTGCTATTGTAATCTATGCTGCTATGAACATTTTGGTTTACTTGTGGTGCATGTGTGCCAAAGTTTATCTAGGATGTATACTGGGTAGTAGAAATACTGAGTTATAGGATAAACAAATGTTAAATTATTTTCTGAAGTGGCTATAACAATTTGCACTTGGTAGGAATAAATAAGTTACCATGGATGCGTGTCTTTTTCTAGTCCTTGTACTGTGAGACTAAATTATTTTTATATATTTTTATATACATGGTATTTGATTATGATCTTAGTTTGTTATTTATCATCACCAATGAGGTTGAGGCTTATCTGTGACGTGTTTCTTTTCCTGTGAAATGCCTGCTCAGAATTTTTACCTATTCTTTTCTGTTGGTTTGGTTGTCTTTTCGATTTGTAGTTCTTTTCATTTCTGGATACTGTTCCTTTGTGTGCTGTGAAATTATCTTCTTTCAATTTGTACCTTGTCTTTTTGTTTTCTTTGTTGATACATATGTACATTTTATGAACAACTGCTACATAATAAACTACATATATATATATATATATATATGAAATGCATAATTTAATAGATTTGGAATATATATGCACTCTAAGCTCAAACCATATAGTAAGCATACACATCACTCTTGAAAGTTTCCTCTTATCCTTTTGTTATCCCTCCTACTCATCCCTTTATTTTATATTTTGTGTTATAATCCAATACTATGTAATGTATGTTTGCTCAAATTGCTCCAGCTTTGGCCATCTTTGGCAGCTCTTTCATGTGGTTCTTCTGTTTCTTTGATATTACCCTATTGTAGCAGGGTTGTTTCTTTGGTGACCATTTCTTTACTTGCTGGTGCTATAAGATGTTCCATGCCCATCTTATATCTCCTGCCCCAGTCCTAGGATCAGTCATTTCTCCAAGAAGCTCTGGTTTCTTTTATTGGAAAATAGTATTACTAACCAAGATCTGGGCTCCGGATGTGTTTGTTGCTACTGGGGTGTCCCTGCTTCTAGGTCCTCTTAGAAGACACAGCCAGGAATTATATATGACAGAGCTAGGAAATTTCCAAATACATAATCATTCTAAACACATTTTATCTATCTGTGTATCCTGTAGCTCTTGCAAACTTCGAGTTCATACAGATACCCTTAATTCTAATCTAACATGACAGTGTTCATTACTCTTTACCAATGCTGCACAGAGGCCAAAATCAGGGTGCTAGTTGTGTTTATTATTACTGTGGCATCATTCATCCTCTCAGCAGATGGATCAAGAAAATTATATAGATGTGTGTATAACTGACTCATGTATATACATGTCTATAAATATTCTTATATGTATTCATCTGTGTCTATATTAAGTGAAACATGTCTGCAACTCTAATGTAATATCATATGGATCATTTTAACATTTCTTGCCTGTAACTTTCTACTAGAAGAGTAGGAAACCTGATTTCCGTCATCCACCATCCATTCACTTAATTGTTCAATTTTAGTATACATGTATTGTGTTTTCAGAATTCTTCATCTGTACTTCACAGGAGGTTTGCTGTACTGCATAGACTTACCAACTAGAGTATGATGGTTTTGTGTAGTTTCTTTGACTTTGGTTTTATAGCCTCTGTTCATTTTCAAAGTTACTTAAATTAGTACTTTTTTTTCTGTTGATTTCGTGAAGGTTATTTTATACATTTGTAATACAGTTACATTCCTTTGTAACAGTCTGCATTTCATCTTGGGATCCCTGACTTCCTACATGATTTTTAAAAAATATTTGCCTACGTTAAGGTTTACTTTTTGTGCTATTGAGTTCTTTGGGTTTTGACAAATACTTCATGTTATGTGTCCAACAGTACAGTATCATTTGAGAATGTTTTTATCATTCTCTGCTTTATGTATTCAAACCTCCTTCTCTTTCACAGAACCTCTGGCAAACATGGATTTTTAAAACTGTCTCTTTAGTTTTACTTTTTCCAGATGCTATATAGGTGGAATCATACAGTATGTATCCTTTCCCGACTGGCTTCTTTAGCTTAGCAATATGCATTTAAGATTCATCTCTGTTTTTGCTTGGCTTGATAGCTCATTCCTTATTACTGGATAACATTCTATTATGTGGATTTACTATGGTTTATTCACTTTTTGAATGATTTGTTCTAGTTTTTATAATTATGAATAAAGGTTCTATAAGCATTCTAAATACAGATAAAAAGAAAATTTTCAGGATTTCTTCTGTTTTACTTTGGGATATATGTTTTTGCAGATCTTTTAATCAGCAAAATTTCTGTATGCCTATGTGTGCAGAAGCTATTTATGAAGTCATGCATTACATTTTGATGCTTTCCTCACATTTTCTCTACAGATATTCAAGAATTTTATGAGGTGACATTGCTAAATTCTCAAAAAAGTTGTGAGCAGAAGATAGAAGAAGCCAATCAAGTTTTACAGAAATGGGAGAAGACATCCCTTCTTGCTCCATGTCATGACAGACTTCAAAAATCTTCAGAGGTATGCTATTGAATCTTCTGAAAGAACTGAATAATACTAGGATTTAGGCCAGTAATGGTAGTACTAGTAATGGTAGTACTAGTAATTATTATCAACAAATGGCAACAACAATAATAGAAATGTAGTTATACCATACTGTATGCAATTTCTCATGTATGAAAATTCAGTTTTTTCAAAACATAAAATAGGGCATGGGAAGGACATGATTCTTTATATTGTTTGAGTGGGTTCTGTTAGCAGTATTGTCACAGTTTGAGCTGACTGAAGTCTAAGAGATTTTGGAATTTCAGAACATAGTTCCGTATGCTGTGGGGGAAAGAGATGGATACTAGAATAGGGAAGTGTGATCTAAGGCTCTGATTTCCATAGCAAGGGCATATATCCTGGGGCATGAATAAAATGATTAGTTGAGGTGTAGGAACAAACTATTAGAATTCCCATTTCCATTTTTAAAATCACATTCTTTAAAATTTTCTATATTTGAGTAACTTATAACATATTTTGTAGTAATGCATTTTAAAAATAAATACAAAGTAGGGTTGTTTGATCAACCGATTTTTACAGATAGAATTATGGAATCAAAAAGATTGGATACTACTGTTAGAATTAACATTTACCAAAGGCTAAGGAGAGCTGAGGCATCGCTCAGGTTCATAGCTAAGTGCTAACAGGGACAGGTCAATGGATGCTTTTAGGTGGCAGTCAATACTTTCAAGAGTGGTGATAGAACATACTGACACACGCTATTTGTCAAGATTGGAGTCGTGTAGCCAACCCCATGATTTGGAATCCTAGTGTCATAGAATCCTAGTGACAATCAATAGCATGCTGATTGCTGAGTTTCGATTGTTAACATTGAGGCCACTCATAGACTTTATGTCCTGCTCAGAGCTGATTTGTAAACTGGGAAGAACAGAACCTAATAATCACCCTAGTTACTTTAAAAAAGTTAATCATGACAATAATTTGTTAAGTAATAGATATCAACTATGTGAAATTATGCTTAAAAGCATAAAAAATAAACATCCTAATTTTAATATCTAGAAGTAATTATTTTTACTTTTTTAGTCCTTTTTTATACAAATATATGTACCTGAAATTGGGACAGTAGCATGTAGGGTGTTTTATATTTTTTGCGTTTACTGTTACACTAATAGCATTTATCCATATCATAATATTGAACATTTTTGGAAAATATTTTAATGGCTATTAATATTCCATAATTTGGAACTTATTTAAGCAGAACTTCATTCAAATTTAGGCTATCTTCAATTTCCTGCTTTGAATAATGCTGTAATGGATGTGTATGTGGATAAGCCATTTTTTTTTCTGTTTCATTAGGATTGTTTTTATAAATGAAACTATTGAGTACAATGGTATGGAATTTTTAAGTACATTTTTAAGGCTCTGGATGCATATTAACAAGGTGTTTTTAAGAACAATGCTATTAGCCATCTTTCAAAAGGGCAATCTGCCTATATCTTTAGTATCATTACTTTATTATGTAAAATATTGTCAAATTAATAGATAAAATGTTTTACTTAATGCTTTAGATTGCAATTATGTGTTCACTATTGAGAATCAACTTCTTTTATGATTATTGGCTATCTATATTTCTTTCATGATCCATTCAAGCTCTTTGTCTATTTTTCTAAGTGGTACTAGGATTCTTATTGCTTTGCAAGAGCAGTTGATTTATGAAACATGCCATCCTGTTGTCATAATTGTTATATTTGTACTGGTTTGTTTATTATTAATTTTGCTTATAATACTTTTTAACCTTCAAAATAGTTTTAATTTTTACATGATAAATTGTCACTTTAAAAAAAAATTCTTTCTTTTTTGCTTTATCTTTTTGTTTTGAGTATTCTCCAGTATTTTTTTCTAGTCTTTTATTGCTTTCATATTTTCCTTCTTTTTTAAAAAAGGTAATTAATTTATTAAATCATTTTCAGCTTTTATTTTAAATTCAGGGGTACATGAGCATGTTTGTTATATAGGTAAACTCATGTCACAGGGGTTTGTTGTAAGATTATTTCATCACCCAAGCACTAAGTACCCAATAGTCACCTTTTCTGATCCTCTCCCTCTTCCTACCATCCACCCTCTAGAAGGCATCAGTGTCTGTTTTCCCCCTCTTTGTGGCCATGTGTTCTCATCATTTTGCTCCCACTTATAAGTGATAACATGCAGTATTCGGTTTTCTGTTCCTCTGTTAGTTTGCTAAGGATGATGACTTCTAGCTTCATCTACGTTCATGCAAAGGGCATAATCTTGTTCTTTTTTATGGCTTCATAGTATTCCATGGTGTATATGTACCACATTTTCTTTATTCAGGCTACCACTGATGGACATTTAAGTTGAGTCCATGTCTTTGCTATTGTGAATAGTGCTGCAGTGAACATCTGAGTGCATGTGTCATTATGAAACAACTTAAATTTTCAAAAACATTATTCAACTTCTAGATGCATAGTCCCATATATATTGCATACAAACATAAATGATAAATATATACTTTTTATTCTAAATACAGTTGTTTTTAAAGCATTTTTTTTCTATTTTTGTGGACTCTCCTTTCACTCCCTGCTAGTACTGTATCAGCTCTATCCTCCCAACATGCCAGGTAACCCATGTTAGCAACTTGTGCATTTTTTGTTTTTTCTTTATTTTTTTATTTTTAATTATTATGGATACATAATAGCTTTACATATTTATGGGGTACATGTGATGTTTTGATACAAGCACATAATATGTGATGATTAAATCAGGGTGCTTGGGATGTCCATTCCCTCAAGCATTTATCATTTCTTTGTATTAGGAACATTCTAATTTTGCTTTTTAAATTATTTTGAAATATACAATACATTATTAATTATAGGTGCTTTATTGTTTTACTGAGCACTAGATCTGTTTCCGTCTATGTAACTGTATTTTTGCATTCATTATCTATTTCTTCTTTATTCTCCCCTCCCTACTACTCTTCCCAGACTCGTCCCCATTGTTCAGCTTTCCATCTGCATGTATACATACATTTTATTTTTTAGCTTCCACACGTGAGTGAGAACATGTGATATTTGTCTTTCTGTTCCTGGTGTATCTTACTTAACATAATGTCCTCCAAGTTCATACATATTGTTGCAAATGACAGGATTTCTTTTTTTTTTTTTTGGGTTGAATAAATTCTCATTATGTGATGTACTACATTTTCTTTATCCATTCATCTGTTGATGGACACTTCCATTGATTCTATATCTTGGCTATTGTGAATGGTGCTGCAGTAAACTTTGGAGTACAGATACTTCTTCAATATACTGAATTTCTTTATTTTATGTATATACCCAGCAGTAGAATTGCTTAATTATATGGCAGTTCTATGTTTAGCTTTTGAGGACACTCCATAGTATTCTCTACAGTTGCTGTACTAAGTTGCATTTCTACCAACAGTGTACAAGGGTTCCCCATTCTCCAAATCCTCACTAGCATCCATTATTGCCCTATCTGTATTATAAAAGCCATTTTAACTGCAGTGAGATCAAAGAGGAGGCCAGATAAAGGATAGCCTTAGAGGCTATTTGAAGGTTTTACTATGAGAGAAATAGAAACCACTGGAAAGTTTTGAGCATATGAATGAGTTGATCTGAGCTTCCCAAAAGGCATACAGAATCTCCTGTTTTTAGAAATTAGAAATATTTTATTTTTGCCTGGATCTGTTGAACTCACTATTAGTTTCCACAGGCTTCATTATTATAGCTACATATTTAGTATATATATTGAGATTGATAGCAAGAACAATGGGATCATTATTTTGGATCTCATGGAGTCCCTGTAGTATGCCTCCCAATGATTGCATTTCCTCTTGAAACAAAATCAGGTGGGCTTCTGAAGCAAAACTTTGATGTGAATTTAATAGTATGTAGGTTTGAAAGATCTGGAGGTCAAGGTTTTAGACTTTTCTTGTCTGGAAAGAAAGTGACATTGACTTGTTTGCATTCAGCTTAGAAGGATCTTAAATATAAATTTCACTTATTATTTTTTGAAATTTCATTTTCAGTGACTGGTGGATAGAAATTACTTCCTCAGCTTTTTTCTTACTTCCTCAGCATATGTGTGATAGAATTCTAGCTGCTCAACTTAAACTCTGATTTATATGAAGTTTCTGGAAAATGTAAATCAGTATCCTGATCCTCCACATCCCATAGCATTTTAACCTGTAATGTGTTGTTGATATTATAAGATGACAGGAGGAGAGTCATAATAGGGCTATTCTGTGTTGGGTTGGTGATGTTTTGAAACAAGAGGAAATATTTATTTAGGAATATAAAAGAAATGCCTTATTTAGACACATTTTAGAAGAAACATCTATTCCAAGGTTTGATTTTTTTTGTTTTCTTAGGTGTTTTGCTGAACTAGAAGTAATTCATGCCTCTATTCTATGGTATTCTATACTGAGGTACATATTACCCTTTTCCTGTCTGCCAACACTATATTAACTGATTTTTAGCTCCTAATTTTGATGAGTTTTCTGCTTAATTTATGGGGGATTTTTTTGGTGGAAAAAAGAACACAGCATCCTCCCTGCTTCTGCTTTAAGTACATGTGTGTGTATTTTCTCCATAGAACTTAAGTTGCTGGGCTTAAATCTGCAATTCTAACTTTGTGACAGAAAGAAAGAAGGTTATATTACTAACAAACAGCGTTACAGTAACAGCATTGGGCCAGGAAGGAGGCTGCTTGGCATAGCAGAACTGTTACGAGTAATCTGAAAGCCTTGTGTTTGAATTTTGCTTTTGCCAGTTGCTAGTTACATGGCCATTATCAAATTATTTAACATATCTGATTTTTTATCTGTAAATGGTTAAAGTAATAAGAGTGTCTACCTCATGAGGTTGTTGTGAAGAATAAATGAGGTATCAGGTATGTAAAGTGCTGACTACAATTCCTGAACTTAAGAAATGCTCCATAAAGAGCGTGTATATTGATAATGATGTTCTGGAAAGTTCTATTACATCTCTGAGTCTCACTATTTTTATCAGTAGATGGAGATAAAAACTATATGTCAGAGAGAATCAAAAGGATATATATATCTTTGAAGAAAGAATTTTATAAAACTGCATTGTATTAAAATTCATAGTAGTAATAGGAATTTCCCCCGTTTCATCATTTCTCCCTGGGAATTCAGATCAAATAATCAATGAGAAAGCATTTTGCAAAGCAAAAAGCATTATGTGAATGTAAGAAAATCTCACCATCATTACTATACAATGCACAAATATCTTCTCATTTACCAATTACTGTTACTTATAATTCCTTCCATAGATATTTTGGTGAGGCTCCATAAGACAAAGGGATTTAAGGTAGTCCCTGTTGAACTGTACGTGCTATTGTAGGGTAACACAGTGCTGCTCTCAATAGGCTTTTGAATGAGCTTGCTAGCCCTCCATATTGACATTTAAATAAAAACAATTTTTGGTTGTTGCTGTTTGCTTGTTTATTTTTTGGTTTGGTTTATTTTTCTGAGAGAGTAGGTGGAAAAGAGTAATGACTTGGTATGGATTTGTGTTGGTATGTGGAGGTACGGGGTAATGGTGGGAGGGAAGTAAATGTTGATAAATAGGAGTTGGAAGATGGGTAGAGTAGAGAAAAAAAGGAACAGTCAAGGATAAGGAACATTAAAGGAGAAGTAAATGTTTTCATACATAAGCTTTAGCTACTAGTTAACTTTTTATCATAGCAGCCTGGCAAGGGACATAGAAATGAGCCCTTAAAAGGAATGATGAAACTGTTATCCTCTGTTTCTCTTCTCTCTCCTCTTCCTTTTCTCTCTTCTTCCCTCCCCTCTCCTTATCACTTATTGAGCATCTGTTATGTATATTCATCTTTGTGTAGCTTCTTTAAGCTGCCACCTACCTTTGCACACATTGGTTGCTATGTAAAAGTGAACCTCAGGAACATGTTTTTTCTTCATAGCTTCAGCTCTGCCCAGCAATCTTTAACGTATCCTTTTTACTTGATCCCTTCTTGATTCCACTATTCTAGTTCTTTGCCTGGATATTAATTATTTTCTTCTTTTTTGGCCTTGATGTTCTTTCATAACATATCTTTTGGATATCAGCTATAAAGATGAGGAAAACCAAAGTTCTTAATTTGATTTTATACTTTAGTGGAAATAACAGTCTCTCATATATATATAGACTGTTTTATAGTTAAAAACATAACATACCTAACTTGATTCTCATAATGGCTTAGTGAGGCATGTAGAGTTAGTGTTGCTTTCCACATTAGAAATGGGGAACCTGTGGATAAGCAACTTGTTCAGGGTTATATTGCTAGAAATGAGATAAAATCAGGAATTGAACTTAAAGGCAAGAATGCTTCCATTACAATATAGTTGAGAAAGGTTGATTTTTACTAGAATACTAGGGAGGGTTTCATATTTAGGTAGGTTTAGAAATGGACTTTGAGTAATGCATAAGACCTGGCTTGAAGGTCTTGCAGGTGGAGAAAACTATGTGAGGAGCAAAGGCTCAGAAGAGTAATAAAACCTGATACTCATAAATAAAGTCCAGGCTAGGCACTTTTAATATATTATCTCTTAATCTCTATAGCGATCCAGGATGGTAGATACTTTATTGATTGATTTCTCACCTTGTTTTAAATAGGATTTGATGTGGTAGGTAGGTATTACTTCTAATTTGCAGAAGATGAAAGTAAGCCTCATAGAAGTTAAATGTCTTTATCAAAGACACACAGAAAATGTGAAATAGAGAGGATTAATAAACATGTGCCTGACATCTCATGACCTTTCTTAGGAGGAAGTGGGAAAGGTTTCATTAATCGTGAATATTTAGGATTAGTAGATGGGGAGCTGAGAATAGTAAGACTGATTAGGTTATTCTAGCTGTCTGTTTGAAAGTCTTAATTGCAATAATATAGCATTTAGATGCCCTTCTTCAGGCACTTGTGAGCCATAGAAGGTTTTTATACAAAGAATTGTCATTATCAGCTATGCTGGGGCAGATTTAGCTGGCAGCATCGTGCATGATATATCAGAGACAGGAAAAACCAGTGACAGGGAGACCAATTAGGTGGCTGTCACACCAGACACTGTTCAAATGGATGCCTGGAGACTATGTATTACCCTCCTTGAAGATTATGAATAGATTTTTTCTTGACAAAGCATCATTTCTGATGGGTAGTAACTTGATTTATAAAGAAGAAAACCTAGTTAATTTTAGAAAATATATTCAAACTAACTTGTGAAAGAAAAAAATTCTGCTTGCAAAATTAATCACATGGGAAGCCTGTGAGTAACTCACAGAGCTGGTAGTTACTTTGCTGAGGCTGAAGTTAACTCAGCATTTACCTATGAATAATTTATAGTAGTATTTTTCTTTGGAGTACTCTAGCTAACTTTCCAATAATATGTTCTTAAATAGAGTACTTTGGTTTTCTACCTAATATTTTTCAAATATAATGAAATTAGATTACATTCATGCTTACCAGAAATACTAGACCTCAAAGATATATTACTGGGATGGTACAAAGACATTTCACTGTAAAATGTCACTAATATTAATAACTTTTTGTAATATCTCTATGTTTGACCTTCCTCTGCATTCACAATGGCACTGATCTAATTCAGGCTTTCTTAGAACCTTCCTAAGGATTTAGAAACAAGCTTTAACTCATCTTCATAATCAGGATTTTCCTCTTGCAGCGAAACCTCCCTCAGCTAATAGTTTTAAAACTATCTATTGGTCTTCATTTTTACTGGATATTGTGCCATCTCCTTAGCATTATCTTTATTGCCCGGACTGAACTTACATTAAGCCTTACTTAAGCCTTGTTCTTGTTGGTTCCTCTGTCTGGAGTATTTTTCCCTTTGTTTTCTTCTGGAAATATCCTACTTAATCTTTTTAAAGGCCTACTTGTTTATCAATCACCAATTTTCTAATGACCTCAACAAGAAAAAATTCTGCTTTATATACCGACCAAGGCCTCTGTTAAAGTGTTTAGCATACTGCATTTAAATGACTTGCTCAGGTGTTTCACTTGTTAGATCATATCTTAATATCAAGTGTTATATTTATTTACACAGCTGTAATCTGGTTCAGAGCTTTTTAGGCAGTAAGTATTCAATAAATGTTTATGAAGTAGATGATTGACTGTATTTTTGTTATTGTCAGAGAATGATATGTTGTTTTGTTAAGTATATATATATTATGCTAGAAACATGAATTAAAATTTTCTGGTTGACCTAGTGAAAAGATGCTTAGTCCTAGGTAAGATTCTGAAGATAGTTGTTAAAAGCACAGGAATGAATCATGGAAGTACACAGCTCACCCTATCCTTCAAATTACTTATTATATGGAACAACGTGGGATAAGTAATGGGCTAAAGAGATGTCATACAGTTCCATACTATTCCCTGCAGATTGTGTTACTATCAGAGTTAGAGATGTTAGAGTTTCTACAAAACTGAGTCATTGTGGAGACTAGAGAGAATGGTTAGGTTGCAGTGACTATCACCTTTCGTATTTCAGATTTGATTTGGGTTGATTGCTTGCTTGTTTTAATAATTTGACCTCTTAAACATTCATTCTTGTAATAGTGAAATTTTACAATCCCATTTCTTATTAAACAGGCACAGTATCCTGGCAAAAAAGATAGAAGAAATGCCACATGTCTAAAGTTTTTTCCCCCACAGAGAAAGGAGCCTGTGTTATATGGAGGTCAATCCAACTTTGAAAATATTATGGTGAGAAAGTGAGATTTGTTCAGGAGGTAGAACTGTCAATAACTTGATAATCAGAAAGTAATGGTGAAGAAAAAGTTTCAAAATATCTATTACCATTACCATTACCTACAAGCTTGGCACATTGTTGCCTACATAGTACTGCCGTGGGTCTAAGGACATCCACCTGCCTTAGATCCTGTCCATGGAGAGCTTTATATGGAGTATTCAAAATGGATTGTTTTGATCCTTAAAATGGTATACTGTCCTTACCTGGATCAGTAAGCATTTTTTTTCCCCTTGGGGAACTTAGCACTTTCTATATCATATTATAGTTATTGTAAGGATGATAGAACTCCCCTATAATACTGGAGAGTCAGGTTCTGTGTGCCCTGTATATATGATTTATATCCTTTCAGGACTAAGCTAGATCCTTACATATATTAACTTCTCAGTAAATGTTCATGGAATAAATAAATGAATTATACTGCTGTCTAATCTAAAGGAAGCATAGTTTTCAAATTACGTAAAAGTATGTTTTTTTTTTCTATACAGGGCAGGATATTTAAAATTGAGAATGTTCCTGAAAATTCAGATATATGATTGTCCAACTCATAGCATTGTTCAAGAATAGAATCAGATAATAGTTCCAGAGTATTTTTGAGATGAGAGAATGCACTATTAGTTGAACATTTTATGGAATTTTCACAGATACTACTATTTTCAGTTAGAATTTCATTATTATTTTAGTAAATATAACTGATTTATATGTATATAGCTGTCATTGAAAGTAAATAATGTAAGATCATAGTCTAGCATATGAATAATCCTTTGTTATTTAAGAGAAAGTTATTTTATTTTTAAATCCATTGTGGTCATCTTCCACATGATGAAAAAAAATTCATGAATGTAATACCAGATATCATGCTAGCAGAAACACCCAAGTGTCAAGAGTCTACAAAACTGAGTCATAAACCAAAAGCAGTTAATACCTCTAGTCATTGGCTAAACTAGTTTCTAAAACATAGTACTCTTGGCCCGAGGGAAAGCTTCCCCTTTTCCCTCTGAAGTATCACTAAAAATCATGGACAAAAACATACTAATGGGAGAAAAGGCATACAAATTTATTTGATAATAATTTTATGTGACATAGTAGCCTTTATAATGAAGGATAGGATATCTTCCCAAAGATATAGGGAAAACTATCCATTTTATGATTAAGTTCAACAAAGTATGAACAGCCATGTAGAAATATGATTAGACAAAAAGGATATGATCCAATGCTAATATACTGAGTGGGGAAACCTAGCAAGGCCTGTCTGTTTAGATTATTCTTGGCCTCTGTGTGCAGCATTCTTTTTTATGGGTATGGGGCAAGAGCCTTTCTGGAATGGGGGTCTTATGACTTACAATCAAACAGATAATTTACTTACAGACAGTGGTATTTTAAGTAATATTTTAAAGTTTTATGGATGGCTTTGGAGAAAAGGGGTTCTTGATTCTAGGACCTACCTTGGGGAAGAGACTTGGGGTAGAATGAATGGTCAGACACAGGAGAGTAGAAGTTCAGAGAGAGCCACTTCTGAACCCTTCATTTTGAGATATCATTTTCTGAGACCCTACAGTGTATAATATAAAATATATTTTATGATACATCTTTGTAGTACTGCAATGGTTAGTCTTATTTGTAAACTTGTCTAGGCTGTGGTACTAAGTTATTCATTGAAATACTACATTGGGTATTGTTGTGAAGGCATGTTGTAGATAAGGATAACATCTACATTCAGTTGATTGTAAGTAAAGGAGACTCTTAATAATGTGGGTGGGCCTATAAAATCATTTGAAGGCCTTAAGAGCAAAACTGTGCTGGAGAAGAAATTCTGCCACAAGGCTGCAACACAATTTCTGCCTGAGTTTCCAGACTACTGGCATATCCTAGTGATTTCAGACTTATCAGTCTCCACAATTGCAAGAGTCAATTTCTTAAAATCAATCAATCAATCAGTCAATCAATCATCTATGTGTATTAGTCTGTTTTCATACTGCTGATAAAGACATACCTGAGACTGGGCAATTTACAAAAGAAAGAGGTCTGTTGGACCCACGGTTCCATGTGGCTTGGGAGGCCTCACAATTATGGCGAAAGAAGGTACATCATACATGGCTGCAAACAAGAGAAGAGAGCTTGTTCAGAGAAACTTCCCTTTATAAAACCATCAGATCTCATGAGACTTATTCACTATTATGAGAATAGCATGGGAAAGACCTGCTCCCATGATTCAATTACCTTTCACCAGATCCCTCCCACAACACATAGAAATTATAGGAGCTACAATTCAAGATGAGATTTGAGCAGGAACACAGCCAAACCATATCATTTCACCCTGACCCCTCCCAAAACCAATCATGCCTTGCCAACAGTCCCCAAAAGTCTTAACTCGTTTCAGCATTAACTCAAAAGTACACAGTCCAAAATCTCATCTGAGACAAGGCAAGTCCCTTTGTACTATGAACCTGTAAAACAAAAAGCAAGTGAGTTACTTCCTAGATACAATGGGGATACAGACATTGGTTAAATACAGCTGGTCCAAATGGGAGAAACTGGCCAAAAACAAAGGGGTTGCAGGCCCCATGCAAGTCTGAAATCCAGCAGGGCAGTCAAATCTTAAAGCTCCAAAATGATCTTCTTTGACTCTATGTCTCACATCCAGGTCATGCTGATGCCAAGAGATGGGCTCCCATGGTCTTGGGCAGCTCTACCCCTGTGGCTTTGCAAGGTACAGCCTCCTTCCTGGCTGCTTTCATGGGTTGGCATTGAGTGTCTGTGGCTTTTCCAGGAGCACAGTGTAAGCTGAGGGTGGATCTACCATTTTGGTGTCTGGATGATGGTGGCATTCTTCTCACAGCTCTACTAGGCAGCAACCCAGTGAGGAATCTGTGTGGGGTCACCCACCTTACATTTCTCTTCTTCACTGCCGTAACAGAGGTTCTCCATGAATGCTCTACCCCTGGAGCAAACTTTTGCCTGAGCATCCAGGCAAAATTTCCACATATTCTTTGAAATCTGGGTGGAGGTTCTCAAACCTCAATTTTTGACTTCTGTGTACCTGCAGGCCAAATATCACATGGAAGGAGCCAAGGCTTGGGGTTTCAGCCTTCTCATCATAGCGAATAAGTCTTACAAGATCTGATGGTTTTATAAAGGGGAGTTTCTGTGTACAAGTTCTCTTCTCTTGTCTGCCACCATGTGAGATGTGCCTTCCACTTTCCATCATGATTTTGAGGCCTCCCCAGCCATGTGGAACTGTGAGTCTGTTAAACCTTTTTTTTTTTTTTTTTGTCAATTTCCCAGTCTCTGGTATGTGTTTTATCAGCAGCATGAAAACAAACTAATACAGTAAATTGGTACTAAGAGCGGAGTGCTGCTGAAAAGATACCTGAAACTGTGGAAGTGACTTTGGAATTGGGAAACAGGCAGAGGTTGGGGCCTCAGCCACTCTCTGAAGTGGGGTTTCAGCCACTCTCTGAAGCTATGACCCAAGCTGTACCTTGGCCCTTTTTAGTCATGGCTGGAGCAACTGAGAGAAAGGACACCCTAGACTGCACACAGCAGAGGCACCCTGGGCCTGGCCCACAAACCCGTCTTTTCTTCTTTGGCCTCTGGGTCCACAGTGGGAGGGGTAACTGCAAAGGTCTCTGACAGGCCCTGGAGACATTTTCCCTAGTGTCTTGATGATTAACATTCAGCTCCTTGTTATTTATAAAAATTTCTGCAGCCAGCTTGAATTTCTTCTCACAAAAATGGGGTTTACTTTTCTCAGAAAATTGCATTGTCCGGTGGCAAATTTTCCAAACTTTTATGCTCTGCTTCCCTTATAAAACCGTATGCCTTTAACAGCACCCTAGTCACATCTTGAATGTTTTGTTGCTTAGGAATTTATTCCACCAGTTGCCTTAAATTGTCTGTCTTAAGTTCGAAGTGCCACAAATCTCTAGAGCAGGGGCAAAATACTGCCAGCCTCTTTGCTACACTATAACAAGAGTCATCTTTGCTCCAGTTCCCAACAAGTTCCTCATCTCCATTTGAGATCAACTCAAACTGGATTTCATTGTTCATATCATTATCAGCATTTTTGTCAAAGGCATTCAACAAGCCTCTAGGGAGTTCTAAACTTTCCCACATCTTCCTTTCTTCTGAGCCCTCCAAACTGTTTCAACCTCTGCCTGTTACCCAATTCCAAAGTCACTTCCACAGTTTCAGGTATCTTTTCAGCAGCACTCCGCTCTTAGTACCAATTTACTGTATTAGTTTGTTTTCATGCTGCTGATAAAGCACATACCAGAGACTGGGAAATTGACAAAAAAAAAAAGAGGTTTAACAGACTCACAGTTCCTCATGGCTGGCGAGGCTTCAAAACATGATGGAAAGTGGAAGGCACATCTCACATGGTGGCGGACAAGAGAAGAGAACTTGTGCACAGAAACTCCCCTTTATAAAACCATCAGATCTTGTGAAACTTATTCACTATCATGAGAATAGCATGGGAAAGACCTGCCCCCATAATTCAATTATTTTCTGTTGGGTTCCTCGCACAACTTGTGGGAATTACAGAAGCTACACTTCAAGATGAGATTTGGATGAGGACACAGCCAAACCATATCACTGTGTATCCATATATCTATTCACTCATCCAGTGTATTGGTTCCGTTTCTCTGGAGAACTCTGACTAATACAGGTACTAACACATTTTAATAATAGCTAACACTTACATGGCACTTATATTTTAGGCAATACTTTACATATATTGTTTTAGATATATTCACTCATTTAATTCTTATTCATACAAGATGGGTATTATCATTACTATCATTTTAAAGATGAATAATCTAAGATACAGAGAGTTTAAATAATTTCTCAACATTACACAGCTGGTGAGTGATAAATACTTCTCAAAATGATTTTTATGATTTTTGTCCAGTATGTTCCTGGACAAAAATCATAAAATAAAATAGAACAAGAGCAGACCTTCATTTAAATTTTTTTCTTTTCTCTTTGTCTGGACTTGGGTTTGGAATTTTTACCATTATGCTTGCCACTGGCCTGACATTAACGCTATTGTGAGTAGTTAACATTTGGTAAACATATCAAATGTATGCCAGACTTTTTACATATATTGTCTCATTATTCCCTCGAGAACCTTGTACTATTGTTTACCATATTTTATAATGCAGTGGAATATTAAGAACTCAAACTCAGTTATCTCTGACTCCACAATCTTTACTCTTAATTTTTTTTCCCTTTGCGGAATCATGGAATCCTAAGAAGTTTGAGAAATCTTGTTGTTCAGGTAGTTCAAGGACTTATCTAGTGAAGTTGACATATAGCATTTCATATGATATTCATCCAATCTAATCCAGAATCTCTCCACCAGTGCAAAGGCCTGAGCAGGCCAGCCAAATATTATATGATGGGCTAAGATCCAAGCCAGACATACTTTCTGAGGCAGTCTGAAGCAGAGGAAGTGGATGAGGTAGAACCAATCTGCAGTCTATAAGGGGGAAGTTGAAAATAAGGAGGTTGAGTAACAACACACAAATAGTAATTCCAATAAAGAAATTGTGGGCTTGTAAAGGAAAACATCTGAATAAGAACTAGATTGAAGCAGACACTTGCCTGGGATATTTTAGCAAGCTAGTAGCTATATGGTTAGAATGTTAGGCTACTTTAAAAGCATAGAATTGAGATATAGAGCTTACTATTTCTGTTATGACATATTTTAGTACTTACAAAATTCTCCCATAGATGAAATAGAAGCATATGCTTCTTTAAAATTGTATCCATTAGTTGTAATTTTGAAACCACAGTGCAAATATACTTTCTTTTCCATCATTTTGAAACCACCAGTCATTCCCTAATTATTCTCCCAACCTTTCTTACCAAGTATTTATCAGTTATCAGCATTACAGAGAGCTTTTTGAGAGGTATTAGCCATCCTAATTGTGTGTTATTATAAATATTAAGTAAGAAAATAGGATGACAAATGGTAAAGCATTTATCCTTGTAATGGTGCTAACTGACATAGTCATTGGAATGGAATTTTCTGAAAAAGGGATGATAACAATTTAGTCATGTTTAGTTACAGCCTAGATATTGAGAATAAGCCACCAGCTTTACCCATGTGAACCCTGAAAATTTAAGACCGGTCTCAGTTAATTTAGAAAGTTTGTTTTGCCAAGGTTGAGGACATGTGCTCGTGACACAGCCTCAAGTAGTCCTGAGGACATGTGCCCAAGGTGGTCGGGCCACAGCTTAGTTTTATACATTTTAGGGAGACATGAGACATCAATCAATATATGTAAGAAGTATATTGGTTCAGTCTGGTAAGGCAGAACAATGTGAAGCAAAGGCAGGAAGACTCAAAATGGGGTGGGGGCTTCCAGGTCACAGATAGATGAGAGACTAATGGTTACATTCAATGGCTTTAAATAGAATGGGAGAGAGATTTTCTCTGAGCAGTTCCCAGCTTGAAGGGGCCCAAGATATTTTCCTTTTACCTGCATGAGGAACATGTCAGTAAAAGCCGAAAACGAATTCTGAGAAGTCAGAGTCCATTCTACGCTCTTTGAAATTTGTCAGGTTAAATAAAATAATACAAATAAAATGCTTAGCACATTGCTTATTAGTAAAACTTCAGTAAATGAAAGTAATTAAATACAGGGAGCAATTGCTGTTGGCAAACATATTAATGATCCTGAGACATGAAGTCTTACAATCTGATAGCTAAGGAAAGCAGGAACACACACACACACACACACCAGTCTGAAATTGTTTTGTGGGGGATAAACTGTCTGAAACAATTATTTCGTAATAGAGTAGAGAAATGTTCAAAGTAGCTTAAATTCCTTTAAATATGATTTTCTTAAAAGAATTAGGTATATTTTAGAAAGGCTTCCCTCCAAAATGAAAATAAAAATTTTATTTTAATGGGTTAAAGTCTAAGCTACCTGAAAAACTTGTTTCTTAAAAATGACTGATTGCACATGGTTTCAGATAGACAGGTGTTTGTCTTGTTTGATTTCGTTTTGGTGTTACTGTGTCAGATTACTTGACAACATCAATTCAACATAAACTAATTAGCACGTTGGATCAGGATCTCTATTGATTGTTGTGGAGTTATAGAAGTAAGTGAGATCAGATCTCTGCCTTCAAGGAGGTAACAATCTAGAAGGAAGACAGGCATACAGCCATGTAGATTAATAGCAAATGTGTTTTAGTCACTTTGGGCTGCCATAACAAAATGCCATAGACTGGGTGGTTTAAACAACAAACATTTATTTCTCACAGTTGTAGGGATTGGAAGTCTGAGATCAAGGTGCTAGTATATCTGAATTGCTGGTAAAAGCCCTCTTTCTGCTTTATAGATAGCTGTGTTATTGTATCCTCGCATAGCAGAGAACAGAGAGGGAGAAAGTAAGTCCTTTCATGTCTTTTTATAGGGGTACTTATCCCATTCATGATTACTCTACCCTCATGACCCAATTACCTTTCAAACTCTGCTTATTTGGGCCCACCATGCTCCACCCCCCATGGGAGGGATCACATTAGGCAAGAGAATGCAGGAACTGGCCAGCCACTTTAGCACCAGAAGGAGCAAATTCCATGCAGGCTCTGCATCAGTGTCCAGATTGGGATGCTCATGACCCCAAGGCTTCAGAAGGCATGTTACGATGGGCCCTTTGTCTCATTGCTTGGAGTAGCTGCCCTCTGTCAGTGAAGGCAAAGGGCCAGTGTGACAGCCTTTTTTGGTACACATACTTGGTAGGTCCTTAATTCTTTTCTGGTATCCAAGAGAATGAGGTCATAATTGAAGGATGGTAAATGTAGAGAACTTTATTGAGTGATGAGAACAGCTCTCAGCAGAGAGGGGAGCTGGAAAGGGAATGGGAAGGGCAGGTCACTCTCCCCTGAAGTCAAGTTGCCTGTCTGCCTCTCTCCTCCAAAGTCAGTTTGCCTCTCTCTGATATCTAGCCATTGTCTTTGAAGTCAAGTCACCTCTCCCTGACATCCAGCCATTTCTTCTCTCTACTGGCTGAAACTGCAGTCTATATATGTACAGGATGGTGGGTAGGGCAAGCCATTGGTAGGTTTGGAAAAGGCAACATTTGATTGGTAAAAAGACATTATTCAGAAAGAACCAATCAGGAAAGAGCAGAAAAAGAGGTATAGAAGTTCTCACTTTGGGCTGCAGGTTTCAGGCTACATTTGTCTTGAAGGTGGGGTTTCCACCGGGGACCCACCCCTGTCTGTCTAGAGATTTTCTGCCTCCTGCCTCTTTCAATATGTAGTGGAAGCCAGAGTGATGCCATGGAAGGAGCATAGGCCTTGGAGCCAAATGGGCTAGGGTAGGAATTCTGTTTCCCCTATTTACTGCAATGTGGTTTTGAACCTGCCCCTCTTAACCTGTACATAAAGATGAAAAAATTTGCCTTTATTATTGTTTTGAAGATGGAACTGATACATGTAAAGCATCTAATTTATTCTGGTTTTCGCATATAGTTTGTGTTAAGTAAATGGAAGTTATGTATATGACAGTGTCTGTTTTTAAGAAGCTCCTAGTTCAGCAGGGCCATGCAGATATTCAGTCTATATTACAATACAATAATAGATGGTACATTAGTCCATATGATAGGAAAGAAAGGGCTTCTCAGAGAAGGCATCTTAAGAAAAATATTGAGGAATGTAAAAGGAGCAAATAGAGTAGGGAGAGTTTATAGCTGAAGGAGTAGCATTTGCAAATACATGACATTTGAAAGAGAGCATGTCTTGGTTTTACTAGAAGCTGCAAGTAGCTCTGCATGGCTAGAATGTAAGTGGAGGATGGTAAGAGGTAAGACTGAATCATAGACGGGTTCAGTAAAAACCTTACATAATCTCTCTTATGTAATCTTATTATAACAATAAGAATCTTACGTAATCGCTAAGGATTTAGATAGTACGAACTCCTTGAAAGATTTTAAGAACAAATTAAAACATGAGTTCAATGTCAGTAACTGTAGACAATTGGAAAGCTATATCCATGAGGCCTGAAAGAAATGTTTCTTGTGAAAGACCTGCAGGGGCAAATACTGATTTTGAGAGAGAGAAAAATGCTTTGTACCCTGTAGTATGAGAAGACTGCACTCCTGGGGCAGCTGGCAGGTTCCTTGTGGATGCAGTGCTATTATCGTGGCTTAGTTTTGGTGTTTTTAGGTAAAATGGTACCCACTTAATAGCGGTGGCTATCAGTAGCCCTTATTATGGGTTTGTTGATTAGCAGTACAGCAAAACTGAGTATTAATCACTTTCAATCAATAATGTATCTAATGATGGCTGGCAACCTTAACACGTGTCCTGTTGATTAGGACTTCATCCCCATTTTAGTTCTTGAAATATTATTGTTTTGATGGTAAGAAGAGGCAGGATTAGATGAACCTAAGGGGGAAAATGCCAAAGAAAAGGAAAGTATTTCATCAAAAGGCCTAGAACATCAGGCTTAAGTTGGCCATTTGTATCTCTTTTCCCCTGAAACTCGTCCCTGGTTTCTGCTTTGTTTCTAAGGATCAAGGTGGGAGGAAGAGGATATTCTTCTCAGAAAGGTGGAGGTTATAGGTTTTTCTTACTGCACTGGATACATGAGATAAGAGACTCCAAAACATGACTCCTCTGTGGAGTCCTAATAAGATAAACAAGCAACAACAAAGAAGAAGTCACAGATGGGGGAGAACAATTGTTCAGAGAGACAGCTAACCACAAACCCATTGGCACAACATCCTGTTCTCAAATACCTTGCTGTACACATAACCCCAGCAGCATGACCTTATGTACACATAACTCCTCCAGCACGACCCTATAAAACTTCCCTTCAGCCCCTGCCTCTTTGCAGACAGTCCCCTCTCTGCTGTGATGCCTGCTGCTTCCTTGCAATGTACTTTCTGTCTAATAAACTTGATTTCTTTAACTCACTGTTGTTTCAGTAACTGTTACCACCTATGACATTTTGGTGACCTGTGTGGGGACCTCTCCCTTACTCTTCTCCTTTCCTGTTTTCCAACTCCAACCTCTCATTGGACAGCATCCAAGCCTGGAGACAACTGATGGTCCTCAACCATGGCTATTCCCCAGGGAGTCAGAAAGTCTCAGTAGAAAGACCTCTGAACACTGCCACTCAATAGGGTGAGAAATGAGAGTTTACTTTTCTTTCCAGTCTTCTAGTAGACAATCTCTAATATACTGCTGGCAACTGATGGCAACTGGCCAGAGCCATTTCTTGTGTAGCCTGAAGGTCAAAGGGTGAACAGGTTTGGCTTCCTTGCCCGGAAGGAAGGCTCTCTCCTATCCTGGTCAAAAGCCCCCAGTTCCTATGTGTGGTGCAATTGGCAGTGGCAGCTCAGCTAGGGCAAACCCACATGCATGTTGGGGGAACTCAGACCCCTCTCTCACTCTAAATTCTCCCATGAATACAGCCAGCCATCCTGCTTTGGACATTTTAAGGCGGGTGATCTCAAACAGGATTGGAATGATAAGTTGTGCCTGAACCTTTTCCCCTTGTACCTGGATTGAGCACCCTGTACAGTTTGTACTTGGATTGACCTGGGGCTGCTCTTGCAGTGTTCATCCAGTGTAAGGCCCTAGTGCCAGGAGAGCCTTTCCAATAGATGGGATGCCCTTTGGAAAGGGCATCTTGGAGTCCCTCAGCAGACAGCTTTTAACCTGCTAGCTCCCCACCCCGACCATGTCCCATGTGAGGTGGTGTGGGACTGTGTCTACCATGAAGAGATTGCTGTATCCCATCTCTGGCTCCTTCCCACCTGGAGATCAATGTAACAAAAAAGTGATAGTTCCGCCCTACTCAGTGCTGGTCATATAATGTACTCCTTTTTGGAAACTTTAATAGGAATACAGACAAAATTCAGGACATTCAAAAGTGAGTGACCAGAATAGCCAAGAGAAAGAAAACTAAGCCTGTCTCCTGCATAAAAGGTGTGTGTGTTGAAGGCAAAAATTGTATTTTATTTATCTCTGTTTATGTTTATCTGGCAGAGGACCAGGCACATTATAGGATTTTAAGAGATGTTATTTAATGAGTGAGTGAGTTAGTGAATGAATACATATGAAGGAATTTACAGTTTAAGTTATTAGGGTGTACAAACAAAAGTGGCCATGGAGACTTGAAACTTTCAGCTTTCATGTGGAAGAAGATCCTCAAAGTTTAGAACATAAGTGTTGAAGTTACGGGAAGATTGACATAGGCCCACTGGAAGGAATACTTGTCTCACAATCAATTTCATTATATTACAGTCATGTATATTCTATCCAAAAAAATGCCTATTAAAAGTCAAGAAGTAGCACTCTAAGACAGTTGTCCTAATTATAGAATGTAAGGTAAGAGAGAGATATTATGCCTGAGTGCTTATACCGTGCCAGGCTTATTAAGGGCATCACATTAATTCTCTCATTTAATCCTCACAACTCTCCGTGAGGTGGATTTTATCATTATTCTCCTTTTTACAAATATGGAATTTGAGGCAGAGAAGTTAAATAACTTAAAAGTCACATTGTTGATATTAGAACCAGGATCAAACCCAAAAATTTTCATTCTGGGTTCTGCTCTCAGATAATGGCAGCAGATAAAACGTAGAATCTGCCCTCAGTACCTTAGCCCAATGCTCACCAATATATTGCTTCATTTACTCATTCATTTATTACTTTAAAAAACATGTTTGATGGCCTACCTATACAAGATATTGTGTTAGGTACAGGAAATGTGTAAGTGAATACTAAACAATTTCTGTATCAATAAACTCCTCTTCACTGTAGCTCTGAATTGCCTTAAATATGCCTGAAACAAATAATGAGGTGGAGGCTAATATGGATTTATCAAATAATTTGCAATTTCTGGACAGAGGTTGGGATTGCTGATGAGAAGTAAGACAGAGTATGTGGAGAGACAGGTTCAGGTTGGGAAGCTTTATAGGAGTCCAGATGGTAAGGATGGGCCAGATTCAAGCGAGCAGAAGAGCTGGGACCTAAGTGGGCTGAGGCCTTCATAGCACCCCAAAACAAGCAGAAGTGTTACATGAAATCTACTTTGAGATACAGGGAAACCAAGGAAGGTTACTTGGGAGGGTCAGCTGGATTGTCCATGGCTAATGTGATGGAATTAGTCTTAAAGTACGGGGACACAGTATATTAGCTTGTTACTGCATTACTGTAAATAACTGCTAGAGACTGGGTAATTTATAAAGAAAAGATGTACAATTGGCTCATAGTTCTGCAGGCTATACAGGCTTCCGCTTCTGGGGAGGCCTCAGAAAATTTACAGTCATGGTGGAAGGCAAAGGAAAGCATACATATCAGACACATAATGAAGCAGGAGAGAGGAAAGAGTGAAGGGGGAGGTGCTACACACTTTCAAACAACCAGATCTTGTGAGAACTCTGTCAGGAAACAGCACTAAGGGAATTATGATAAATCATTAGAATCCACCGCCATAAGCCAGTCATCTCCCACTAGGCCCCATCTCCAACACTGGGGATTACAATTCATCATGAGATTTGGCTGGGGACATACAGCGAAGCCATATTACACATTAAGGGAATTAGTATTAAAGTAAGGGGTAATAGAACCTCAAAGGAGGCAGATGAGGTATATGGTCCTTATTCTTTATGAAGCTCAGGTTTTTTTTTTTTTTTTTAATCTGTAAAATAGGAATTATAATAATTTGAGAAGATAGTCATGAGGATTAAGTGAGATTAAATGTAGGTAAAGCACAACACTTTGCTTGAACAAAGTAGGTACTCAGTAAGTGTTAGTTTCCTTCTCCAATATCCAGCTTTGAAAGGCAGAGCTTGAGCCTCCCCTCTCCTACCCTGATTCTTCCTGATCCTAAAGAACTTCTGACCTACTGTTAACTAAGCTTGTTATGAGTTTCATAATAATCATACCTTTGCATGGAACATAAAAGAAGAAGAGTTTTCTCTTCTTCTACCTATTGTAGAAGAGTTTTTGGGAGAAGGGTACATTGATCTTTTAACTATTTTTTCTTAGAGAACCTTTTTTAGAAGTTACCTGGTATATGTTTACAAACATTAAAAATATATAGTACATTTTCACTTAGTATAAAAGTCAATTCAGTGAGGGTGTATTGAAATGCGTTAAACTAAACCAAGATCCTTATGGGTTTGTATTCTCATAGGAAAGTCACATATCCCAGATAGTAACTTAATATTTCAGTTGCTTGAATTTTGTTCGTTAAGCAGAATACGAAATACCTTTAGTTGAATATTTTCCTAAAAACCTATTTGAGATAGTATTTCAATCATTTCTTGATTTACTCATTTCTATCACTTAAATATTACACATATAAGAGAAAATACCCCAAGATTATACTTTTCAAATCTAGTTTTAGAGAGATAAGGAATAGTAGAGAGAATGATATTGAATAGGTAAGTCAAAATAATTGTATTTGATATTTCTATAGCAGGAAAAGACTTGGGTATTTAAAAAAAAATGCATATACTATGGAAGAAAGTCATGGAAGGCCACAAATAACATAGTACTCTAAATGTGGCCATTGACTTGAGGCATATTGTTTAAAAGGAAGAGGAAGCCCCTTAGCTAATGTGACCTTAAACGGTTTGTATGACAACCACAGTATCAGTTCCTGAGTCCTTACACTAAAAGTATATTAAAGAGCCTTTCTTCTGTAGAGCCAGCTTCCAGCTACTTAAAACTCATTTGGTTACTGACTTCATAACATATTATCTTATGGCCTTGGTAAATTTTGTAAACTCTCAAACCTTGTATTTTCTTATTTGTAAAACTCTTCAAAGGATGAAATGATATTATATATTAATGCAGTTTATAAACTTAAATTCTCTTTTTTGTTGTTTCAGTCTTATAAAGAAGTTATTTCCTGGGAAAATAAATTCAACCAAAGCTTTGAAAGACTCATTGTCTTACATAAGATGACATCAGTTCATTTACAATCTTTTTGTACAAATAGATTTAGGTGAATATTGCCTACATATTTCAATGATAATTTATTAGAATGGATGCTCGAAATAACAGTCCTCTTCATCCACTTCATCTTTAACTTTATTAAAAGGTTTACTGCATTGTTATTTAAAAATTCTAATCACTTTGTTGTCAATGGCAAAGTCTGGTGAATTGTAAATAACATTTCTCACAGACATACCTGCGTTGTATTTATCTAGTTTCAGAAATCCTCTGTGTGTAAAAATTCAGCATTGACTCTCAAATATCTGACATTTTGCTTCTTATAAATAGCTAGATTATGTTTTCTTTCTCATACACTTTTGTATAGAAAATGTACTTCTAAGTTCAACTCATTCCACATTATTATGAACAGATTTCATTTGACAAAGAAATATTAACCCGTGATTCCCTGTCTGTATAGAATGCATCTATCTTTATCTAGCATCGGTATCAGCTAAGATAATGTTCTTTTCTGTCTTTTTCTTTCTTTCATTTTCTAAATTTAGCTCATATGTATATTGTTTCTATTTTTTTCAGCCTGAGTAATTCATTGTCATGCATTTAAAAAATCTATTAATCACCTAGACTTTTGAGTTAGCTTGCTATAATCATTCAGATAATTATACACCATTCTATATTAAGTAGCTTTTCTGAATACAATATTTTCTGATTAATTACCCCTTGAACTGTTGCAAATAATAGTATTGAAAGTATTGATAACAATGATACACTAGACTTTTTTGTAAAGGCTTTTTTTTTTTTCTAAATGGCCATAGTATATAAAGCATCTTTCTTATTGAAATGGGAGAGTTTCCTGACCCTCTCATGGACATGCGACAGGGGTGTGGCTCATCTGTTTGGCTGTCATGTGTGCAGAGACTCCCTTACAGGACAGGGAGCTTGCAGATGGGCAGGTGAGCGTTTTTGGGTTCCTGCCTCATGGTAGTGTCTAGGGGTGAGTGCTGTGACTCCCAAAACCCAAGTGGCATGTGTTACAGTGTGTTTCTTAGCTTTGCCATCTGCAGATGGCTTCAGTGTTAACCAGCTCAGTGCCCTCTTGGTACCTGGGTCCTTGTCCATCATCAAGGAAGAATTAGGTCACACGTGAACTTGAAGGATGAGTGTGAAGGTTTTATTGAGTGGTGAAGGTAGCTCTCAGTGGGATGGATGGGGAGCTGGAAAGCAGATATCGAGTGGGAAGATGATCTTTGCCTAGCAGTGGCCGATCTCTTCTTCAATCGTCCCTAGCTGAGCTCATTTTGAATGCTGAACTCCTTTTGATGTTCATATGCTCCTTCTCTTCACTCCTTCTCTGCTGCTCTTCTGCTGTTCTGTTCATCTCCTTGTCCGCTCTTGGAACTTGGGGTTTGGGGTTTATATGTGTACAGGATACAGGGCATGGTTGACCAAAAGGCAACATTTGGGCACAAAAACAGGACTGCCTATTCCCATTTAGGGCCATAGGTTTCCAGGTTTGGAGGTGGGGATTTTGTCCGGGAACGGCCCTCTTCCACCCAGTATCTTCTTGTCTCCTGTCCATCTCATTATCTAGTATCCTTTAGCTGAAGATGCTGAAAATTTTCTCAAAGCTTTTTGCCCCAACTCTGAATTATTATTAACAGTGATTATAGGACAGCTTTGTTAGATTTCCAGGTTACGAGGTTATTTGCAACATGTTCTTTTCTTCTTTTCCTACTTGCTCTTTCTCGTTTTTCCTTTATTTTGTTCTCTCCCTTTCTATAATTCTTTCATTCTGTCTGCTTTCCTTCCTTCTTCCAGCAATAAACTAACATAATTTTAAATTTGTCTTCCAATGCAAAGACCAAACATATAATAATTAGAAGTCATTTTCAAATGTAGACGCATAAGAGGTATGTCTGCAATCCAAGTATGTGATATTACCCTTCAGATGTACGTAAGATTCTATTGATTTCAATTGCCTTACTTATCAGGGGCATAGAATAGTAAAACATGTAACCAAACAATTGGGTGGCAGAATTGAAGTGCCTCTAAATGAATAACACTTTACTTTTTCACTAAGTTCTTTGAAAATTAAATATTTGAACTTTAAGTGAAATTAATTTAGATATTTAAGCATTTTAAAGAGTATATGGCATTTTAAAATGCAGTTTATATACTTAATTATCTGTGTACTTATGAATGTGTGGGTATGAATAAACATGTCTATGTTTGTGCATATATATGTAAAGTCCTTTGTATATAAGATTTAACTGTAGTAAATATCAAGGTAAAATTAAAACGCTGCTAAAATTCATAAACTTAAGTTGCTTATTAGTAGTGTGAAATCGGTGGAGTTAAATAGGAATCCTTTTAATTATAAGCCCACTGAAGGACGTGTTAGCAATTTAACTTTAAGTGCAGTTGTAGGATCTTTTCAAAAACCCAGCTCCTGGATTTATTGATTTTTTGAAGGATTTTTTTGTGTCTCTATCTCCTTCAGTTCTGCTCTGATCTTAGTTATTTCTTGTCTTCTGCTACCTTTTGAGTTTTTTTGATCTTGCTCCTCTAACTCTTTCAATTTTGATGACAGGGTGTTGATTTTAGACCTTTCCGTCCTCCTCATGTGGGCATTTATTGCTATGAATTTCCCTCTAGACCCTGCTTTAAATGTGTCCCAGAGATTCTGGTAAGTTGTGTCTTCATTCTTGTTGGTTTCGAAGAATATCTTTATTTCTGCCTTCATTTCGTTGTTTATCCAGTCTACATTCAGGATCCAGTTGTTCATTTTCCATGAAGTTGTGTAGTTTTGAGTTAGTTTCTTAATCCTGAGTTCTAATTTGATTGCACTGTGGTCTGAGAGACTGTTATGATTTCTTTTCTTTTGCATTTGCTGAGGAGTGATTACTTACAATTATGTGGTTGATTTTAAGTAAGTGTAATGTGGTGCTGAGAAGAATGTATATTCTGTGGATTTGAGGTTAAGAGTTCTGTAAAGGTCTATAAAGTTTGCTTGGTCCAGATCTGCATTCAAGTGCTGGGTTTCCTTGTTGGTGGTTTTCTGTCTCATTGATCTGTCTAATATTGACAGTGGAGTGTTAAAGTCTCCCACTATTATTGTGTGGGAGTCTAAGTCTCTGTAGGTTGTTAAGGACTTGCTTTATGTATCTGGGTGCTCCTGTATTGGATGCATATATTTTCAGAATAGTTAGCTTTTCTTGTGGTATTGATCCCTTTACCATTATGTAATGTCCTTCTTTGTCTCTTTTGCTTTTTGTTGGTTTAAAGCCCGTTTTATCGGAGACTAGGATTGTCATCCTTGCTTTTTTTTGCTCTCCATTTCCTTGGTAAATCTTCCTCCATCCCTTGTTTTTGAGTCTACATGTGTTTTTGCATGTGAAATGGGTCTCCTGAATACAGCACACCAATGGTTCCTGGCTATTTATCCAGTTTGTCAGTCTGTGTCTTTTGATTGGGGCATTTAGTCCATTTACATTTAATGTTAATATTTTTATGTGTGAATTTGATCCTACCATTTTATTACTGGTTGGTTGCTTTGCTCTTTGGTTGGTGTAATTTCTTTATTACGTTGTTGGTCTTTACCATTTGGTTCTTTTTTGCTGTGGCTGGTACTTTCTGTGTTTAGTGCTTCCTTAGCAGCTCTTGTAGGGCAGGTCTGGTAGTGACGAAATCTCTCAGCAATTGCTTGTCTGTAAAGGATTTTATTTCTTTATCGCTTATGAAGCTTAGTTTGGCTGAATATGAAATTCTGGGTTGAAAGTTCTTTTCTTTAAGCATGTTGAATATTTGAAAAGATCAACAAAGTAGATAGACTGCTAGCCAGACTAATAAAAAAGGAAAGAGAGAAGAATCAAATAGATGCAATAAAAAACGATAAAGGGGACATCATGACTGGACTCCACAGAAATACAAACTACCATCAGAGATTACTACAAACTACCCTATGCACACAAACCAGTAAATCTGGAAGAAATGGATAAATTCCTGGACACTTGCACTCTCCCAAGACTAAACCAGGAAGAAGTTGAATCCCTGAATAGGCCAGTAACAAGGGATGAAGTTGAGGCAGCAATTAATAGCCTACCAACTAAAAAAAGCCCAGGTCCAGATGGGTTTACAGCCGAATTCTACCAGATGTACAAATAGGAGCTGGTATCTTTCCTTCTGAAACTATCCCAAACAATACAAAAAGAGGGAACCTTCCCCAACTCATTTTATGAGACCAGCATCATCCTAATATCAAAACCAGGCAAAGATGCAACTAAAAAAGAAAACTTTAGGCCAATATCCATGATGAACATTCAAGCAAAAATCTTCCGTAAAATACTGGCAAACAGAAAGCAACAGCAAATCAAAAAGGTTATTCATCATGATCAAGCAGGCTTCATCCTGGGATGCAAGCTGGTTCAACATACACAAGTCTATAAATGTAATCCATCACATAAAGAGAACCAAAGACAAAAACCACATGATTATCTCAATAGATGCAGAGAAGGCCTTGGACAAAATTCAACAGCCCTTTATGCTAAAAACTCCCAATAAACTAGGTATTGATGGTACATATCACAAAATAACAAAAGCTATTTATGACAAATCCACAGCCAATATCATACTGAATTGGCAAAAACTGGAAGCATTCACTTTGAAATCTGGCACAAAACAAGGATGCCCTCTCTCACCACTCCTATTCAATATGCTATTGGAAGTCCTAGCCAGAGCAGTCAGGCAAGAAAAAGAAATAAAGTGTATTCAATTAGGAAAAGAGGAAGCCAAATTGTCTCTATATGCAGATGACATGATTATATATTTAGAAGACCCCATTGTCTCAGCCCAAAATCTCCTGAAACTGATAAGCAACTTCAGCAATGTCTCAGGATACAAAATCAATGTGCGGAAATCACAAGCATTTCTATACACCAATAACAGACAAACAGAGAGCCAAATCAAAAGTGAACTCCCATTCACAGTTGCTACAAAGAGAATAAAATACCTAGGAATACAACTAACAAAGGGTGTAAAGGACCTCTTCAAGGAGAACTACAAACCACTGCTCAATGAAATAAAAGAGGACACAAACAGATAGAAAAACATTCCATGTTCATAGTTGGAGAGAATCAACATCTTGAAAATGGCCATACTTCCCAAAGTAATTTAAAGATTCAACATCATCCCCATCAAACTACCAATGACCTTCTTCACAGAACTGGAAAAAATCACTTCAAACTTCATATGGAACCAAAAGAGAGCCTGCATAGCCAAGACAATCCTAAGCAAAAAGAACAAAGCTGGAGGCATCATGCTGCCTGACTTCAAAACTGCATGGTACTGGTACCAAACCAGAGACATAGACCAGTGGAACAGAACAGAGGCCTCGTGGGCAATGCCAAACATCTCCAATCCTCTGATTTTAGACAAACTGGACAAAAACAAGCAATGGGGAAATGATTCCCTGTTTATTAAATGGTGTTGGGAAAACAGGTTAGCAATGTGCAGAAAGCAGAAACTGGACCCATTCCTGACACCTTACACTAAAATGAACTCCAGATGGATTAAAGATGTAAACATAAGACCTAACACCATAAAAACCCTAGAAGAAAACCTAGGCAAAACCATTCAGGACATAGGCATAGGCAAGGACTTCATGGTTAAAACACCAAAAGCAACAGCAACAAAAGCCAAAATAGACAAATGGGATCTAATTAAACTCTAGAGCTTCTCTACAGCAAAGGAAACAATCATTAGAGTGAACCAGCAACCAACAGAATGGGAAAAACTTTTTGCAATCTACCCATCTGACAAACGGCTAATATCCAGAATCTACAAAGAACTAAAACAGATTTATAAAAAACAAACAAACAAACAAACCCACTCAAAAGTGGGTGAAAGATATAGCAGACACTTTACAAAAGAAGACATCTATGAGGTCAACAAACATATGAAAAAATGCTCATCATCACTGGTCATTAGAGAAATGCAAATCAAAACCACACTGAGATACCATCTCACGCCAGTTAGAACGGCGATCAGTGAAAAATCTGGAGGCAGCAGTTGCTGGAGTAAATGTCAAGAAATACTAACACTTTTACACTGTTTGTGTGAGTGGAAATTAGTTCAGCCATTGTGGAAGACAGTGTGGCAATTCCTCAAGGACCTAGAAATAGGAATTCCATTTGACCCAGCAATCCCATTACTGGTTGTACACCCAAAGAATTATAAATTGTATTATAAAGACACATGCACACATATGTTCATTGTGGCACTGTTTGCAGTAGCAAAGACTTGGAACCAACCCTAATGTCCATCAACAATAGACTGGATAAAGAAAATGTGGCACATATTCCCCATGGAATACTACACAGCCATAAAAATGATGAGTTCATGTCCTTCATAGGGACATGGATGAATCTGGAAACGATCATTCTCAGCAAACTGACACAAGAACAGAAAACCAAATATTCCATGTTCTCACTCATAGGTGGATGTTGAACAATTAGAACACATGGACACAGGAAGGGGAGCATCACACACTGTGGACAGTTTGGGGGGGTTAGGGGAGGGACAGCTGGGGGTGGGGAGGGTGGGCAGGGATTATATGGGGAGAAAAGTAGATATAGGTGATGGGGGATGAAGGCAGCAAAGCACCTTGCCATGTGTGTACCTATGTAACAATCCTGAATGATCTGCACATGTACCCCAGAACCTAAGGTACAATTATAAAAAAAAAAAAAGCAGCTGTAGGAAATTCACTTGAAGTGTTAAATGATTACAGTAGATGATTTATAGAGCAAAAAGTTATTTAACATAATTTTAGTTTATTTTGATTCAATTTCGTAAAATTATTTGATTCCTCAACCAAATGGCATATAAAGAATTATCATTTTTATAAATGTAAATGCTAATTGATTTTAAGGAATGAATTTCCTCAGTTATAAACTATACCAGGATTCCCATGAAATCATATAGTCAAGATCTAGAGTTAAATATTTTCTAACTACCCAACTGTCATTTCATGACTTTTTTCTATTTTTCTTTTATGATTTTTTTCTTAATAACAAAGTAATAAATACATGCTTAATAAATATAGAAGATATAGAAAACATAAATGTACCTAAGTTAAAAACAGAATGAGAAAGCAAATCATTAATAAGGCTATTACACAAAGGTAAGAATGGGCTCTTCTGACAAGTCTCTCCAATATTTTTCTCAGTGAACATGTATATTTTTGTTTGCAAAAGTATATTCTATATATACTGTTTTGTAACGTGTTTTAAACTTTGTAACAGATTGTAGACATTTTCCATTTTGAGAAATATTCTTTCTTATATGTTTAATGAATTATGATATTTTTGGTAATATGTACCTTAAAAGTTTACTTGACAATTTCCTTTTTTTTACATTCATTTCATTTATAGTATTAATAGGGACAGGAGTCAGGGCAATTCTGGGCGGAAGAGGGCAGGTCCCCAGTGAGGGCCCCACCCTCAAGTCAAAAAGCCTTGAACTGTGGCCCAAAGTGAGAACTTACATCCCTGTTTTCCTGCTTGAATGTTATCTTTTCCAAAACCACCCCAGGCCTGTCCTGCCCCTATCCTGTGCTCATAAACACCCCAGGATCAGTTGGCAGAGAGGAGAAGCAGCTGGATGTTGGAGAGAAGTGGCTTGACTTCAGAGGGACAGTTCGATGGTGTAGCTTTGGAGAGGAGTCCAGCCTGGGATGGCTGGACTTCAGGGGAAGATTATCTTCCTGCTCTGTCCCCTTTTCAGCTCACCTTTGGCATTTTTTCCCTTCTCCCTGAGAGCCACTTTCATCAGCAATAAAATCCCCCACATTTACCATCTTCAATTCATTTGTATGACCTCATTCCTCCTGGACGCCAGACAAGAACTCGGGTGCCATGAGTGTGGGTGCAAAAGGCTGTCACACTGACCCTCCACTGAGCTGTTAACACTTAAGCTGTCCGTAGATGGAAGAGCTAAAATAGTACTCTAATACTTCTTCTGGGGCTTCAAGGGTTGCAGGTACCCTCCCCTAGATGCTGCTTTGGGGCTGGTATGATTATGTGCACTCTCCCTCCCATGAGGGGTGGAGCAGCGAGTGAGTGGAGTTCACCCCTGCAAGTGCTAAAATGGCTGGCTAGTTCTGGCACCTGTGCATTCCAGTTTCCACCCACAAAAAGGTCAGGGAAATATCCTGTTTCAGTATTTCACTTTATCAGTAGTTCTGTCATAAATTGTCTTAAACATAAATTTTGTTTTGCTACATATGTGATTTTTCCTTAGGAAGATTCCTGGGAGTAGAATTTTTGGGTCAACCTATCTATTTAATTTTTGCTTCCATAATTATGCAGATTGTATCACTTCTCTCAGATCCTTATGTAGGAAATGAGCTAGTCCAGTTTTTATATTCTACTTTTCTGATACGAATGTAAAAACAATTTTTGTGTGTTTCATAGTAAACTATAGAAAGTTGAGGTTTTGTGTCTAAAACTAAATCATGTATATGCTAGGCCATTAGAGCAAATATAAATTCGTTCAGAACAAGGAAACTACATCTTCAAAGATAGGAAATAGTTGTGTGCATATGATAATAAATATGTTATAGAAGAGAAATTGTGGACTATTTTTCAAGAATTTTAACAATAGGTTTAGAATATATATACATATATTTAATTTGAGAACTTACAGAATCCTGAGATTATATCTAGCAATCTTACTTTTAGAAACACTGGTTTAATTAGTTTTAATTGCTAGAAGAATATTTTCAATAGATATCCAAGTTATTCAAAACCTGTTTGGTGTTTGTTTATGCCTTCAAAATACATATGTTTTATTCTTTTTGCCAGTGTACTTTTTTCTTTTCCCAAAAGCTTTTCCTCATGCTTTCAATTACCTACAATTACGTATATATAAATATATAAAATATGTATATATCTACAATGTTTATGTTTATTAGTTAAGTATTAAACACTGACTTTGCTTGTGCAAATTCACTTTTAAGAACGTATATCAACATGATATTTTCAGAACCATTCCTAACTTTTTAAACAAATCTGTCCCTCCCTTACATCATGTCATTATGGCCCATAAAAGCTGCTTTGGACATTCACCAAAGATCCCTTTCTATCTTACTCAGTTGATTCGGTGGCCCCTACTCTGATATTTCAGAATTCAGAACTTTGGTTACTTTATCCATTTGTGAATGCTTTCTTGGGTTGGATGCACAGTTGGGTTCCTTTCCCCAGCTTAGTTATAAGTTCATATTTCAGTTTACGCATTTTATTTATTCCCTCTCTTTGATACTTTTTTCCTTCCCTTGGCCTGAGGAAACTCCTTCTTTAATGGGCATTTGCCCTTGCTATTTTGTTACCTTATATGAGAGCACAATTGAATAAAAGAAATAACTTACATCAGATCTAGGTTTTATAATTTGGGATCATCTTTTTAATATAAAGAATATAAAATCACCATACAAAATTAGTTAAAAAGTGAATATTTATTTAGAGTTCAAAAAAACATTTAAGTTACACATTTTAAAAATTAAGAAAACCCTGCAAATATCACAAAAATCATAAAATATTATATAATATTGTAATTAATTATGGCCTAATATATTTTTGTAGCATTTTTCTTTGATTTTTTGGCTATACACTTACTAATGACCTCTTAATCAGTCCAGAAATTTATATTTTCTATAGAGAGAACAGAAAGATAATTAGATGTTTCCTCTGGCACAGTTGATCAAAATTTATTTTTTATTATTCATAGTTTTAAAAAGCTTCTTTAAGCCTCACCAGTTGTTATTTATTATTTGATATTAGTGAAATTTTAGAGTATTTTAAGATGACCAAATTTGAAAAAATCTGTATCAAGTTTTTCACATATGCATTATTATAGGCATACTTATGGTTTATTGTAATTGTGACAGATCTGTGCCATATTAACACAGCAAATCTGATAGAGTTTATTTTCATTTGACTCCCATACAAAGAAAAATATTTGGGATACATATAACTGTATGTGCTACGTTATTAGGTATAATTCCCACAGATGAGAACTTCCATTTTGACTAGATGTTAATGAAAAGAATATTCTGCTTACAGTATTACATGTTTGATGATTGGAAGAATATTCCACAGGTTAGTTTTTACTTCCATATATTCAGACCTTATTTGTTCTCCACTTTCCACATACTTCCTGTTCCAGACATCATAGGACATATTATGTCATAATGCCACCTCTGGCTCTCCCACAGTAGATGGTGGAGTGTACCTGCAAACCACTTTTATACTGAGAATACCAACAACCTAACTATTGATAGAAGTGGCTATGGACTTTGTAAGTAAATCCTACTAAGATTAAACTAAAGGTATTCCCAACTCACCCTTTGCTAGGTCTCCAAAATGTCTTTGACCTCAATGATCTTAAACATTTGTAGTTAAAATATATCATTTTTTTCCAAATCTTACAAAAAATAGGTCCATTTGAAGACATTTTTTAGGCCTCCTTATAGGACTTGGAGGGAACTTGTCTAAGGGAGAGCTTCTGAAACTTAAAGTTTATTAAGTTCACTAATTGTGCCTTTGATTATTGCTCTTCCCACATTGAATTATAGTCAGCTGTTTATATTTCTTTTTACTAAATTATATGCTCTATGATCTGTTCATCTTTGTATCTTCAAGGACCTTAAAGAGAAATGAGAATGTAGCAGAAGCTACATGAAATTATGAGGAAAACGTTGGATGAATAATAGTCTTCTTGCAAGAAAAACATAAGACCCTCTCCCACTAAAAAATTGGGTAGTAAATTTATGCTGTGTCATCCCAAGACAAGTGCATGAATAACTTTTAAAAGGGTTAATTTCTTCATTTTATTAAAAAAACAGCAGATGTATGCAGTGCAAATTTTGAGGCAGGTATGCTACTATGATAATATGCTAAAAAGAATAAAAATATATATTGTATTCATTGTACATTAACCTAGTACAGTGAATGATACATAGCAAATAGTACATGTTTGAAAATGGGTAAATAGAACTGATATAGAGTTAATAATTTTGTTCACCTTAATTGTCTGGGTATGTAGAGTGATAGGGACTTTAAAAAGAAACTCATTTATGATACCTGACTTTAGAGTTTTGTGCCTTTAAAACCATCAAAGGTATGCTGAACTTTGCTGTGTGATAATTTTCTTATTTCTCTTCATCCATGTAGACATAATCACTCCCTCCTTTGGGCTGGGCCCTTGTAAAAATTTCTCTGTAGCCCTTGAACATTTCTTTATAATCTATTTATTAACATGAAATCTTTGTCTTCCACCAAAGTTTGAGCTCTTTTAGAGTAGGGACAACATTCCTTTCTTCCTTCTTCTTTTTCTTTTCTTTTTTTTTAAAAACAAATTTGGATGTAAATTCTCCATCTTATCTAGCATTCTCTCTGAAATAAAAGAGGTTCTTAGTTGCTTCAGGAATGAAGTCCCACTACAAGGAAATGTGCAAATTCATCTGGACTACTGCAAAGATAATCCAGTTCCTTGCTTTGATTCCTGGCCCGCTATCTCCCGATTTGATCTTGGATTTGTTCCTGGACTCCAGCTTGCATTCTCATTGTGATATGAACATGGCGTCTTTGGATATTTGACAGATAAAAGACCTTGGTCCATCATTGATTCTGATTTTTGGTAGTGTCACTGCATTTTTTTCAGGCCTCTGACCCCTGCCTCTTTCTTCATTTCAGTTTTAATATTTGTTCTCAGCACTCTCAATTCAGAAGGAGCCTACTTTTTTATAATAGTCAACATAGAATTCTCATAGTACAGTTAGATTTTAAACTACAAGGAGGGCATTCATCTTATTTTAAGCTTACAAGGAGGGCATTCATCTTATAAGACAGTTATATTTATATATATATTTAAAATATGTATGTATACTATATATGTATATATAAATACACACACATATATATAGGCTAAAATTTTAATATTATAATAGGCTAAAATGCTGATCATACACACTATTTCTTGAATTGCATCTACTATCATAGGTAACTTTCTCATCATTAAAATAGTAGCTGATTAGTATGTAAATATCATTAGTTTTTAATTTAATGACACATTTATATTACCTATGATATATATGAAAAAGTTACACATCTAGAAATAGATTAGTGAAAATGATAATCCTCAACAGGATTTATTAGACCTATGGCATTCATAAAGCATATTTTCATATTTTCAACATGTGGTGAATAATTTTTTTTTTGAGATAGATTTTTCGCTCTTGTTGCCCAGGTTGGAGTGCAATGGCATGATCTCGGCTCACTGCAACTTCTGCCTCCTGGGTTCAAGCACTTCTCCTGCCTCAGCTTCCTGAGTAGCGGGGTTTACAGGCATGTGCCACCGTGCCTGGCTAATTTTGCATTTTTAGTAGAGACTGGTTTCTCCATGTTGGTCAGGCTGGTCTTTAACTCTCAACCTCAGGTAATCCACCCACTTTGGCCTCCCAAAGTGCTGAGATTACAGGCATGAGCCATCACGCCTGGCTGAAAAAAATTTTAATACTTATTATAGTGGCTACACTTTAAAAAAAAGTTCTTAGATGTAAGTTGCCTCTTCCCACCAAATGATTTTATTTCACTGAGTATATAGAATTTTGAAATAGCCTCCACTGTCATTGGTGAACCTGTGCTCCTAAATATTAGTTCCAGAATTTGTCCCCTAGTCAAAAGATTCCCCAGTCTAAATCCATTGCTCCTTGACTTTGGTTACTAGACTCAATACTTAAGCCCTTAGTGAGGCCATAAATATTGTGTAAAATGATCCTGCAGCTGCATGTTCTTGAATTCAGTGATTATTCTATGATTGGCTTTCTGATATTCTCACATCTTAGCACTTCCTTATTCCTTTCCCTATTTGACCTTAGTTATCTTGCTCCAGACTGCCTGTTTTTAATGGAAGACTCATCTCCACTGAACACTTTCACTAGGAATTTTTGTTTCTTTCTTCTCATCCCTACTACCACCTCCATCCTCCCTAACACAACCACCTCAGACTCCAACTTCTACACTCTGAAGCTGTGATTCTAGCTGCTACACACTAACTCATATTCATGAGACATGGCTGACCAGGTAGAAAGTTCACAAGTTTTGTTTTGACTTTGAAGAAAATTTTTGAATCTTCTAAATTTTTAAAACTTAAAAAGCTTTAATTAAAAAAAAAATCTGTCATTTGAGAACTTTTTACTGAAGTCAAGAAGGTAAGCATATTGCAACTTTCAAATAATAATGATATCAATGCTTTTTATGAGGGTAACCACAACAAAAAGGTATGAATATGCTGACATCAGAATTAAATGATGAGGCAGTGAAAACACAAACGAAGGCTATGCCTTTACTTTGATAACTCACTGAGAAGACCAGGCCTCATTTCCTTTGGTTGTAAAATGGCCTAGTAGCACTTATCTTAGCTATCTCACATGGTTCAGTGAGATAGTGAGAAAGTACTTTGAAAGCAAAATGTGCTACACAGATATAATAGATGATGACTATGCATTCGGTCTACATTTCTAGGATGGAATGACTCCCTACATTTCAGGGAGTACATTGGCAATAATATAGTGGTTTGCATCTGAGATCAGAGAGCTGAAATAAATAAGGTCTTAAGCTTCTTTGGGGTGGCAAGTTGCAGGGAATGATGAATGTTGTCAAAACAATTGAATTTGGAAGGGGACCAAAGCAATGATTGTAAAATGTGGTTCTGAGTTGCTGAGACATTGAAATGGAAGGATCAACAGAAGTATCTAATATAATATATAGTCTTGTGATTTAGGAAAATGATGAGCTAGTCTATATATTAATGCTCATCCTTAGGATATCAAGTAAAGCCTTCAAGCTCTTTGTTGAAGTCAGAAAATAAGACTTTTGAAGAGACGGAAAAGATTCCTGAGCTATCCCTTGTCACTGGAATAAGTATAGCCTCAGGGCTTGGGTAGGGAAATACTTCATTCCCCTGGAAAAATTGGAAAGCCTCTCTTTTCACCTACAGACTAACAACAAGAAAATTGAATAAATTTTTAAATTCAATTACTAACAACAAGGAAATTGAATAAAAAAAACATATAGTTAGTGATCAATGCTAAGGAAAAAATGAGAGAAGAAGGGGCTGTAGGAAGTATCTGGGTTTAGAACTTGTAATTTTGGAAAGAATGGCCAGGAAGGACTCAATAAGAAGATGACATTTGAGTAAAGACCTAAAGTATATTCCTATTGTCTATGAATGAATCCTGCTTTGCGTTCCCCTGCCAGCTCCACTGACCCCATGCCCAGGAGGAGGTAGACAAAAGCAGCAGCAGTAGAGTTACCATTTAACCACATAGTATTATAAGAAAACACAAATAATTTTATTTCTTTTTCTTTACTATTATAAGACCTCCTCTTCTAATAGTTTTCTGATATTAGTGACAGAAAAAAGCTACCCTTATATTATATCCCAAATAAGTAGAATACACTTGCACGTAATTATTAAAGAAAATCATATGATCAACCTAAAACTCCTATTATAAATGGAGGTAGGAGAAAACATAGAATTGATTCGAACATTACATTTTATCAGCATGTGGTGTGTGCTTTGCTCATTTAGTGACTGACACATGTTAAAGATGAAGCTGAAAATGCCATTCCAGCTTGTATATGTTCAGAAGAGGTTCTGGAATATTGTTCTAGTGGGTTCCCCAGCAAAAGCAGCAATGCTTTTAAATTATACTAAAGGCCTAGTTACTATATAATACTGATTGGATACATATGTTAGTGATTGTTATCTTGCATTACTCCTAGATAGGAGAAGATTCAGATTGGATATAGACTTACGTTCATGTTATTATACAGCTACACAAATATAAGTATATAATTATATGACTACAACTACAGAATAATTATGCAGTTATTATGTATTATATGACTACTAATAAATGCTAACAACTATTCTCCTGAAGACATATTATAGATTTTAGTTACTGAGAATTAATCTGCATCGTACTTAAAGCTCTATGTATTACTTATTTTATCCAGTAGTTGGATTTATTTATATATTTACTTTGTGTGTGTGTGGGTGGAGGGAGAGTGGTGAAGGGGAGGGACATGGAGAGGAAGGACGTGTGAGAGAGTAATAAACTTGGTAAAATGTTAACATTTGGGAAATTTACATGAAGCATATAGGACTTTATTTTACTTTACCTTTTATGGGTAGATAAATAGTTCTGATATGTAATTTAAGGTTCATTTTTACTCAGAAATGAATGACCTTGCTGAACTTTCCTCTAACATTCATTGGGGCTAGTCGGCTAGTCTGAGGTATGTTTTTTTGTGAATAAACCTTGAATTCTATATTTATTTTGTTCTCTATTTTGGGGGGCACTAATTTAAAGCTTTGTTACTTACTTGATACTTATTTTTTGAGTTCTTCAATATTTCTTGATAGGCATTTGAAATATATCCATGAGCAAAATAAATAAAGATACCTGAATTTTATAATTTACTTTCTAGTAAGGTAGGCTCATGGTGAGATAGAAAATATAAGTAATAAATCAATCAATCATATAAATGTGTTAGAAGGTAAGTGCTATGGAGTTAAGGGTAATCAGAATTGGAGTGGGAGTGAATTGAAATTTAAAATATGGTAAGATAAGAATCACAAGGAATATGAAAATTGAGCAAAATCTTAAAATAGATGAAGGAATTATCTATGTGGATTTTTACAGAAACAGAATTTCAAGCAGAGAGAACAACTAATCCAAAAGCCCAATAGAATGTGCCTTATGCATTTTAGGAAAAGCATGGAGGACATTGAGGCTGGAGTAGAGTAGATGGGAAGGAGGGTATTAAGTATAGTGTAGCAGGTAAAGTCAGAGAGGGTATGGAGGGCCAGATCGTCTGGGTTTTTGTTGGTTATTTTAATGACTCTGACCTTTATTTTGAGTGAAATGGGTAAATTCATTACAGGAAGTTGAGCAGGAAACTGACATCTTTTATCATGATTTCAAAGGATTACTTTGGCTGCTGTGCGGATAATAATTCATAGGAGCCAATAGTAAAAGCAACAGAATGGGCTGAAGGCCATTGTATAATCCAGGCTGGAAATGGTGTAGGTCAGACCAGGGTGGTAGTGATGGAAGTGGTGAGAAGTGTTAGGATTCGCAATACATTCTGAAGATAAAGTAAAAATATTTCCTAAAGCCTTGGCTCTGGCATGTAAAAGAAAGAGAAATCAAGAGTGTCTTCAAGGCTTCCATCGTGAGTAATAGAAAGAATGAGTGGACATTGGTTAAAGTGAAGGAGGCTGTAAGCAGAGCAAGTTTGGATGTGGGGAAGATATAATATTAAAGTTTTTATAGACTGAATTTGAAATTTCTATTAGATATACAACTGAAGATGTGAAACTTATATTTGAATATAACCAGCCAAATTATTAATAAGGATGATATAAATTCCTGAATCTAGTTTTATTTCCTTCTTGATGAACTATTTTTATTTCTGGAGTCTTGGATATTGTCCTTAATATTGGGTTCTGAAATTTCACAGTGATGAATGAATGAATGTATTTATTTATTTACTTTTTTGACTAATGAGCAGAAGTAAATTTTTGAAGCATAATTCCACCTAACTAAGCTCCCAAGCTGGTCTGTGATTCCACGTTGCCCAGTTTTTTAGGATAAATAGCAGAAATGACTGGATTGAATCCTGAGGGGTACCTTTTACTGAGGGTTCTTGTGATAAAGTAGAAATTGTTCCATGATAAACATCTGAATCACATGTAAGAGGTCTAATTATTTTTATTCTAAAGCAATACAACTGTACTGTATAATTACACAGAAACCATTGAACCATATCACTTATTTGATAGTGCTGTTACATAAATAGTTCAGCAGAGACTTCCTGGCACTTACTCATTTTATCTCTGATCATTAACATGTGTAACAATTTAACCGGAACTATCTATTTCCTTAGTACTGTATCCTAACACTTTCATTAGAGTGTAATTAATAGATATTTATTTTTTGCTGCCACCCCAATAGCAATCTGATTAGGTTTATCATTTCCTTTTTCTGGTTCTTGTCAGAAATTCATTACACCATCCCATTATAGCTGCCCATTCATTTCACAGCTATAAGCAGTGACACATACAATTTTTTTAACCACAGTTGTTGATTTCCATATTGTTGCCCCAGTGCATAAACACTTCCCTTGTATATATCATTGGCGGATGACTATTTCACTGGAACAGTTGCTGATGCTAAAATATAAAAGATATATGCACATCACTTTGCTTTTCCTTTCCTTGCATAAACTTTCACCACTAGCCAATGATAAGTGAATATTTAACATCCAGAAGCATTGAAACATACCTACTTAACTTCTGAATAGTTTATAACTAAAAGTTGACATCTAAAAGAAAAGTTTAGCTCTCAGGAGAAATAATGCAGTGTGGAAACTTTGGTAGGCATCTGTATTGGATTAGAGAAATAGATTCAGTTTTTAATAAATCATCTAAATTCGTAACTATGTAAAGCTGAATGACACTTGAGAAAATGTAGAAAGAAAGGAACCTAACATTTTAGGAACACTCAATATGTAACTGATGCTGTGCAAGGCACTTTATTTATATTTTTCCATTGAAACTTCGTAGCAGCTTTAAGGAGATGATAACTTTATTTTCAAATAAAGACACTCAGGCTTAAACGGTTAGGAAATTGAACAAAGTACCAAATGAAGAAAGTGGGAGATCTGAGATTTTACTCCACTTTGTCTTCCATGTCATTCTGTCTCTCAATTGTCTCATTTTAGAATTAAGGATAATATTTAGAGATATGTAGTGAGTTATTCAAGGTTGGGCGGGTGGTTTATGGCAGAACTAGGGTTAGAACTCCTGGCCTCTCCAGGCTCTCCTTCTGTCTTCTACATCTTAACTCTTTTATGCTCTTTATTTGATTTTGGCACATGACTCTTTTCTCTTTGACTTTCAAATAAAACTGGTTTCGTGCATTGGTAAGGCCTACTGGCATGGACCCCTTTAGACAGGGGTCCCTGCATTGGTCTCATGCATTGGTAAAACTGGTCTCATGCATTGGTAAGGTCCATTGGCATGGACCCCTTTAGACAGGAAACCGAAAGCTAGAAAGCTTAAGTGACTTTCCCAAGGTAACACAGCTGCTTAATAAGGTATGGGTTTCCATGAAAAAGACTAATGGTAACTTGTAGTCGTAGCAAAACCCTTTTTGATGAAATATTTCCAACTTTAAGAAGAGAATTTATTCATTCAACTTAGAATTATTTATTAAATGTCAGTTACATGTCAGATGCTGTGTAGGTCTAGGATGTACAATTGAATAAAATAGAATCTCTGAATTTAAAAAGCTCAATGGCTAGTCACAGTGGAAAACATGGACAAGTAAGCAATTGCATTTTTGAATCCTGCTCCTAATGAAATGCAAAATTAGCATAAGCTTCTAGTCTCCTCTCTCAAAGTCAACTCTGTGTGGAAACCTAAGTGGGAATAAAAAAAATATAAGTAACCTGTGGGCAGACAGAAGGCTGTTTGAATTGCTGGTGATAGAGAGATGGCTGCAACCTGGGCCAGGATTGGCCCATTAGGCTATGAGAAGTAAAATTAAAGGAAAAAATCATTTGAATTCTACTCTTGATTCTCCTCTGCTTTTGCCTTGGGACACACAATGCCTAGATGGTTACCATGGGGATTGGTGGCTACCCTTCAGACTTTTGGTATCCACATCCTTGGTGTGGGGCTTGGGTAGTCTTAAGAAATGCTTAGAAACCCACAGCAGGAATATAAACTCATAGGCCAAGATAATATGACTGAGGACCATAACCACTTAAAAGGAAAAAAGGCAACAAATATAGATTACAGGTACCATGTAAATCAGGGGTGTTGGAAGGACAAGATTTTCTGACAAGCATCAAAACTCGACAAGAGAGAATAAAGTAAGATATTAGAATTATAAGAAAATAAAATAAGTATAAAAAGAACCAATGATTTTATATAATAAATATAATATTTTAAATAAAGAACAGATGGGATTAATAATAGAATGAATGCAGCTGAAAAAAATAGATTAGATTGTTGGAGGCAAAGAGAAATTCCTCCAGGAGGAAGCAGAAAAGTCTAAATACATTTATTTAAGAGAGATAGAGAATAGAAATTGAGGTACCAATATCTGAGTAACAGGAGTTCCAGAAAAGAGAAAATTAAAACCGTAGAAGTGATTTTTGAGAAAGCAATAAAGGTAAATCCCACAGAAGTAAGAAGAAAGATGACTAACCTAAGAGTAATGAGTACAAAATACCAGACTGGGATGATAAAGACCCACACCAAGATACATAATAGAAAAAATTTAAAATATGGAAAATTAAAAGAGGTTTATAAAAAGTTACAAAGAGGAAAATCAGATCACATTCAGAAGACAAAGAACCAAAATGATAGATTTGTCAATATATGATGGTTTAACACTTTTCAAGGTATGAAGGGAAAAGGCTTTGAGTTGAGGATGAAGAATTTACAGCACTGGCCTATAGTCCACTTCTTCTCCTATTAGGTAGTGAGGTATAGGTGGGTGGCATTTTCTTTGGGATAGAGGCAGGTGGCCTCGTCAAATATCCATATAAATGACCTGATAAATAGACACATAAATGATATTTGCTAGAAGGAGAATCTTTATATACCAAATCCTCTTTTCAGGATGTGTTTGGGTTAGGATTGTTTATGGTAAACAAACCTATAATCTATGGATTTATGAGACATGGCTTCTTGGGAATGTTATATCAGTTACAAAACTATGTAGCATATAAATCAGAGATACTTTTTAACCCACACTTGTGTGGGGGGACTTACAAACCTTAATTACAGACTTCTATTAATCTGGCCACATAGCATGTCTAATGCAAGGAGAAAGGATTTATAGAGCTATATGGGATGTCCCAGATCTCTCTCTAATTCATTTGTGCCACTTGATTGCTGCTATTGCAGAAATTATTAGCAAAGCTTGATACTGGATATTAGCTTAGTCATGTGACTCTGATTTAACAATCTGATTCTTTGTGTTAGCACAGAACTTTGAATTTTATATCCAGCCAAATCATCCTAAAGCATAGAAAGAAATGTCCTTAATGTGATGAAGTCCATTTTACATACACACATACCCCATTAACCTAAATGGAGAAATGTTAGAAGCATTATTTTAAAATCAAAATTCAGAATTGAGACAGAAATGGCAGCTATCTCAAGTTCTGTTTGGCAATACATGGGAGGTCCTAGCCAATATTATAAAACAAGATAAAAGAAATTAAAAGTCTAAGGATTGGAAAAGAAGAAATAAAACCAATATTTTTGGTAGATAATATGACTGTCTACTATGAACCCTCCCATACCCTATAAACAAATTATTAGAAGTAATAGAGTTTAACAGGCAGTTGGATATAGAATCATTAAAGAAAAATAAATTTCATATCTAAACATTAATAACAAATAACAAGAAAACATAATTTTAAAATGTACCATTTATTATAGCATCAAAAAATTATCTAGTAATAAAAACTGTACAAGAATATATGCAACAGTATAAAACTTTATTAAAAAGCATATATAAGATCTAAATAATAAAATCATGTTCATAATCTATTTAATATAAAAATATCAAATTTCTCTCCAAATATATCTATATTTAAAATGACATTAATACAAATTTTAACATGTTTTTCTTTGAAACTTTATAACCTCATTTAAGATTTTTATGGAAGTATAGATATAAAGAATAGCAAAGATAGGAAAAAGAGTAAAGAAGTGTGACTCACCACTAGGCATCAAGAATTATTATAAAGTTATAGTAATTAAGACAGAATAATAAGACAGATTGTGGTAATAAGACACCATGCTACTGGCCATGGTATTGATAAATTGACCAAGAATGAAAGGTAACTTAGAAACAGACTTAGGTGTTTGAAATTTTGATTTATCAAAGTGGTGATATGACAAAAGAATGGATAAGGAAAGGCCAGGCGCGGTGGCTCACTCCTATAATCCCAGCACTTTGGGAGGCCAAGACGGGTGGATTATGAGGTCAAGAGATCAAGACCATCCTGGTCAACATGGTGAAACTCCGTCTCTACTAAAAATACAAAAATTAGCTGGGCATGGTGGCGCACGCCTGTAGTCCCAGCTACTCAGGAGGCTGAGGCAGGAGAATTGCTTGAACCCAGGAGACAGAGGTTGCGGTGAGCCGAGATAGCGCCACTGCACTCCAGCCTGGGTAACAAGAGCGAAACTCCGTCTCAAAAAAAAAAAAAAAAAAAAAAAAAATGGATAAATAAGGAAAGAGCTATTCAATAAATTGACCACACATATAGAAAAATAAAGGTGGATCCTCAGCTTCCATCAAATATAAAGATCAATTTCAGATGGTTAAAAGACTTAAATATCAGAAACAAACCTCTAAAATATTAATATAAAATATATTTGAGTATTAGTTTAACATTGGAGGTAGAGAATGATTAAAAAAAAAATACCGAAAGAGCTAGCCATAAGGAAAAGATGGTAAATTTGACTTTAAAACATAAGAACTTTTGTTTATCAAGTTATTTTAAGAAAGTGAAAAACCAAGTTACAAACAATTAGATATCTACAATAAGCATAATCAACATAAGAGTTCTTTAATAAATAAATAATGAATAACATATATAAAGTCAACATCAAGATATAATGGACATATGTAATGAACAACATCAATAAATGTCAGGTAAACCAAAGGAAAAATAAGCAGGCTTTTCACAGTTAAGGAAACATAGTGGTCAATAAATATATAAAGATTTGTTCAACTTCATTAATAATCAGGCAAAAGCAAATTAAGACTGAGATTAATGCCATTTTATAGTCATTTAGATGGGAATAAAATAAAAAGATTAGCAATACCAAAGAAGCAGATGTGGAATAGCAGGATTTTATATATTGTTGATTGAACTATGAGTTTTTTTTTTTAAATGTTTAACACAGCTTTTAATGACTTTATTTAGCCTATCATATGGACAATGCCCCTTTATTTTCTGGTTTATGATAATTTTGAAAAATATTAAGAGTAACAATATTTTTTAAGTTTTCACTTAAAATGGATGAGATTGAAACATCAAAAAATAAATCTTCCAAAACACATCCACTTGAAAAATCACATTTGCTTTAGTATATAATTTCCTCAGTTTATATTGTAAGAAAAAAGGCATTGAAAACTCTAAAAAGCATCTATAGCATTGGCTTAATATACAAATATTTATTGCATTCTTACTGTGTACAATTCATGTGGTTATGTCTGCATATTTGTAAAAAATTAAGATAACACGTGTTTTGTTCTCAAAGGATTTTTAAAGCAGTGGAGGTGATAGATAATTGAGCAAGGATATCAAACTGAAAACAGAGGTAGAAGAAATATGACTAAAGTGTTTAACGCAGTGTGATAATGCAGGCCTGCTTTATTGAAGCAGTATCATTTAGGTCATTTCGGTATGTGTGTCGGTCATCCATGTTTTGCCTTTCAGCTCTAAATTCTTCTTTGCCCTGCTTTGGGGCACTTGGTGCTGGACCCTGTAAATAATTTTCCTTTGACAGCAGGCACAGTGCTAAGTATTGTCAGTAGAGGGTTCTGAAGAGACCCTGCCCCAGGAAGATCCTGTCTTCCGGGTTCTGCTGTGCTTCCCCCATCTTGCTCCTGTGGTGCCCAGCTGACAGCCCTGTGCATTGCACCAAGTGACAACTGTCCTCACCCCAGTAAAGGCTTCATAACAAGTTTCACTTTTCAGTGGCATAAAAGTGGAGGCTTCCCAGAGTCTTGCTGGCCACCCAGTGCATGGTTTTCTGCTTGCCATTTTGGCCTGGACCACTTCTGTGAAAGCCTCTACCATCTAGCTGACCATAGCCACACTCTCTTCAATCAGACCTACCTGACACCCTGAGAGGGTGGGGACTCTTATCCAAGCTTGTTCCCTCTTTGGGGTTCACTCCAAATCCCTGACAACTCATTTCCTATGCTGTGAGGAATTTTGATTTATATCTATTCACAGCCATTATTACTTTTCTGATATCTATGCTATTCATTTTATTCTGAAAACCCCAAACAATTTTATTTTAATTTCATTTTAGGTTTTGGGGTACATGTGAAGAACATGCAAGATTGTTGCATAGGTATACACATGGCAGTGTGATTTGCTGCCTTCCTCCACATCACCTATATCTGGCATTTCTCCCCATGCTATCTCTCCCAAACTCCCCACCCCCCACTGCCCCTCCCCTATTTCCCCCCAGCAGACCCCAGTGCGTGATGCTCCCCTCCCTGTGTCCATGTGTTCTCATTGTTCAACACCCACCTGTGAGTGAGAACATGTGGTGTTTGATTTCCTATTCTTGTGTCAGTTTGCTGAGAATGATGGTTTCCAGGTTCATCCATGTCCCTGCGAAGGACACGAACCCATTTTTTGATGGCTGCATAGTATTTCATGATGTATATGTGCCACATTTTTCCTGTCCAGTCTATCGTCGATGGGCATTTGGGTTGGTTCCAGGTCTTTGCTATTGTAAACAGTGCTGCAACAAACATTCGTGTACATGTAACCTTACAGTAGAATGATCTATAATCCTTTAGATATATACCCAGTAATGGGATTGCTGGGTCTAATGGAATTCCTATTTCTAGGTCCTTGAGGAATCGCCACACTGTCTCCCACAATGGTTGAACTAATTTACACTCCCACCAACAGTGTAAAAGTGTTCCTTTTCTCCACATCCTCCCCAGCATCTGTTGTCTCCAGGTTTTTTAATGATCACCATTCTAACGGGCATGAGGTGGTATCTCAATGTGGTTTTGATTTGCATTTCTCTAATGACCAGTGATGATGAGCATTTTTTCATATGTTTGTTGGCCTCATATGTATACTCTTTTGTAAAGTATCTGTTCATATCCTTTGCCCACTTTTGAATGGGCTTGTTTGTTTTTTTCTTGTAAATCTGTTTTAGTTCTTTGTAGATCCTGGATATTAGCCCTTTGTCAGATGGGTAGATTGCAAAAATTTTTTCCCATTCTTTTGGTTGCTGATTCACTCTAATGACTGTTTCTTTTGCTATGTAGAAGCTGTGGAGTTTGATTAGGTCCCATTTGTCTACTTTGGCTTTTGTTTCCAATGCTTCTGGTGTTTTGGTCATGAAGTCCTTGCCTATGCCCATGTCCTGAATGGTTTTGCCTAGGTTTTCTTCTAGGATTTTTATGGTGTTAGGTCTTATGTTTAAGTCTTTAATCTGGAATTAATTTTACTGTAAGGTATCAAGAAGGGGTCCAGTTTCTGCTTTCTGCACATGGCTAGCCAGTATTCCCAACACCATTTATTAAACAGGGAATCCTTTCCCCATTGCTTGTTTTTGTCAGGTTTGTCAAAGATCAGATGGTTGTAGATGTGTGGTGTTGCCTCTGTTCTGTTCCATTGGTCTATATCTCTGTTTTGGTACCAGTACCATGCTGTTTTGATTACTGTAGCCTTGTAGTATAGTTTGAAGTCAGGTAGTGTGATGCCTCCCGCTTTGTTCTTTTTGCGTAGAATTGACTTGGCTGTGCGGGCTCTCTTTTGGTTCCATATGAAGTTTAAGGTATTTTTTCCAGTTCTGCAAAGAAGGTCATTGGTAGTTTGATGGGGATAGCATTGAATCTGTGTATTACTTTGGGCAGTATGACCATTTTCATGATATTGATTCTTCCTAACCATGAGCATGGAATGTTTCTCCATCTGTTTGTGCCCTCTCTTACTTTGTTGAGCAGTAGTGTGTAGTTCTCCTTGAAGAAGTCCTTTACATTAATTGTTAGTTATATTCCTAGGTATTTTATTCTCTTTGTAGCAATTGTGAATGATATTTCATTCTTGATTTGACTCTCTTTAAGTCTGTTATTGGTGTATAGGAATGCTTGTGATTTTTGCACATTGATTTTGAATCTGAGACTTCGCTGAAATTGCTTACCAGTTTCAGGAGATTTGGGGCTGAGATGATGGGGTCTTCTAAATACACAATCATGTCATCTGCAAATACAGACAGTGTGACTTCCTCCTTTCCTGTTTGAAGGAACTATGAGTTTAATAAGTTTACAAGTTAGTTTGGCATGGTCTTGTAAAATTGATGAGCCATCAATTTCTAGTCCTAGGTATATACCCTAGAGAAACTTCTTGCAAAGTTTGTAGAGGAAACATAGACAAGAATATTCCTAGCATGTCCACTGTAATAAAAACCTAGAAATAATCTAAATGTCCACTTACAGAAAAATGGATTGTGTTATGTTCTTGCAATGGAATATTATATAGTATTAAAAATGATGAAACTACAGCCACAAATAAAAACATGGATCAATCTTAGCAATGTAATACTGAGTGAAAAAGGAATCCCAAAAGATTATATGAATAGGATAGACTTTCATAAAGTCAAAAAACACTAAATTTAAAGTTTAGTTGACCCCTAAACAACACGAGTGGCACTGCGTGAGTCCACTTATATGCAAATTAAAAAAAATAAATACATTAGAAAATTATTTGAGTTTTGTGATAACTTGAACAAACTCATACACTGCATATCCTAGAAATATTGATAAAATTAGGAGGAAGTTAGGTATGTCATAAATGCATAAAATATATGTAGATACTAGTCTATTTTAACATTTACTACCATAAAATATGCACAAATCTTTTATAAAATCTAAAGTGTATAAAAACTTACCCACAAAAACATTTACATACCACACATGGTACCATTTGCAGTTGAGAGAAATGTAGCATTAAATCATAACTGCACAAAATTAGCTGCAGTACATACTATGCTATTTTAATAACTTTTTAGCTACTTCCTATTGCTATTGCTGTGAGCCCAAGTATTGTTTTTGCTTAATAAAGGTAGTGTAATGCTCATTATCTCTATGTGAGCAGCTTCTCTCTCCAGTAAATTGCACATGTCAGCAAAAAGTGATTACTCGAGGTTCAAGGTTCTTGTGCATTTTTCTTCATATGTATTGCAATATTGAATAACACCAAGGGACCCATATGGAGTGCCACTAATGATGCTGGAAGTACTCCCAAGAAGCAGAGAAAAGTCATGACATGATAAAGAAAAGCTGAGTTGTTTGATATGTACTATATATTGAGATTTGCAGCTGAGGTTGCAAATCCACTGCAAGATAAATACAGTGTAAGGATGATTGTAAAAAAGAAAAGAAAAAAATTGTGAAGCTGTCACTTCAACTATGCCAGTAGGCATGAAAACCTTGAACTTTTTACAAAATATCTATTTCTATCTTATTGGAAATGCAGCTTTTATGAAGGTGCAGGATTGCTATAAGAAAGCCATACCTCAAGATTCTAATATAATTTGAGAAACAGTAAAGTCATTACATAAGTTAAAAAAGAAGGAAGATGAAGCATCTAAAGCTGGATAATTTAATGCCAGCAAAGGATGGTTTGATAATTTTACAAAGAGGGTTGGCTTTAAAAACGTTAAGATAGGCTGGGCATGGTGGCTCACACGTGTAATCCCAGCACTTTGGGAGGCTGAGGCAGGTGGACTGCCTGAAGTCAGGAGTTTGAGACCAGCCTGGCTAACATGGTGAAACCCCGTCTCTACTAAATATACAAAAAATAGCTGGGCATGGTGGTGCATGCCTGTGGTCTTAGCTACTAGGGAGGCTGAAGCAGAAGAATCGCTCAAACCCAGGAGGTGGAGGTTGCAGTGAGCCACGATCATGCCACTGTACTCCAGCCTGGGCAACAGAGCAAGTTTCTGTCTCAAAACAAACAAACAAACAAACAAACAAACAAACAAACAAACAAAAAAGTTAAGATAATAGGAAAAGCAGCTTCTGACCAATAGGCAGCAGATGAGCTTCTGGATGCTATTAAGAAAATCATTGAGGAAAAATGATACTTAACTAAACAGGTTTTTAATGCAGACAGAAGTGCCCTATTCTGGAAAAAAAAAAGCCACAAAAGATATTTACTAGTAAGTAAATAGTAAGGGAGAGTAGTAAGCATCAAAATTTAAGGCAAAAAGGGATAGGCTAATGCTACTATAACATTCTGTACAAATGTACAAATCAAGTTTATAATTGGGACTGCTTTAATTTATAAAGCTGCTAACCCCTGAGCTTTGAAGGGAAAAGATTAACACCAGCTGCCAGTCTTTTGGTTGTACAACAAAAAGAGCTAGAAAATGAAAACGATTTTTCTGGACTGGTTCCACTGGTGCTTTGTCTCTGAAGTCAGAAAGCACCTTGCCAGTAAGGGACTGCCTTTTAAAAATCTGTTTTGTTAGTCTGACAGTCTATATTTTAAAATTGTTGCTGGTCACTTGCGTCTAAACTACAGAAAGCAGGGGGTATAACGAGGTGTGTCTGACCTTCCATCTGTTCATGACCAGGAACTCAGTTTTAAAGTTTTTCATGGGTCCTGTTGGCCACAAGTATATGTCCATTCAGTTAGTGGGGCGATTTAGGATTTTATTTTTAGTTTACAGTAGTTAAGTTTTGGGGGAGTCAAATTATACATGGGTTTTTGACTACACAAGGGTCAGCACCCATAACCTTTACATTGTTTAAGGGTCAACTGTGTATATTTTCTTACAGATTCTTTAAGGACATAACACAATTTTATAAGTATTTTAATTATTATACTGGTTTCTCAGCTCAGGTTCTTTAAGGGTTTTTGTACCATGAATGAATTAATGAATAAGCAATTATTAATTAATACCAGAAAATGATTTTAATCTCCACCCTCCCTTTTGCCATTAGCAAATAAGAAGCTGTAAGAGCTTTCTGTGTAAATTTATGAAAACTCAGTCTAAATTCTTTTCTGCTTTGGGAGCAATAGCTGTTTTAGGGTTGGATCTAACTCTGGCACTCATTAGGTGACACTCACTTAATAAGTGGCATCATTTCAGGTGCTGTCTGGGCAATGTCATTTCACCAGAAGTGTTCATGTGTGCAGATTGTTATGGCTGTGTCATTAAGCTTGGCTTCTGTGGGCTATGTGTCTCCACATATAGCCATGTAGTTTGTAGGAAGCTTTTGTTAAAACATGAGTTTCTGTTGATTGTTGGCAACTTTGGGGAGAAAGGGCGGGTTGACTTAACTTTTTAACCCATTGTTTCATCATGAACATATTTTCTTATAGATTAAATTCTTGGATACCTGGAGTAGAAAGATTAGATACATTTAGGTTTAGGTCTCAGTCCACTCTTTAAATAACTATATGAACTTGGGCAAGTTATTAAAAATTTTAGAGCCTCAGTTTCCTCATTTGTTATATGCACACAGTAATAAGAATCTTGCATAGTTATTTGAGGTTTAAGTAAGAACATGCATAAAACACCTGACACATAGTTGGTGTTATTACCTCAGAATATTAATGTATTTGGAGAAAAGGCCTTTAAATAATTTATTCAGTGAAAATGAGGCTGTTGGGGTGAGACTCTCATCCAGTATGACTGGTATCCTTATAAGAACAAGATACACAAGGGGTATCTTGCATACAGAGAGGACCATGTGAAGAAGCAGCAAGAGGGTAGCCATCTGCAAGACAAAGAGAGGGGTCTCAGAAAAAATCCACCTAGCTTGCATCCTGATGTTGGGCCTCTAGCTTCCAGAACTGTGAGAAAATAAATTTCTGTTGTTTAAGCTACCCAGTTTGTGATGTTTTGTTACATAAGTCCTAGCAACCTATTAATAATACAGTCAGCACTTGACAAATGTCAGTTTTTAAAAAAAATAGTGTCGGATTTGTAGTCAGCATGGATTTGAATTCTCTGTGCTACAGTTTCTTCATTTATAGGGCAGAATGAATAATCTTCCTTGTAGTTTGCTGTGAAGATTAAATGAATTAATACATGTAAAAAATCTTAGAATATAGACTTAAACTTCTTTTAGTAAGCCATCTCACATCTGCTTGATCCTTCCCTCAGCCTGACTAGAGAGTGTAAGCAAAAAGAACAAAACTGGAAGCATCATGCTACCTGACTTCAAACTATACTATAAGGCTACAGTAATCAAAAGAGTACTGGTACCAAAACAGAGACATAGACCAGTAGAACAGAGCAGAGGCCTTGGAGGCAACACCACACATCTACAACCATCTCATCTTTGACAAAACTGACAAAAAAAAAAAAAAAAAGCAATGGGGAAAGGATTCCCTGTTTAATAAACGGGGTTGGGAAAACTGGCTAGCCCCATTCAGAAAGCAGAAACTGGACCCCTTCCTGACACCTTACACTAAAATTAACTCCAGATTGATTAAAGACTTAAACATAAGACCTAACACCATAAAAACCCTAGAAGAAAACTTGGGCAAAACCATTCAGGACATAGGCATAGGCAAGGACTTCATGACTAAAACAACAAAAGCATTGGAAACAAAAGCTAAAATAGACAAATGGGATCTAATTAAACTCCACAGCTTCTGCATAGCAAAAGAAACAATCATTAGAGTGAATCGGCAACCAACAGGATGGGAAAAAATTTTTGCGATCTACCCGTCTGACAAAGGGCTGATATTCAGAATCTACAAAGAACTAAAACAGATTTATAAAAAACAAACAAACAAACCCATCCAAAAGTGGGTGAAGGATAGGAACAGACACTTTTCAAAAGAAGACATATATGAGGCCAACAAACATATGAAAAAATGCTCATCATCACTGGTCATTAGAGAAATGCAAATCAAAACCACATTGAGATACCACGTCATGCCAGTTAGAATGGTGATCATTAAAAAATCTGGAGATAACATGCTGGAGGGGATGTGGAGAAATAGGAACACTTTTACACTGTTGGTGGGAGTGTAAATTAGTTCAACCATTGTGGAAGACAGTGTGGTGATTCCTCAATGACCTAGAAATAGAAATTCTGTTTGACCCTGCTATCCTATTACTGGGTTTATAACCAATGGATTATAAATCATTCTATTATAAAGACATATGCACACGTATGTTCATTATGGCACTGTTTACAATAGCAAAGACCTGGAACCCACCCAAATGCCCTTCGATGATAGACTGCACAGGGAAAATGTGGCACATATACACTGTAGAATACTATGCAGCCATAAAAAACAATGAGTTTGCATCCTTTGTAGGGACATGGATGAATCTGGCAGCCATCATTCTCAGCTAACTGACACCAAACAGAAAATCAAATACCACATGTTCTCACTCATAGGCAGGTGTTGAATAATGAAAACACATGGACACAGGGAGGGGAGCAGCATACACTGGGGTCTGTTGGAACAGGCCAGGGGACGGACAGTGGGGAGGTAGGAAAGTTTGGGAGGGATAGCATGGGGAGAAATGCCAGATATAGGTGACGGGGGGATGGAGGCAACAAACCACATTGCCATGTATGTACCTATGCAACAATCCTGCATGATCCTGCATATGTACCCCAGAATCTAAAGTACAATAAAAAAAATACAAGTAATTGATATATGCACACTGTTTTTAGCTACTGAATAAGTCTCCTTTTAGTTAATGTTTCATAGAATATGTTTTACACATTGCCTACAGGAGACTTCCAAATGTATCTTTGATTATTTTATTGCTCAACAACTTTTACTGACTTGTCCCTGACAATAAAATAATTTCTGTATGATCTATTCTGGGATTCAGAGCCTTCAAAAATCTAGATTCTCACCACTTTTTCATCCATATTTCCTACTACTCTGCTTTTTACGTCAAATCCTGTTACTTATATAAGTTATAAATACTTAAAAGTAATCATAAATACTTATGTTAACTTACTTATATTGACTCATTCTTTCCTAGTTTCGTTCTTTGGTCCAGACTTTTCATTCTACATGTAATTCTTTCTGTTCCTGTCTTTCCCTGACTCCTTTGTTAAAATTCTACTCATTCATTAGGTTTCAGTTCACCTTTGGAAGTTTTTATGAACAATCTAAACAAAAATGAATTTTGCTTGCAGGTCTAAACTCTTGTTACTGTAATTATTGACTCTAAAGACTTGTTGATTGAGGAAATGCAGGAATAGCTGGATAAATGGATGAATGAAAAGGTGGATGGAGGAATGGAAGGTTGGTTAAAAGGACATAAGCACACAATATCACAATACAGACACATCTGTATTTCCCATGAACTTAAAAAAATATCTTTACTTGATAGATACATTTGAGAAGCATTTAAAAATTCTGACTGTTTGCTGTTAAAAATTGAAACTGTGAACTTTTGAAATGAATTATTAATTGTAGCTAATGACCTAATAGTGTTTTAAAATGTTCCTTTTATCTGTTTGCTGGTTGAATATACTGGCCTGTATTGATTTTTAAATTAGGGCATCTGCTTTATTACATGCCCTAGTGCCTGAATCGAAATTGAGAACTTATTTAAAATATTGTCTTCCTTAAATTACTTAGATTATTATTAGTCTTCTCTAATATTTGTGAAACTGAATGAGTATATAGAGAGATAGATGCATATATAATAACATGATAATTTTCTTGTTTGACAGGGACATTGGGAAGGTTAATTTGTGTCTGTGATGATTTTTGTCCCCCTTGATGAAAAGATACTATGCAAATACAGAGAACAGAATAAATAATTTCATTAAAATAAAAAAGGTTATATTTTTAGTGGCTGTAGCTGGATTAAAATAAAATTGTTTCATAAGGGAGAAAACCTAAAACATTACTTGTAACCCTGAGGCATGATTTTCAGGACAAACATCTTAACCCAAGGTGTTATGGTTGAACATATTTTCATTTGAATGTGATCATCATTTAGTGCATGGACTTAACAACTCTAATGGACAGACAAAAAGTATGGAGAAAATTATTTCTGTCTTTCTCTAACATCCACGGGTGCCACATTTAATTGTCTACTCAGAATCGATCATTAAGGCACTTCCTGTTGATCAGGTGCATTACTAAACTCTCAAGTTAAACTATTTGACACAGAAGTCACATGACCTATATTTCACTCTCAGAATTTAGTCCTCATCCACCTATACCTAGAGATGACAAACACTCTTTCTGTGCACACTGTATAATGGCCTCTTTCCAACAACATAGGCAATACAGAGCATGTTTTGTAGTTATTTGGAAGTTTAGGAAGAGAAGAAAATTAACATTTTCTGAGCATCTGTTATTATCCATATATAGTCTGTATTTTATTAACTTGAAAAGCTCTCACTGTGCTCATATTAGGCATCTCTGTTATTAGATGTACCTTCCCCTATCATAGAACATATTTTACTGTATTATACTCAGTAGTTTAAATGTCTGTTTCCCCTACTAAAGGGTAAGCTCTGTGAGGGCAGAGGCCACGTCTCTCTGGTTCATTTCTGGATCCTTATTACCCAGCACAGTGGATGGAACATAGTAGGAACGTAATTAATATTGTTAAAGAATGAAAACTTTGCAATCTCATTTCATCTTCTCATAAATACTTGTAACCTCTCTGCACTTTAAAATGGCAAAGCTAATATTTCCAAGGATTGTTGTAAAAATTAAAGATATTTCAAGTTTAAGACAGCATATTGGAAGTGCAGCACATATTTCCCCTTTCTCAATACCTACTCGCAGGAGCAAAAACGAGTTAAAACTCACATACACATAGTCACAACAACAGCCACCACCACCAGAAAAGGAAACAGGCAAAATTGGATGCAACAATCTTGAAAACTAGTGGCAAAGGAAAAGCAAAACAAAGGATACAGAGTGGAATAGAAAGGCACAACACAGTTGGCTTCTAATGGTGTCCAGCTCTGCTTCCCATTATCTTGCCAACACTATCCCCTTATATCTGATAAAATCTAATATGACCAAACCCAGAGAGATCTCCACAAATGAATGGGTAGCCTTATGTTTTCTTATTATTATTAATGGCCACTATAAATGGCTGATGGAATAAATAGTAAGGCTGATTCTCTTTGTGAAAAATGAGGAATATTAGAGAAATGATATATAATAACATTAAAGTTAGGAGAAGTCAATCTTTGATTGACTTTTGAATGCATATTTAGCAAAATCTCAGAAGACAGAGTGACCAATTTTACTCTAAAGATGCCACATATGCATAGTTTAGTTTTCCTCCTGCCCCTCGTATTCCTCTAAGAACAAAAAATATGCAGATCACAGCCTGTAGATGGGGACAGAAATAGGTGGGAAATAGCACCAAGAAATCATCCACATATAAGAACAAAAGGAGTTCCCATTCAGAAACCCTTTTCTTCTTATAAGGAAAACAAAAAGGAAAAGAAAAACAAACATGAAATCTACCAAACTATGGCAACAAAAATAAGTTACAGGTACCAAAAATAAAAATTTTTAAATAGAATTAAATCTAACACATGGAAAGAAAGGCATTAATGCCATATAGAATCAAGATCTTCAAACTGGAGTTTCTGTTTTACCTTTCTTCCAACTAGAGACTTATCATCTGGAGCACCAGAAAAAGGACATTTGGAAATATCAATGTCTGCAAAGTGCTGTTGATTAAATTTCCCATAAACCTGTGATAGGGCTTCCTGTCCTTCCATGTCTTAAGCATATTTCTATTGTGGAAAAATCGAGGTACTTTAGATCAATTATTTTGTCTAATATTGCCACATTCTGAATTCATGTATGCTTTAGAATGAAACAGTGAGAGTGATGTCAATTTTTCATGAATGATGTCACAACTTTTTAATCCCTTAACTATTATGAAAAGTAAATTGTACTGTGAGATAAAAACAAAGAAAGAATCCATAAGAAATATTGGAGGTATTTGTACTTAGCTTATCAAGATTATATACTCATGGAAATGCCTTATTCTATCTACCTATTATTTACTTTGAATATGTAAGATTGTTTTGTGGAAAGATATATTAAGACTTTTATTGTAACTAAAAATTAAAGGAGACTTCTATTCTGAAAGAAAGTAAATATGACTTTCTGATGGTTTGATAATAACTGTCAATTAGGCTATTTGTGAACATTTTCTATAACTTGAGGTGGGCTAATTTCACTCCAAAATTTTGATAAAAATAAAAATATCAAAAGACATTATATTGCTTAGATGTGATGGAATAATGTATATCAGACTTGCGTTTATGCTACTGGCAACTAAAAGATTGAGCAAAAGTCATAAAGCAGCTGTTTTTGGATATTGAACAACAGTCAACATAAGACTGTGATCCCAGAAACAAATAAAATATATAAGGCAAGTTTTATTGGTATTTAGCTTTCTGCTTAGCAGAAAGCAAAAATCTTAATGGGTGGAAGAATGAAACATTGGCTCTTACAGTTGCTAAGGTGGGTGAAATTTGCAGGGTAAAATACTAGATATGAGAGAACTGTGTGGAGAAGGAACTCCAATAATCTGCATAGGAAATACTACCTGGTGTTGTTGAACAATAAGGTATATGAGTGCAGGGTGAAATTTGATGAGGCTTGGCAGCAACTAAATATTTGTGAGTTTCATAGAGATTATGGAGTTTGCACAGTTTTGGGTGACATTGGAATTTTTATCAGCTAGAGCAGAAGGACCTGACATCCCTCAAAATTCATGCCTTAGGACGAGGGCCACTCTGGCCTTAGATTTAGACATCCCCTGAGAAGTCTTCTTTAAAGACCTTAGGATAACACTATATGCTAGTGAATTAGCTGCCTGCCGGAATGAAACTCATCACTCTGATGATGTCAACAATGTAGCACCTCCAATGGCCAGCTACTTTAAAAAATCACTAGATATGCAAAAACCAGGAGGAAAAAATAGTCAGTAGAGATTGGTGACAGCAATATTAGCATTAGCAAACAAGGTTGTTAAAATGCTATTATAAATATGTTTAATAATGTAAAGGAAAATATGGCCTTAATGATTGAATAGCTGGTAGAAAATCTCAGCCAAGAAATGGGAAACTTCAAAAAGAACCAAGTATATATTCTAGATCTTAAAAGTACAATACTTGATATAAAAAGTTAATGGAATGGGCTTAACAGCAAAGTAGATGCTGCAAAAGAAAATATCAGCGTACTTAAATCAGTGCAAAATATACTATCCACAGTGAAGTACATAGAGAAAGACCAACTTAAACAAACAAAAAAAAGCCTCAATAACTTTAGGTTCAATGTCAAATAGTCTAATAGATGTATAATTGCAGTCCCAACAGGAAAGGTAAGAAAAAAATTTGTAATATTTTTTGGTGAACTAATAGTTAATAGTTTCCCAAATTTTATTAAAAATATCAACCCACATGTCTTAGCCCACTTCTGCTGCTATAACAAAATAGATTGGGTAACTAATACATAGTAGAAATTTATTTCTCAGAGTTTTGGTAGGTAGGAAGTCCAAGATCTAGGTGCCAGTAGATTTGGTATCTGGTAAAGGCTTGTTCTTTACTTCCAAGATGGTGTCCTCTTGCTTATCCTTACATGTGGAAGGGGAGCAGAAGGTCAAAAGGGCAAAATGGGACTGTGAAACTCCCTGAAACCCTTTTATAAGGGTGCTAATTCCATTCATAAGGAATGACTTTCATGACCTAAAAACCTCATCTCTAAATACTATTGCATTGTGAATTAAGTTGCAGTATAAATTTTGGGAGGAACAAACATTCAAACCATAGTACCACATACCCAAGAAGCTTAATGAACACCAATCATAACCATGGTTGAATTACTGAAAACCAAAGATAAAGAGAAATCGTAGGAATAGTTAGATTAAGTCATATTATAAACTGGGACTTATAAAGAATACTGCTGGCTTATGTAAAACAACGCAAGTGTGAAAAAAAACTACATCTTTAAAATGTGAACAAAAAAAGTCAACCTAGAATATAAATATTTATGTAAAATATAAATATATCCATTAAAATAGACAAATATCAGGTTATTCAACATCAGCATACTTGTACTAAAACATACTGAAGGAAGTTTTTCAGAATGAAAGGAAATAATACAAGATATAAACTTAGATCTACGCAAAAAATAAAGATCACCAAAAATTATGAACATGTGGGTATGCGAAAATGCTCTTAAAATTTCATTTCTTAATTACTTAAAAGACAACTGACTCTTTAAACTAAAAAAATACTGTGTTGTTGATTTATAAGATATGTATAAAACATGAAAACAAAAGAAAAGACAGAGGGTAAATGGAAATGTACAGTTATATGGTTCTTATATGTTATGTATGTAAAGTAGTATAACATTAATTCAGTGTGGGCAGTGATAATTTAAGGATGCATATTATAATTCCTAAAATAAACACCAAAAATACAAAAAAGGTACAGGAAAATAGCAAATAAAAGATATAAAATAAAATACTATATATATTATTTAAAGCCAAAATAACACAGGAAGAAGTTTAAAAAGATGCACAGGTAAAACAAATGGAAAACAAATGGCAAAATGGTATTCTTAAACCCAACTATAATGATAATTACGTTAATATAAATAGGATAAGAAATGCCAGTGAAAAGTCAGAGATTGTCAGATTGGCTAAAATATCAAGACCCATGTATCCATAATTTATAAGAAAAACGTTAAACATAAATAAGCCAATAGGGTAGCCATAAAAATATAAAAAAGATAAGCTATGCAAACAGCCATCAAAAAAAGAAGAGAAAAGTTGAGTAGCTATATTAATATCAAACACAGTAGACTTAAATGCAAGAAGTATAATCAGAGGTAGTGAGGTAACTTTCATAATGATAAAGGGAAACTAAACTACTTCAGATGTATTGTACACTTGGTGAAGGAATTACCAACAAAATTTAAAGAGATTAAACCTGAGCATACTAAAATATGGGAAGCATACCAAAATATGTATTTCCCTGCTTCATTGGATTTAACTAATTATAAAGTGCTCTCTTTTATGCTTGCTTCTCTGATTCTTCTCAAGCATTTCTATCATGTGAAATACTGTTCCTTCTTTTTGAATCTACTTTGCTATCTGGCATCCTTACTATTTATCTTGTAGGCAACAACTCAGGTATAAAGCAGAACTTGCTAGCTCTTTCTGGGGGCATTATCATATTTTATCCTTTACTAGTTAGTTATTCCATAAATTTTCATTGAGCTTCTACTATGTGCTAGGTACTATTCTAGGCCCTGAAGATACAATTTGAATTGAGCTCCTAGGAGATAGGGTATGAGGAACAGAAATAAATAAATAATTATGGAGTGTGCCAGGAGGTGATATATATAAGAGAAAAAAATAAAGATATTTATGAAATGTCATTGAGGAGTAGTAAAGGAAAGCATGTCCAAAAAGATGTAATTTATGCTGGCTGGAGAAAGTAAGGTACCACTTTCAGATGCCTGGGGAAAGATTATCCTGGGTAGAGACAACATGTGTGATGTTGCTGAATCAGGAGTGTACCTGCTGAGTACAGATAGATGCGTTAGTAATGTGGCTAGAAATAAGTAGGATAAGAGTGTGTCTAGAGGATGAATGAGAGATGGATAGAGTAGCAGCAGATGAGGCCGGATAGGTAGTAGGAAGCTATATCATATAAGAGCCTGGATGCTTCTACACGGACTTGGATTTTTCTCTGAATGAGATGGGAAACCATTGGAGGGGGTTTTGAACAGAGGAGAAGCATTGTTTAATATGTTCTGTGGTATCACTTTGGCTGCAGTGTGAAGATTAAACACTTTATTCCTTAAAATGGCTAACAAAGAATTGTGCAAGGCAGATAGAAAATACTTACAGATTTATTGGCCCACTTTTGATACTAGATTTATGTCAGTGAGTTTTTGTCACCCAGTTAATGTTCCCTTGAGGTATTTAGAAAGATCTTTACTATTCATTTCTTTTGCTATTTATTTAAAAATAGTTGTATATCTGATGAGTGACTGTAGGAATAACCATTGCGTATTGTTAAAGGAACAATAAACCAAAAACTATTATCCATTAAGCCTATGACAGGAATACTTGAGATTACAGACTAATGATCTTTATTTATAACTTAAATAATTTTGTTTATTTATAACATTTATTTATAGTTTAGCTTATTTTTTTCTACCTTCAAGAGTTCTGGTAATAGCTTCAACTGCCTGATTATGATGAGGATGACCCAGCAATCTTCCTTTCATAGATGCTGTTTTTATTTTATTTCAGCTTCTAGTTTTGTATTTGTCTTTCTCCAATAAGGCAGGCCTTGAGAATCAATTCGCTTGGAGTCACTCCTACTCTGACTTTCCTCCTTGGTACAATTCTGTCTTTTGCAGCAGCTTGAGAAAGAAGCCGGGATGTCTAATTGTAACATTAACTAAGAATGTTTAAGCTTCATCAAAGACTTTTAACTCTGATATAAAAGGTCCCTATTTTTAAACTACTGGGGATGATGTCTTTGGTTAATAACTCAGCTCTGGCTCTGAACAATCTGTGGTGTAACCTCCTTCACCAAGAGAGTAGGGATAGGGTACAAGCAAGGAAGTTTTCAGAATTTCAGGTGATGAAATAGGGATTTTCAGGACTGGTGAATAACATCATTCTCTTTTTCTATTGTGTTCAATTTAAATTCATTTTAGAGGAATCACACTTCTCCCCAACACATCTTGTCTTCTAGTTGATTATTTTAACAACCTCTCCAATGTATCTACCCCACTTTCCACATTTGTGAATTAGCTGCATATTTATTAACTTTCTGTTATCATGCCTGTATGTTTTTTCTTTTCTTTTTTGAAGACAAGGTCTTGCTCTGTTGCCCAGACTAGAGTGCAGTGACACGATCATAGCTTACTGCAGCCTTGAACTCCTGGGCTCAAGTGATCCTCCTGCCTCAGCTTCCTGAGTAGCTGGTGTTTTGTTCTAACATATTCAAATGTGAAACTTAGATATATAACAAAATTTCTCATAAGTAGATTTGTTGTGAATGATTATGCACAACATCCTAGTTTGTCTTATAGCTTTCTCCTTATTTTTTACATTTATCTATTCATGCATGCATATGTCCATGCATGTATTCATCCATGCATCCATCCATCCATCCATCCACCCACCTACCCACCCACATGTCTAACAAATGTGCACTACAGTTTTACTGAATTCAGGTACTGAGATAAATAATTTGATACAAAAATGAATGAGAATTATTGATGTTCAATAAGTATTTGTGACTTGATTACGGCTGAACTAAATTTAAAACATAAGGATTTATTGAATCCTTTGGAATTTAATTTCAATAATATTTTTATTTATTCACTAATGAATTTATTCAATAAGTGTTTAATCAGTACCTAATATATGGTAGACATTGAACTAGAAGCCAGTATGCAAGAATTACCAAGGGTGGTCTGTGACCTTCAAAGGTCATGGTTTAGTGGGAGATAGAGAAAAACAGCAACCTAAGAAAACTGAAAACATGTGTCCACCAAAGACTTGTACATGGATGTTTTTAGCAACATTATTCATAATAACTAAAAGGTGGAAACAACCTAACTGTTCATCATAAAGGAATCAGTGAGCAAAGTGCTTATAGTTATAACCATCTATAAACAAATGTTCATCTATAAAACAGAATATTATTCAGCTATAAAAAGGATGGAAATTCTGACACATACTACAACATGGATAAACCTTAAAGACATTGTGCTAAGTGAAAGAAATGAGTCACAAAAGAACAAATATTGCATGATCATACTTATGTGAGGTACCTAGAGTAATCAAATTCATAGAGACAGAAAGTGGTTCCCAGGGACTGGAGACAGGGCAAATGGGGGAGAGCTGGAGACAGGGCAAATGGGGGGTTATTGTTTAATGAGTACAGAATTTCAGTTTCGGAAGATGAAAAAAGTACTGGAGATAAATGGTGGTGATGGTTGTATAACTGTGAATGTGCTTAATGCCACAGAACTGTACACTTGAATGGGTAATATGATAAATTTTATATTATGTATATTTGACCACATAAAAAGGGATCAGGTACTGATTCATGCCACAGCTTGAATTAACCTTGAAAACATATGCGAAGTGCAAAAAGCCAGTCACAAAAGTCCACCTATTATATGATTCCATTAATATGGAAGTCTAGAATTCAGTAATCTATGAGACAGATGGTAAATTAGGGCTGGAGGGCAGGAGAGGGGGTTGGCATTGGGAGAATAGGAGACTGATAACTAAAAGGTGCAAGTTCTTTTTTAGGTGGTAAAATGTCCTGAAATTGTCCGTGGTAATAGTTGAACATATCTATGACTATACTAAACACTATTGAATTTTATGCTTTAAGTGGATGATTTTCTTGGTAAGTGAATCATGTCTCAATAAAGCCGTTTTTTAAAAGAAATATAAAAATTATGTCACTGTGGATATGCAAAGCAGTCAGTGATTTAACTCAAGAAATATTTTGGAGATTGAAATTTGGAAATTCAAGTTTGATTAAAGGAAGGAGATGAGGATGGAGTCAGAGATAATTCAGAGGTTTCTACAATAAGTGTCTGTTTGGTGATGGCATCGAGGAGCTAGGTTATACAGAGAGGGAACAAGTCCCATGGTAGTAGGGATGAGTTCAATATTGGACATATTAACAAGTAGCTGTAGGACATTCAGAGGTAAATGTTAAAAATATGGTTTGGGAGAGAAGAAGAGAGGTTGTGATTTGAGATGGAGAAATGGGAGTCAGAAATTTAGAGGTAGATGTTAAAGAAGCTATAGGGATATTTGAGACTACCTCTGGAGCAGCGGCAGGGGAGCAGCAGCAGGCCGTCTGCTGCAAATCAACATTAGAATGCTTTGGGTTGAAAAATAAACAGAGAGAGAAGAAAAGAAAAGAGGAGACAGTGCCATGAGGCAGAGGGAAAACTCAGAGATAATATGGAGGGCAGACGTCAGCTGAGAGAAAGAAATAAAGTAGCAACAAAAGGAGGGTACAAAAGAAACCGGAAGCAGAAGCATAAGAGAAGAAAGTTAACTTTGGAAAGAAAGAAAAATAGCTACCTCTCTTTCCCTGGAGGAGAGGAGATAAACTTACATTAGGATTTTAATGTATGTGTGACCTTGCAGGTACAAGCTGGAAAAGGAAAGATAGGGAAGTTTGTGCTTTATGACTTCTATTTTCTTGACAAAGTAGGTAGCAAGGTCATCTGCGGAGAGGTGAGTGGGCTGGGACAGGATCTTGATGAGTGTGATGGAAGTTTATAATAGCCACTTTAGGGTCTAGGAGAAATAGCTGACGAGAGACAAGGGAAAGGATTGCTGGGCAGTGCTGAAAGCCTAGAAGAGGTAGGAAACCATAAATAACTTGTGCTTTTTTTTCTTACTCCATCATTCCATGACAGCCCCTGTTTCCTCTCCTGCTTGATTTCTTTTCATTTATAGTCTGATCAGGAAATAATTTTCCAGTAAATTTAAAGCCTAATTTAGGCAAGAAGAAAAACAAAGACTTGTATTTCAAACACTTAAGATAAACCTGACTGAGGTTTTATGTTTAATTGAAATTAGTTGGCACTCTTCTCTAATGAAGGTACCACGTTATTTATTGAAAACTTATAAAATGAAGAAAAATAAAAAGATAGGGTAACATTATCCAATGAGAAATTGTTGATGCTATTTTCCTTTCAGTACTTTCTCTAAACACAGTTTTGCTTGCTTATTTTACATGATTATGTTAATCATATATAAACTGCCCTTTTAAATGCTGGAAGATTTGACTTTGTGTCTTGCGATTTTAAACTGTTTAAGATTTGTAATTGTTTATTTTCCTAATCATAAAAGCAATTTCGATTTATTATACATTTTTGAAAATACAAAAAATATGAAGATGAAAATATAAATCATTCATAACCCTATCAACCAGAGATAATGACTTATTGCTAAGGGGTTTGATTAAAGCTTTCATGTCACACTTCAGAAAATATTTTCCAGAAACATTTCTCCTATATTTAATTTTAGTTCTTCTTCAGTAAGTTTAAACCACCTGGACAATAACACTGTTTCACCTGGAGCACCACTAATCAGTACATCCAGGACAAACAGCTCAGTCCCTTGCACCTCAATGGCAGAGATAAGGACTTAAGAACAGAATGAAGAGAGAAGGAGAAAGTATTATCAATTTGTGTTAAACAAAATATGTTTGTTTCCATGTCTTTGAAAAAGTCTAAAGTGTACCTATAAGCAACATGAGACCTACTCTTATCATGAACTCAAAAATTATTATCTTTCCTGTATGTTGCTTCTTATCCCACATCTGATTTCTGTCAATTATTATATCCTTCAAGCAGCTGTAGCTCTAGAAATTCGAATGGGAGAGGGTTTTAGTATCATAATAATCTCAAACACTGATGTAGCACTGTGCATGTGTCAGATACTATTCTAAATGTTTTATAAGATTAATTTTATTTAATCGTCAGAATAAAGCTAAGTGGTAGGTAATCAAATTATTCCCACTTTGAAGATATAAAAACTAAGGTACAAAAAGATTTGGTAATTTACCAAGGGCACATTTTTTTTTAAAAAAGTAGAACTTTGTTTTGAACCCAAGCAGTCTATCCCAGAATCCTCTTTATAACCCCTGCACAGTATCCAGTTGTAAGGGTAGCAGAGAGATTTACCTTGAGTTAGTATTGTAAGCACACATTTTACTTAGAATGTTTATTTGGTGTGATGTGAGGGTTGGTTCAAATCCTCTTAATTCTTACCCTTACCCTAATTCCTACGTCTAAACTTGGTATTACAACTGCTTTCTAAATTTTCTTGATGGCCACAGTGAACTGGTCCAGATGTCTTATTAAGACTTGTAGTTGCATTTTCTCCTGTATTCTAGACTCTTTTTCAGAGAATGAGACAGGGTCTCCTTCTGTCACCCAAACTGTACTGCGGTGACACTATTTCAGCTCATTGCATCCTCTATCTCCCAGGCGTAAGTGATCCTCCCAGGTAGCCTTTTGAGTAGCTGGTTCCACAAGCATGCACTAGCATGCCTGGCTATTATTATTATTTTTTAATAGATATGGGTTTCACCCTGTTTCCCAGGCTGGTCTGGAACTCCTGGACTCAAGCCATCCACATGGCTCAGCCTCCCTGAGTGCTGGGTTTTACAGGTGTGTAAATCCTTCTAGACATCTATTATGGTTTCTGCTTGTTGTTTTTGTTTTTGTTATCGCTGCAATCTTCTCATCTCTTCTTCTAGGAAAGGACCAAACTGTTGCAGGTGCTTCTTGCATTTCCAAGTTTGGAAATTCTTATGGGATTTACTGTTTACTCCTATGTCCTTAAACATTCTAAATGGTTCTTGAGCTACTTTAAATAGATTATACCTTAATCTACTAATAAAATCTAAAAATAAATTTTGATTTATTATTAAAATTAGTAACAAAGTTTCTTACTTGGCATTAGATTTGCTTGGCACACTCAATCCTGCCTTCCTTGACCTCTTGCCTTTCTTGACTGCTTCTTTAGTTTCCAGGTTTGGAATGGTTGCTTTTCTGTGCCAGCACTGAGAAATCTGAAATGCCTACTAATGCCAGGCATTCTGGGTTCTTAACAAATTGTTGAGTGGAAGAAGGGAAGTGATAAAGATAGTGTCTGCTATGTCACTGCCAAGCTAACTTGACCCATTTGTTAGCTGACAACTGGGGCTCCAGGGAAGCTACCATAGGACTAGCTCAGAAAAAAATCTCAGAAGGCAGTGTGGTTCAATGAAAGCTGTAATTCAGCATGGAATACATATTACAACTTTAATTACATAATGTATTTATTTATTTTCTATCTCAAGAACAAACATAGCAGAGTAGTTAAAAGCACAGTCTCTGAATCTAGATTGCCTGGGTTCAAAGCCTGACATCAGGCTTTACAATCTGTAGACGTTGGTCCAATTAACTTCTTTGGGACTCACTTTCCTTATCTAAAATACTATCATATGAGGTTGTTCTGAATTTCAAATGAGGCAATATCAGTAAAATGCTTACAATAGTAATTGGCTCATAATAAGCACTTAATAATTGTTAGTTATCATTCCAGAAGAGTGGGTGTTTTTTTTTTTTTTTTTTTCACTGTTAATGCTCAGTGCTTAGCGGAGTAGCTACTTCCTAAATGTTTGTTGAATGAATGAATGAATGAAAGAATGAATGAATAAATGAATGGATCTACCACTAAATAAGTCTGTGTCTTAGGGTATATTGTTTAACCTCTTTGAAAATGTATTCTGGTGCCAGGCACAGTGGCTCATGCCTGTAATTGCAGCACTTTGAGAGGCCAAGGTGGGGCAGGAGTTCAAGACCAGCCTGGCCAACATGGTAAAACCTCATCTCTACTAAAAAAAAAAAATGCAAAAAGTTAGCAGGGTGTGGTGGAGCACGCCTGTAGTCCCATCTACTTGGGGAGACTGAGGTGGGAGAATTGCTTGAACCGGGAGGCAGAGATCACAGTGACCTGAGATCATGCCACTACATTCCAGCTTGGCCCGCAGAGTGAGATCCTCTTTCAAGAAAAAAACAAGAAAGAAAATGTATTCTGGGTATTTGGGATATAATGTATACATCACAGGTTTTTGGAAAAATTACACAAAATAAAAATGTGAAATAGGTGCTAAAGTCCAGAGTTTCAGAGCAGAGGCTTTCAACTCAAGCACAAATGGTCCTGAATCTTACTCTGCCACCAGATATGACCTTGGATAAACCACTACTCCTCTTTGAGCTTCAGTTTCCTCAACTGCAAAATAAAGATCATAATTCTTATCTAAGAAGGTTTATGTGAATATTAAATGAGACATGCATGTGCTTTGACTTTGAACACTGTTCTCTTAAAAATAGCTTGTTATGGGCCGGGCGCAGTGGCTCACGCCTATAATCCCAGCACTTTGGGAGGCCGAGGCGGGTGGATCATGAGGTCAAGAGATCGAGACCATCCTGGTCAACATGGTGAAACCCCGTCTCTACTAAAAATACAAAAAATTAGCTGGGCATGGTGGTGCGTGCCTGTAATCCCAGCTACTCAGGAGGCTGAGGCAGGAGAATTGCCTGAACCCAGGAGGCGGAGGTTGCGGTGAGCCGAGATCGCGCCATTGCACTCCAGCCTGGGTAACGAGCGAAACTCCGTCTCAAAAAAAAAAAATAAATAAAAATAGCTTGTTACTTTGGGAAAGAACTTTATAAGCTTGAAATCACCATAAAAATGTAAATTATTGGATTTAAACAAAACATTAATTGAAAATATGGGATAATTATGCACAAGATGCTGAGTTATAGTGCAGACATGTAGAAATCACAATGTTCACCAAGGAGCGTCTTTCTATGAGGAAGCCCTGTCTGTTTAATATTGTCTGGTTGAATGAATTTTTAGAAAAGAGAGTTTGACTTTTTATTGAATGGGCCATTTTCTATTAAATTCTCTCATAAGTTCGCACCAGGTGAGAATCTAACTGTATCCTGAAAATTTAGACAAGACTGAAGGGAACTAGGGAATCAACTTTTTGTTTAAATAAAATGGTTTGATAGTTACTTTGCCGAGACAAATTGTGATAAAGGAAGTGTCAGAGTGATATGGTAACAGAGAAAGTATTTTTTTGACACAAGAAGTATAACTTATGTAAAAAGAAAGATTTATTTATTATAATCTAGATATCTACATTGTTTCTAGTTTCCTGATTATAAGGCAGAGTGATAAAGGACACTAAAATTATTTGAATTTTAATGTTTAATGAGCATAGCATTTTTATTCCTGTGATATAAAGTTACTTTTTTTTCTATTTGATGTGAAGAAACTGTCTTCTTAGGAACTCAACATGTTCCCTATGTAGTAACTAGGAACACTGCTCCTTGTAATGACCACTTAGTTGGTAGTGGAGAGAGGAAGAACATCGTGATCTCTGTGCTATCCTCCCTTACCCCTCAACCCCGTTTCCTACTGCTCTCCTCTTATCTTTGTAGTCATCACCCTGGCCTCCTTGCTTTCTCTCCAGCTCCAGAGGCACACTCCTACGCTAGGGCCTTTGCATTTGTTTCTACTACTTTGAGTTATATTCTCCCCTCAAGGCTAACTCCCTTACCTCTTTACATGCTTAAATAGCACCTTCTTGGTGAAGCCTTCTTTAGTCACACCATTAAACAGTGCAACATTTCCAACCCCATTCAACTTTCCTATCTCCATTTCCTACTTACTGTGTTTCCATTAAACTTACAAAAATTTGAGAGTTTTACATATTTGCAGAGTTTTACATATTTCTTTATCTGTCTCCCCCACTGCTCACAGTTAAGCTTGACAAGGGCAGAGATTTCTGTGTGCTTTGTTCATTGTTATATCCATAACACTAGTATGTTAAAGGTACTTAATAAATATGTGATGGATGAGTGGATGAATGAATGAGTTAAATCTCCAAATTAAGACAAAAAAAAGTTGTAATTTTCTGTGGGAAGTTCCTATTTCATAAATAAGGCAGTGATCTGGGATGTCAAATAAAATGTGGTTGGGTAGATTCTTGGGTACTGTTCCCTAAATGCAGAATTTCAGATTTTTCTCTCTGCAGTTGAAATGTAGTGTACCAGGTGAAATCGCATTCCCTTGAAATTTATGTCTACCCAAAAACCTGTGAATGTAACCTTACTTGGAAATAAGGTATTTGCAGATCTAGTTAAATGAGGTCATACTAGATTAGAATGGGCCCTAACTTATGGCTACTGTTTATAAGGAGATAGGCACACAGGAAGAATGTCATATGGTAACGGTGGCAGAGATTACAGTGATATGTCTCCAAAGAAAGGAATACCAGGATTGCTGGCAACCACCAGAAGCTAGGAAATGCAATAATGTATCCTCCTCTAGAACCTTCAGGGAGATCATGGCCATGCTGGTGTCCTGGATTTGGGGATTTTAGTTTCCAGAACTGGGAGAAAATACATTTCTGTTGTGTTAAACCACCAAATTTGTGGGAATTTCTTATGGTAATGCCAAGAAACTAATAAATATAGAAACAGGGCTCATTCATTTTGTCATTAATTTATGGTGTAAACATTTTTTGACCATCATAAAGTATGTTAGGCACTGGAGTTGTGATAAATGACCTAGTCCTCTCTGTCCTCAAGGAGTTTCTACCCTAGTGACAGAGGCTAAAGAAGTATTAATATGTGGAAAAGTATTGTAATGAAAGTGTTATAAGAGAATTAAACTCAGAGAGCACAGAAGTGGAGTATATAGTCTAGCCTAGGGGCCAACATGTCAGAAAAGGCTTTTATGACATGTAATTCTTATTTTTAAAAATTTCAACTTTTATTTTAGATACAGGGGTACATATGCAGGTTTGTTACATTCGGATATTATGTGATGCTGAGGTTTGGGTTACAGATTCCATCACCCAGGTAATGAGCATGGTACCTGATAGGCAGTTTTTCAACCCATGCCCGCTGCTTGCCTTCCTCTCTAGTAGTCATGAGCATCTGTTTTCTCATATTTATGTTAATGTGTGCTCAATGTTTAGCTTCCACTTACGAGTAAGAACATGAGGTATTTGGTTTTCTGGTATTTGGTTTTGTTGTGTTAATTTGCTTAGGATTATGGACTCCAACTGAATTCACATTGCTGCAAAGGACAGGATTTCATTCTTTTTACGTCTGCATAGTAGTCCATGGTATATATGTACTACGTTTTCTTTATCCAATCTACCATAGATGGGCACCTAGGTTGATTTTATGTGTTTTCTATTGTAAATAGTACATTCATGAACATATAAATTCATGTGTCTTTTTGGTAAAAGGATTTATTTTCTTTTAGGTATATACTTAATAATGTGATTACTGGTTCAAATGGTAGCTCTGTTTTAAGTTCTTTGAGAAATCTTCACAAGATTTTCTACAATGGCTGGACTAATTTACATTCTCAACTACAGTATATAAGTGCTCCATTTTCTCCATAGCCTTATCAGCATCTGTTGTTTTTTGACTTTTTAATAATAGCCATTCTGACAGGTATGAGATCCATATCTCATTGTAGTTTTGATTTGTATCTCTCTGAGGAGTCGTGATGGTGAGCATTTTTTTCAGATGTTTGTTGGCTGTTTGTATGTCTTCTTTTCAGAAGTACCTGTTGGTATCCTTTGCTCAATTTTTAATGGAGTTATTTGCTTTTTGTTTGTTGATTTATTTAAGTTTCCTACAGATTGTGGATATTTGTCCTTGCATAGGACAAGTTCTGGATTTGTTCATTGCCTAATTTGTTAATATTTTCTTCCATTCTGTAGGCTGTCTACTCTGTTGTGCAGAAGCTATTTAGTTCGTTAAGGTCCCACTTACCTATTTTTGGTTTTGTTGAAATTGCTTAGAGCTGATACAAAAACACACATAGACCAATGGAACAGGTTAGAAAACTCAGAAATAAAGCCATACACCTACAGTTGTCTGATCTTTGACAAGGTCAACAAAAATAAGCAATGGAGAAAGGACTCCCTATTCAATAAATGGTGCTAGGATAACTGGCTAGCCACATGCTAAAGACGGAAGCTGGACTCCCACCTTTCATGATATACAAACATTAATTCAAAGGGAATAAAATATTCAAATGTCAGCCTTCAAAAAATGCAAGACTTTATAAAGAAGACAATGTAGGAAATACTCTTCCTCACATTGGCCTTGGCAAAAATTTTTGGCTAAGTCTCTAGAAGCAATTGAAGAGGTAACTTTTAAATAAACCAGATAGTTAGGGAAGGCAATAGGATTGCAGGCAGAAGAAAGCATGTGCAAAGGGACGGAATCAGGAGAGAATGTGGTGTAATTTAGAAAATACTTGAATTGAGTTCAGCTGTAGTTGTGACTGAGGGGTTTCAACTGGAGTATGTTGCGTAGGAACCAGCTGGAATAATTCAGGTGAGACATATAAAGGTTCTAACTAAGGCAGCATAGTAGAATCTCCTAGAAATCAACTGGTAGTTCAAAACTGCCTGGGATTTCCAAAGTTATCTTGGCTCTGGTGTGTAATTGACTGGTTTTGGATAACGATAGAAAAGGAGAGAGGCTCCCCTATAATAAGATGTATTCTATTGTAAGGTGAGAGTTATTGCAAAGACTTTCAATTCAGAAATAATTTCATGTTTTAGCAATTGTGTGCATGATTGAAGCCGTGTGTTGAGAGAGAGAACCTGAGTGACGGTGGGATATGGCATATATACATTTTAAATGGGTGACCTTGAAAGGATTGAGTGGTAATAAAACACACATTGGATTAAAATCTTGAGTCTGAGTTCATATCATAGTTGTGTTCTTTTTTAAAAAAATTCTTGTAATTTTATCTTTTGGAATGTTACTCTCCCTCTTTGTGAGTTAATATTTGCTTTACCAGTATCACAATATTGTTTTGGGGATAAAATGAAATAAAATATTTAAAACTCTTGTGAGTTTTCAACTTTTATGAAGTACTATACTAATATGAATTATTATAAGGGTGTTTCTCAACTAGGTGACCGACCCTAAGATTCTGTGATTCACATTTATATTTAGGTACCCACCTAAATCAAATTGTACTTGTTTTCCATTTTTCAAGCATGCTAATGTCATGAAAAGTGATTTTTAAGTTCTACAAGACTTTAAATTAAACTTGAGGTATGGAACCTGTATAACTTCCCTAGAAATCTCTCATAAATGCCAACAAACCTGGTGCAAAATTGCTGGTCAAAAGGTTTTGTTAGAGATATGAATAAGTGAGCGACAAACACAAAAGATAAATAAATGACATTAAATATTTCTGTAGTGTCACTGTTGGATTTTAATCGTGCTGAAGTCTTTCGGGTCATTTACATTATTTCCATGAATAAAATGGTCTATTTTCTGCCTTTGCTATAAATAAGTAGGAACATAAAGTCTGGAGGGGTCAAGATGAGCTATTTGTTTAATCCTGTGTTAGCCCACTGACTTTCGTGTTGTTTTAAGTCTAATTTAATTGCCTGCCTTTTAAAAAACTTTCTTTCCTTATCATTACTGTTATATTTTGAGATGGGCTTTCCACTGTATTGCCCATGGTAGATCTGAACTCCTGGGCTCAGGGATCCTCTCTTCTCAGCCTCTGGAGTAGCTGGGGACTACAAATGCACATCATTGTGCTTGTCTGTGCTTCCTTTTTTTTAACTTCCAAATTATTTTTATATCATAATGATCTGTTTAATTGTCCTTCACTAGACTCTAGGATCCTTGAAGACAAGCATTGTGTATTTTAAGTCCTTGAAACTGTAAATAATGGATAAAAACCCTTTTTCTGTCTACCTCCTTAGGTTCATTTCCTGTAAATTAAACTGCCAAAAGACATATTACAAGAGAAAAACAAACTAGTTTGTTAATGCATACATTGTGTAATTGAAAGGCAGGGTAGGAACTTGGGTTTATGTAGCATTTTAACAAAGAACAGTAAATTTGTAGAGAAGGGACAAGATAAAGAAAAATAGGCTTTTAGGGGTAACAAACTAAATATATGAGGAAACTAATGGAAAATAAGGGTTGTTTTAATAAGATTTGTTACATAGATTCTTCTGGAACATCTTTGGGTTAAGTGTCAAGAATTGGCTCCTGTAATTATAAATCATCCTTCTAGACAAGATGAGGGCAGAGAGTTTGTTCTTTGCTTTTACTCAATTGCCTTTAGCTCACAATAATTCTTACGTCAAATTGGAAAATTTTGAGGTGGCATACTCTGAATTCCTTCAGCACACAGAATGTGTTCTTCATATATAATTGTTAAATGAAATGAAAGTGTTTGTGAAAAAGAGATTTTCACAGGATTTAGCAAACATTTATGTTTTAAATTTTGTTTCATCAATAGCCATTAGCAAAAAATCAGTAAGCACCCATAGTGCCATTAAAAAGACTGAACTGGTCTGTGATTTTTATTTAGACACGGTGGATTTATAACATCAAATACCTTTTCTCATTCTGAAAATACACAAATGTTTTAGCAGGCTTATATTATGAACTTGTGTTTGCAGAAAATCATGTTTGATTTATTCGTTTCTCCTAATACCATTCTTGGAATTTTTATTTCAGTTTCTTTCAAAAGAAGTCACATTCTTAACTTACTCACTGGCATGAAAATAGGTCACCGTGATAGGTTCGTCAGAATACAAATGCACAGGGAATTGATATTTGGGGCTAGATCTGACTTGGATAAGTTCTCATTGTAAAAGTATTATGAAACAATTTGTCTTACCCATAAATCTCTCAATTTTTGATAAAAGATTTATCATTCAAAGCACCCAGGCAAAGGAATTGAAAAGTCTTATTTACAGATCTCTTAGAAATTGATTATTTATTATTAAGCATTTGTGAGTCTTGTATGTATATTAAAAAAATCAAGTTTCCTAATTTAAGAAGATACAGTAACAAAAATTTAAAGATACTTTTATGTGGCTCTCCAAAGTGCTGAGCTAATCCTTATCACCTGAAGCTAAGGAGTCTTGGCCACCAGCATAAGCTACTTTAAAATCAAGATGAAATTCAGATGAGAGGTGAAACATTTGCCACGAGAAGAGAAGTAGATACCTGTGGGAGGATATTCTAGGCTCGGGAAAAAGTGTGAGAATAGTGTTAGATGAGTAAATGCAAGTCAGGTTTGTGAATTTAATTGGCCACAGTAGAGTATATGGTGGTAGTGGGCAGGGAGGTGTAGGGAGAGCTGAGTAAGAGTTGCACGTAAAGTTGAAGAATTTCAACTGTATTCTTTAGTTGAGAAATTTTGAAAGAATTTTGCAAGGCGTTGTAGGGATCAGTTATCTACTTCAGGAATATGAGTTTTGAAATAGTGTCAAGAAATGATTTGAGTGACTGAAACTGGAGGAAGTAAAAAGAACCAGAAGATTGTCCTAATAATCAAGACCAGAGCTGAAAAGGAGTGAGCTACAGAGAAAATAGTAGGAGTTGAAAGGAGAGTGTAAACCCTAGAGAATGGGAAGATGAGAAATCTCCATATTGAGCTTTTTTGGGGCTCACAATGGGGCATGGGAGGAGTGAGCAGCATGGGCTGAGACAATTTTCTTGTTCTGCCCTGAAGTTTAGCAGAGCCCTGGAACTAACCTGCAATGCAAAGGAGGAGATTCAAAAGGAGCTGGTGAGATGCAGAGATTATCTTCTTCTTTACTTTGGGGATTGGTTAGAAAAAAGAACATTTCTAATTGCCTATGACAGTGTGGCCTGTCCCCACTTTCTCCCCCGTTCTTGCCTTGCACTATCACCTTCTGTCTAAGGTTCCTTTTATGGCAGGACCTTAAAATCCTTTTGGGGCATTGTAAACCAATGAAATTTGAAGTCCCCAGTCACTTGAACATACCTTTCCTGTCGAACAAGGACATTCCGAAGTTGAGACATAGAAAGGTTCTAACCAAGACAGCATAGTAGAATCTCCTAGAAATCAACTGGAAGTTCAGAACTGCGGTGGGTCAGACATGCCTCACAGCTGACCAGCATTAGCATCAACACGGAGACCTTAGGCTGATAGAACAGAGTCTTTAAGTCTGATTAGAAACATATACAATTTATTCTTTTTGAAGACTGCTACCTGGAGGCTTCATATGCATGATAAAACCTTACTTTTCACAACCCTTTCTCATAACCTAGACATTCCTCTCTACTGATTCCAGGTCTTTAGATAGTAACTCTTTTAGCTAAGTGCCAATGAGAAAATTTTTGAATCCACCTATGACCTGGAAGCCTTCCCCACCCCCCACCGCCACCCTGCTTCCAGCTGTCCTGCCTTTCTGTACTTAAACCAGTGTACATCTTACATATATTGATTGATGCCTTATGTCTCCCTAAAATGTATAAAACCAGGTTGTAGCCTGACCACTTTGGGCACATGTTCTCCTGAGGGCTGTGTCACTCACATTTGGCTAAGAATAAATCTCTTCAAATATTCTATAGAGTTTGACTCTTCATCGACAATATCTACCTTAACTCTGAGAGACCCTTTGGAATCATGGCCAATTCTAATGTTTCTATACTTATCTATATGTTTTTTTCTTTCCTTCTTTCTTTGTTTTATGGCTTTGAGGTCCTATCAGATATTAGCAAATATCTGGACAGTTAAGAAATAATGGAATTAAATCAGATATCTTATTCTACATAATTACAGCAAAGCCTACCTACTCACATTTTGTAGCAAAGGCAGTAGCAGTTTTCACCTTACTTTAGCAGGTTATTTCTAATTTCATGCCTTAAAGATATAGACAGTTGAGGTAATCGGATGAGAAAGGTCTTTTATTTGATCAGATGTTCAACTTACTTCCCTGATGCTAAATAGAAAGAACGTTGAGATATGAGTCATTAATGAACTGTGTGACACTGGGCAGATCCTTTAACTTCTCAATGCCTTAGGTGCCTAATACTAAAAGGTTGTACTGAGGGAAAATAAGGAGACAGTAGATGTGAGAGCGCTTTGATATTTTTTAATAGCAGATGTAGAAATGCTGAACATTAGTTTTTGTTACTGTTGTAGGCCTGATTGCTACAAGTTTTCAGGTTAGATTAAATTACTGAACTAGAGATTTGTTTGTCCTCCTCTCTCTATGCTTTTCCTAATATTAACGGTTATTTTCCCGTAAGTCAGTAGAGTCAGTCCTCAATGATCAGCACATCAGTTGTAATGGAAGAGATAGAAATGGGACTCAGACCAAGCAGAATTTCTAACTCAAAACCCATACACTTTTTACTATGCTTCTGCCTCCATCACTTCTTAGAGAGGAGGACAGAAGGAAAGTGAGAGATGGAGAGAGAAAGGGGAAAGGGAGAGGGAGTGAGTGGGAATCAAAGGACTGTTACTTGTCACCTTCAAATCTCGATTCGGGGGGTCAACATCTGGAAGGATGAATCACTGATCTCAAAAGCAACTGAATCCAAAGATTTACGTTTCATCTGTGACTAGAAGGGTGGAGGTGTACTGTTCTTTATTTGTAAAGTTTTAATCTATATCATGAATGAATAGATGGATGGAGGGGGGAGTGTAGGAAAACAGATAAAATGCCATGGGAATTTAGATGACAGAGATAATTTTTATGGTTAGGAAGATAAGGAAAAACTTTTCATTTAATTCATTAATTGATCAGTCATTATTTTATATAGTCATTCAAGAAATATTGAGAACTTTCTCTGTGCCAGGTGCCGAAGATATAACAGTTAATATAATAGATGTAGTTCTCTCATGGAGCTTATTATCTACTAATGAGATGGTCCCCAAAAGACTAATAAATTACACTTTTGGTAAATGCTAGAAAGGAGAAGCACAGAGTGCTTCAACGTAGAAAAGGAGTGACCTTGCCAAGTAATGAGGGTATTATAAGTGTTTATAGAATAGGTGATATTTTAGTGGGATCATTTTTTGAGGTTTGAGCTAGAAAAGTTCCAATAATTTATCTGATTCACTGATTGTTTTCCTAGGGCATAGAACCACAACCTTATTTACATTTTTTACCTTGCCAAGTGTAATATTGAGCGGGGTACTCTTATACAATAAGGAATAGCCTTCACCTCCCTTTATATACCTGAAGAAAATCTTCACAAGGGATACCTTATTTCTCAGGAGGTCTTGGCTAAGATAAGGGTACTTACTTGTTGGGTGAATTACCCTTTGTATAGTTCATGGGATATTAACAATACTTTAAGCATGTATAGAATTTAAATTATTCACAGCTTATGAAGTTATTTGTGATCCATACATTGTGAATACTTTAATATATACATGTATATATATATATATATATTAATTGCTCTTTAGGTTCTGGGGTACATGTGCAGAACATGCAGGATTGTTGCATAGGTACATACATGGCAATGTGGTTTGCTGCCTCCATCCCCCAGTTACCTATATCTGGTATTTTTCCCCATGTTATCCCTCCCCAATCTCCCTACTCCCCACTGTCCCTCCCCTATTTCCTCCCAACAGACCCCAGTGTGTGATGCTCCCCTCGCTGTGTCCATGTGTTCTCATTGTGAATACTTTTTAATAAATCCTTTACAGAATGACTTACAATTACTCATTTAGATATTTATCTCTTCCACTAGACCCTTGATCTACTAAGATAGTGCCTAAAACATACTAGACACTCATTATTTTCTTTTACAAATGAATGAAATAATATATAGTAGTAATATTTATCTACGAAAGATATTTGGTCTTTGCAAGCATCATTCTACTTGCCGGAGAACTAGTAATAAATAGAACAGACAAAGTCTCTACCTTTGTGAGGTAGAGATGGGCAACTAAAAATAAATGAATTAATATTGAATATGCTATAAGTTTTATCGTATAGTTCAGGTGCTTCAAGAAGCAAACACCAAGACATAATTAGATGGTATAAGAAGGAGATTTACAGGGGGAGATACCTGTGAAAGGTAAAGGGAAGGGAATAGGACTAGACAGGAGTGGCTTTAGGCTATTAGGCAGGTCCAAAGCCAGTGAGATGGGAGGGAGAAGGAAGAAGGTTGAGGGAGGAAGAATCTAGGTTGTAGCAGTTTTAAGGAAGTTTCACCTAAGTCAATGGGTAGTTCCTGAGCCAATGTTGTCTATTAGAGGAGTATTAACTCATCAGGAATAGTCTTACAGTATTATTCCTGCTGTGCTCGAACAGCTTGGGGAAGGCATGGTCTCAGAGAATGCAGAGGTGAATGCAGGCAGTTTGGACTGTCAGTCAATTTGCTCCCCAAGAAATTTGTTTTGAAAGAAATCTGAGTGGCTTAGTTCCTCCACTGCCATGGTTATAAAGGAAAAAAAAGTATAAGAAAAATATATGAATAATGAAATTGCCACTTTAGATAATTTGTCCTGAGAAGCCTTCTTGGACAAGATAACATTTGAATATATATCTGAATAAACTGTGGGGATAAAACCCATATAGAGATTCTTGAAAGGAGATCCTAGGCAGAAGGAAGTATAATACAAAGGCTCTGAGGGAGAGAATGTTTGGTGTGCATGATAAGGAAGGAGAAGACAAGTGTGTCTGGAGCACAGTGAGTTAGGGGAGAGTGATGAGACATGAGGACTTATTCACCTGTTCAACAAATATTTGTTACCTGCCTCCTATATCCTAAGCAATACTCTAGGAACTTGGAATATGGAAGGGAATTAAACAGACCAAAAAGTATGTCTTTACTGGGTTTACATTCTAATGGGTAAGACAGATGATCAACAAGATAAATAATTAGATTATGATCAGTGTTCAGGAGAGAGAATAAAGTAGAGATGAAGGATATGAAATTGTAAGTGGATAGAAAGGATGATGAGGGCAGGTGTTATTGAAAAAATGACTTTTTAATGAAAACCTTTTTAATGAAAATGTAAGTGAAGCTCAAGCTTGGAAATTATGAAAAAGGAAGATATTCTAGGTAGAGAGAACAAAAGATACAAAGCCTCTGAAGACAGGAGTCTGCTTGGTGTGAAAGAGTACCAGCAAGGAGGCAGCTGAAGAGGAGTCCATGATTGGAAATAGGAAATGAAATCAGAGCAGTATTGGAGGGCCAGATTATAAAGAAATTTTTGGATTATATAAATCAATTTCATTGAAGGGACTGTTTTCGATGCCATGCATGGTGGCTTACAGCTGTAATCTCAGCACTTTAGGAGGCCGAGGTAGATGGATTACTTGAGGTCAGGAGTTTGAGATCAGCCTGGCCAACATGGTGAAACCCTGTCTCTACTGAAAATACAAAAAGAAAAAGCAAAAAAAAAGTTAGCTGGGCTTGGTGTTGCACTCCTGTAATTCTAGCTACTCAGGACGCTAATCAGGAGAATTACTTGGATCTGGGAAGCAGAGGTTACAAGTTGCAGTGAGCAGAGATTGCTCCACTGCACTCCAGCCTGGGGACAGAGCAGAGTGAGTATCTGCCTCAACAAAAACCCAAAAAAAAACCAAAACAAAAAACAACAACCCAAAAAACTGATCTCATAGGTGCCCCTAGGTTAAGAGAAAAGCTGGAGGCATTAAATCAGAATTGTGTAAACAATTCTGCTCCCTGGTCTTTGATGCCTTATTGTACCAGCTCCTTTGCCTGCCTAGTAGAAGAAGAATCTATACTGGGGCAGGTTGCCAAAAATCTAAAAAAATCAGCATTGATGTTAGCTTGGAAACAGAGAGTGGGGAAAATTGAATTTAACTTAGTATTTGTATTCAGTGCTAAGGTATTGCATTTTAGAGTTGGAAGCCTCTTAGATTGAACTAGTGTGATCTTTATTTTTGTTGATAAGAAACAGGGGCTGTAGAAGTTGAACAGTTAGAGAAAAGGGTCACAGAGATAGTTAGTGGCAGATCTAGGACTAGAATCCTTGGATTCTAAATTCCAGATCAGTGCTTTCTCCTGAACCACAGCTGTCTCTGAATATCAGGGCATGAACCCAGTGTACTTACAAAGGAGTTACATACTGTGGGAGGATAGATAGGGGAGTACAGTTGAGCTTGTTTTCTTACATAAGCCTTTTTCATTGAGGAAAAGATCAACTGAAGGACTCCTTCTCACCTCTCCCTGGAGAGCCCTTCTATCCCTCCCTTGTTTGCAATTGTTCATTTAGGTTATACACTGATTGAGGAGGGAGTGTGCTGATTTTGTGGTTCACATCTAAGGCCTTCCTGGTCCTCTGGTAACTTATCTTATTTGACCGATAATTGCAAATCATCACAAATGTTAATAATATTAGTCCCTTAACTGAAATTCATGTAACCTGGCTCAGCAGACATTTTATGCATGTTATAGGCTTCCCATTGGGACCACTGGGGCTAATCCAGGGAAAATGTGATCAGAACGGGCTTAAATGGAAATAACACATAATAAGATTGGCTTGACACTAAGGTTTTGAGTTGCAAAACTGCATTCTAAAATGCTTCGTTGCAATAGGAGGTCTTTGTCAGGATTCCAAGGGCATTATATTCAAATTATGTTTACTATATATTTTTTGCTGCATGGCTTAGCTATCTTAATAAAGGTATCTCAGTATACTCTAATATACAAAATATAAAATTTGGAAGAGAGAGTAAAATTTGAAATTTATCTTAGCCATATGTATGCTCATGAGGACATGCTATTCTTTGTCACAGTCATTCATTCAGTCATTTAGTCATTTATTCTGAAACTGTTTGATGCATGGAAAATATTATGGGTTTTGGAATCAGAGAGTCTAGCTTCCATTCCTGCTTTGTTGATTACCATCTGTGATTTTCAGGAGGTTACTTACTTTGAACATTTTTTTCAAGAATGAAATGAACATCTATTTGATGTGGTTCTAAAAAGAATAAAACTAGGTAAGTTCTGTAAAATATTGAATAATGCCTATCCACAGCAGGCACCCCATTACTGGTAGCTATGCAGTATTACTAGAGACATAAACAGAGTATTGTGCAAACTCAGAAGAGGTAGATAATGCCTAAAGAAATAAGAAAGGACTTCTTGGAGGAGGTTACTCTTGAATTTTGAAGGATATAAAGCAGTTGACCAGATGTAGAGGGCATGGAAGGAATAGTTATGTTAGAGTCTATGGGTAAAAAGGAGGCTGGAGAGATAGATGAGTGGGTGAAACAGTCTTCATAAAATTTGACATAATTTGAGAAGTGATAAGAAAGTTCCATTCCCTACCCCATTTATAAATATCTCCTTCATCTAAGTGCCAAGATACTAATTTGTGAAAATATAGGCTTTCATTCTTTTTATATTTCTTTCAAAATGGAAATAGTCTCTCAGAATATAAAATTGATTCATTTAAATAAAAATTTGACACAGGTAATGTGTCTGTGTGCTAAGCATTGTGTTAAGCACTGAGAATTGCATTAAAAAAGGACTTGAACTTACCCACTGGTAACTCACAAAATAATGGGAAGGTCAATCCAGAAGTCACTAGTTCAAAAGCTACTGCTGAGGAATAAAAAATATAGAAGGAGTAGTTTTTTAGTTAAAGCTTAAAAGATAAATAGGATTTATAATTGTTTTAATTAATCATTAGTACTTAAGAGAGAATTTGTTGAACATGATGTGGGTAGGTTGGCAAATACCTGGGAGGTAAGCTGGCTGGGGGAGAAAGGCTTTTGTTTCACATTTGTGCCTTTGTCTAGCCTTCCTGTTAAAAAAAGAATGCAATTGTTTACATACTCTAAGAAGACATCTGAGAGGGTAAGCTCTGTTTTCCATCCTCATTAGCACAATATATGTAGTGTTGATGTTTGACATAAAAATATGAATTATGGATGAGCAATAGGGATGAGATGTTGTCATGATAAAATTTAATTACTATACACTATATTGCTGATGAGACAGCAAATTGAACATTACTGACAAGTTGTCTTAACAGTGAAATGTGTTTGATGAAATGTCCAGTTGATGATAAGATAATGAATTATACCATTAGAACCATGATAACTGTAGCTATGAAAAACAACTGCCCAGAGGAAATTGAAGTTACATAAATGAATCTTTGAAGATTTTTTTATGACAAAAAAATACACGTTATGACATTGGAATTGAAATTTTAAAAATATACACTTTTATTTTTTTGACACAGAGTTTCACTCTTGTCACGCAGGCTGGAGTGCAGTGGCATGATCTTGGCTCACTGCAACCTCCGCCTCCTGGGTTCAAGTAATTCCCCTGCGTCAGCCTTCTGAGTAGATGGATTACAGGTGCCCACCACCATGCCCAGAAAATTAGCACTTGCTAACCAGTAAGAAGGAATAGAGTAGGATCTATTTCATTACAAATTCAGGAGATTTCCCATTTTATTTTATTTGTAGAAATATCTGTTCAACATTTATTGGGATAAAATAAAGGAAACCTTTAATATTTATATACCATGTACTTGATGCTTTCATATTCATTATGTCAAAGAAATATCAATAACTCAATTTTTTTGCCGAAAAGGGAGTTTGAGACTTCAAGCGGATAAATGAGTTCCTCAATGTCACATGCTTTGAAGGAGCAGAGCTAGCATTCCAACCCAGGTCTACCTAGCTTCAAATTCTTAGGTCTTTCTACTATGTATTAATCTGTTCTTGAATTTCTATGAAGACATACCTGAGACTGGGTAATTTATAAAGAAAAGAGGTTTAATGGACTCATGGTTCCACATGCTATACAGGAAGCATGATGCTGGCATCTGGTTCTGGGAAAGCCACAGGGAGCTTCCAATGATGGCAGAAGGCAAATGGGGAGCCCAAACAGGAGGAAGACAGAGATTAAGGAGGTGCCACACACTTTTAAACAACCAGATCTTATAAGAACTCATTATCTTGGGGACAGGACCATGGAGGATATTTGCCCCCCATGATCAAAACACCTCCCAACAGGTCCATCTCCAACATTGGGGATTACAATTCCACATGAGATTTGAGGGTGGGGATGGCATAGATCCAAATCATATAATACTATAAAACATTGTGTCTACTGATTATGAATAAAGCAATACAAATATTTTGTGTTCTATTAGAAAAAATTGAAAACAAATAGATTGGATCTTGGGTAGATCTTAGAAATCTTTTTGATATAAGGAGAAGATATAGTTGAATAGGTAACCATATCACATTCTGATCCCTTTCTTTGCTAATACTTACTGTGTGGGTCAGTTTTTCCTAATTGGTTGCTCATTTTAATCTCATAGGGAACTTTTATTTTATTTTTTAGATTTTTCAAAATTGATACATAATAGTTGTATGTATCTTGGGGATACATGTGCTATTTTGATACATGTCTATAATGTGTAATGGTCAAATTCAGGTAATGGGGCTATGCATAACCTCAAACATTTATCTTTTCTTTGTGTTGGCAACATTCCAATTCTCTTACAGCTATTCTGAAATATATAAAAAATGAATGAATGTTAACCATAGTTATCCCACTATACTATTGAACACTAGAACATTTTTTTTCTATTGAACTGTATTTTTGTACTTATTTACCAGATTCTCTTCAACCTCCTTTCCCTTATAACCTTCGCAGTCTCTGGTAACCCCATTAGACTCTCTACCTTTATGAGATACACTTTTTTTTAGCTCTAAAACATGAGAGAGAACATATGCTATTTGTCTTTTTGTACCTGGCTTATTTTACTTAGTATAATGACCTCCATTTCCATCTATGTTGCTGCAAATGACAGAATTTTATTTCTTTTTTATGAATGAATAATATTCCATTGTTATATATATGCATATATGTATATATATGAATGTATATATAAATATATAACATATTTCTTGATTCATTTATTGATAGACATTTAGTTTGTATCTGTATATTGACTATTTTGAATACTGCTGCAATAAACACAAGAGTGCTGATTTCTTTGATACACTAATTTACCCCTTTTGGATATGTACCCAGCAGTGGGTTTGCTAAATCATATGGTAGTTCTATTTTTAATTTTTGACACAACTCCATACTGTTTTCCACAGTGGCTGCACTACTTTACATTCCCATCAGCAGTGCATGAGCGTTCCCGTTCTATTGCATACTCATCAGCATCTATTATTTTTTGTTCTTTTGATATCTATTCTAACTGGGGTGAGATTACATGTCATTGTGGTTTTGATTACATTTCCCAGATGATTAGTAATGAGCACCACTTTTTTCATATATGTGTTGGTCATTTGAATGTCGTTTTTTGTTTGTTTGTTTGTTTGTTTTTGAGACACCGTCTTGCTCTATCACCCAGGCTGGAGTGCAGTGCTATGATCATAGCTCACTGCAACCTTGAACTCCCTTGAACTCCTGGGCTCAAGCAATCCTCCTGCCTCAGCTTCTCAGTTGGCACTGTAGACACATGCCACCATGTTTGGCTAATTACAATTTTTTTTTTTTTTTTTGTAGAGACAGAGTCTGGCTTTGTTGCCCAGGATGATCTGAAACTCCTGGCTTCAAGCGATCCTCCTGCCTTGGTCTCTAAAAGTGCTGGGATTATAAGCATGAGCCTGTATGTCTATTTTTGAGAAATCTCTATTCAGGTCTTCTACAAGTATTTTCTCTTATGGTATAGGTTGTCTCTTCACTTTGTTGATTGCTTCCTTTGCTGTGCAGAAGTGTTTTAGCTTAATGTAATCTCATCTGTCTGTTTTTGCTTTTGTTGCCTATACTATTAAGGTCTTACCCAAGCAACCTTTGCCCAGTCCAATGTCTTGATGCATTCTCTCAATGTTTTCTTTTAGCAGTTTTATAGTTTTAGGTTTTACATGTAAGACTTTATTTTGAGTTGATTTTTAGTGTAAAGTGAGAGAGGAATCCAGTTTTATTTTTCTGCATGTGGATATTCACTTTTCTCAGCACCATTTCTGGAATAGACTGTCCCTTCTCCAATGTATTTTCTTAGCACCTTTGTTGAAAATGAGTTTACTGTAAATGTGTGGATTTATTTCTGGATTCTTTATTCTGTTTCGTTGGTCTGTGTGCCTGTTTTTATGCCAGTACCATGATGTTTTGGTTACTATAGCTTTGTAGTACAGTTTAAAGTCAGGCAATGTGATGCTTCCAGCTTTATTTTTTTTTGCTCAGCATTGCTTTGGCTATTCAAGATTTTTTGTCTTATATGACTTTTCTCTCTTTTTTCTTAGTCTACCTACAGGTTTGTTAATTTTGTTTATGTATTTAAAAAAAAACCCAGATTCTTAAAAAAAATTTAGGAGGTTTTTTTCTATTTATGTGAAGAATGTCATTGATATTTTAAAAAGGATTGCATTGAATTTGTAGGTTGCTTTGGGCATTATGAATATTTTAACAGTGTCATTTCTTCCAATTCATTTGCATGGGATATCTTTCTATTTTTTGTGTGTATTCTCTTTAATTTATTTTCATCAGTGTTTTATAATTTTTGTTGAAGAGATCTTTCACTTCTTTGGTTAAATTTATTTCTAGGTATTTTAATTATTTTGTAGCTACAGTTAATGGAATTGCCTTCTTGGTTTCTTTTTCAGATTGATTGCAGTTAACATATAGAAATGCTACTGATTTTTGTATGTTGATGTTATATCCTTCAGCTTTACTGAATTTATTAGTTTTAACAGTTTTGTGGTAAAGTGTTTAGGTTTTTCTAATAAGAAGATTATGTCCTCTGCAAACAAGAATAAAATTTGACCTCTTCCTTTCCATTGTGGATGCTCTTTATTTCTTTTCCTTTTCTAATTGCTCCGGTTAGGACTTGTAGTACTATGTTAAATGAAAGTGGTGAAAGTGAGCATCTTCATCTTGCTCCATCCATATCTTATGAAAATACTTTCAGTTTTTCTCCATTCAGTATGTTATTAGCTATGGGTTTGTCACATATGGCCTTTATAATTTTTGAAGTATGCTCCTTCTATACCCAGTTTGTTGAAAGTTCTTATCATAAAGAGATACTGAATTTTATCGATATTTTTCCAGCATCAATTGAAATGACTGATTTTTTTTTGTCCTTAACTCTGTTAATGTGATGTATTCTGTTGATTGATTTTTGTAGGTTGAACCATCTGTGCATCCCTGGGATAAATCCTACTTGATTATGGTAAATGATGTTTTTAATGTGTGGTATCCAGTTTGCTAGTATTTTATTGAGAATTTTTGCATCTGTGTTTATCAGGCATATTAGCCTGTAGCTTTCTTATGTATTGTGTCCTTGTCTAGTTCTGTTACCAGGGTAATGCTGGCCTTGTAAAATGAGTTTGGAAGTATTTTCTTTTCTCCAGTTTTTTGAATAGTTTGGGTAGAAGTGATATTAGTTCTTTAAATGTTTGGTTGAGTTCAGCAGTGAAGCCATCAGGTCCTAAGCATTTTTTTGATGGGAGACTTTTTATTACTGCTTTGATCTCATTATTCTTATTTATTCAGGTTTTCAATTTCTTCCTGATTGTGGTAAGTTGCGTATGTCCAGAAATCTATTCACTTGTTTCTGCCAGCTTTCCTAATTTGTTGGCATATAGTTGTCTCTAATGATCCTTTGTATTTCTGTGGTCTCAGCTGTAATGTTTCCTTTTTCATTCCGAATTTCGTTTATAGGGCTCTTCTCTCTTTTTATCTTAGCCAAGCTACAGGTTTGTTAATTTTGTTTATCTTTTCAAAAAAAACAGATTTTCATTTTGTTGATCTTTTGTATTATTTTAGTATCAATTTCATTTATGTGTGATCTGATTTTTATTTTTTTCTTGTATTACTTTGGTGCAAAAATAATGTGGTTTTTGCCATTAAAAGTAATGGCAAATGAAAGTAGAAACACAACATACCAAATCCTGTAAGATATTTATTTAGAACTTAAATTTATTATTTATTATTTATGTATATATTTATAATTAAATAATAAGTTTATTATTATTTTTAAGATGGAGTCTTGCTCTGGTGCCCAGACTGGATTGCAGTGGTGTGATCTCAGCTCATTGCAACCTCCGCCTCCTGGGTTTAAGTGATTCTTCTGCCTTAGCCTCCCGAGTAGCTGGGATTACAGACTTATGCCACCATGCCAGGCTAATTTTTTGTATTTTAGTAGAGATGGGGTTTCGCCATGTTAGCCAGGATGGTCTCAATCTACTGATCTCGTGACCCACCTGCCTTGGCCTCCAAAAGTGCTGGGATTACAGGTTTGAGCCACCGCACCTGGCCTAAATTTATTATTAAGTTAATTTAATATTAAATTTCAGTTCATTTTGTTCTTTCTAGTTCTGTGCATTGGTAGGTCATTTATTTGAAGTTTTTATATTATTTAATGTAGGTATTTATTTCTATATGTTTCCCTTAGAGTGCTGCTTTCATTATATCCCATAGCTTTTGGAATGAAAGTGTTCCCAATTTCGTTTGTTTCAAAAATTTTTAGAATTTCTATTTTGATTTTTCATTGACTCATGGTTGTTCACAAGCATGTTGTTTAATTTCCGTGTATTTGTAAAGTTTCGAAATTTCTTCTTGCTGCTGATTTTCACTTTTGTTCCATGGGGTTAGAAAAGAGACTTAATATTATTTTGACCTTTTTGAATTTGTTCAGACTTGTTTTGTGGCTTAAAATATGGTCTATCCTGCAGAATGTTCCATGTGGTGGAGGAAAGAATATTTATTCTGTAGCAGGTGGAAGAAATGTTCTATGAATGTCTGTTAAGTCTGTTTGGTCTAGAGGGCAGTTTAAATTTGACATTTTCTTGTTGATTTTTTTCTATCTGGATGATCTGTTTATTGCTGAAAATGAGTGCTGAAGTCCTTAATATTATAGTGCTCCCTTAGATCTATTATTATTTACTTTATGTATTTGGATGCTTACTGTTTCATATATTTGGATGTTTTATATATTTGAATCTACCTTGTATGTTATTTGCCTTTTCTCTTTCACTCCTTTGAGGATCTTCCCTTTGTCTTTGACCTTTGCAAATTTGATTAGAATATGTCTTAGGTTATTCTTACTTGGGTTGAGTATACTTGGTGACCTTTGGCCCATATGTCCTTGAATATTTATTTTTTTTTTCAGGTTTGCAAAGTTGTTGAGTATTATTTTTTTGGAATAAGCTTTTTATCACATTGCTTTTCTCAATTCCCTCTTTAACTCTAATAATCCAAATATTTGCTTTTTTAACATTGTTCCACAGATTCTATAAGCTTTTTAAATTTATTTTTATTCTTTTCATTTTTCTTCTCTATGTGTTTTAAATAGTCTTTGAGCTCACTGATTCTTCTGTTTGATCATTTCTGTTGTTGATACTCTTACATTTTTCATTTCATTTTTTATATTTTTAAGCTCTAGAATTTGTTTTTTATTATTTTGATTTATCTGTTACATTTCTTTGACACATTTTTAAATTCGTCCTCTGTGTTCTTTGAAGTTCATTTAGCTTCCTTGAAATGGTTGTTTTGAATTCTTTGACTGAGAAATCATACATCTCCATCACTTTAGAGTTGCTCTCTGGTGCCTTATTTTGTCCATTTCTTGAGGTCATATTTCCCTGAATGTTCTTGGTGCTTGTGGATGTAACAATTTCTGCAAGTTGAGGAAATAGTTATTTATTTTACTTTGCAGTCTTTTTTGTGCTTGTACTTCTTTAGAGGACCTTCCACAGACTCTCAGCAGACTGACTTGTGTTCCATGAGGCTGCGACCACTGCAGCTATTCCAGTACTTAAGGACACCCTAAACTCAGGCTTGCCTTATGTCTTGCATGGGCTTTGAGATTGACAGCTCTGTGGCCCAGATAGGCCCAGGGAACGCCTAAGTCATGTATTGGGGCTGTGTGGGAAAGCTGGCCATGGACCTGAGTATAGAAGACTGTCATGGTAGTCCACTTGCAGGCTTCAAGCAGGCTCCAGCACAGGCAGCATGGGTTTTCAACTGCAGCAAGAGTGGGTGAAGTTGAAACTCAGCCTTCTCCAAATCTGCTGTAGAAAGGAGACTGGTGAGACTGTTTCATTGGCTCAGAGGGGTGTGAGTCTTTCAGCAGATCCCTGCACAGATGGGGTAGTTACCCTAATGTAATGGATGGGGCCTGATCTGAGGCTGGCTCTCTTAGGAACTGACGGGACAAAGGCTGGAGAGGTGGATCTTGTTGACTAAGAGGGGAGTATGTCTCCCTGTAAGTCCCTGTGTAGATGAGATAATTCCTCAGCTGCAGTGGGAGCAGCTGGAGCTGAGACTGGGCTATCTTGGGATCTGCTATGGGCTGGAGGCTGGAGAGCTTATTCTCATTAGCCATGAGGAGTATGAGTCTTACAGCAGATTTGTGCAGCAACAGGATAGTTTCTCAATTGTGGCAGAAGGGGCTGGAGCTGATGTGGCCCCTTGTGATCTGCTGAAGGATGGAGGCTGGAGAGCCCAAATTCATTGGCTCAGAGAGGTCAGTGTCTCTTAGCAAGTCTCTGCACAAACAGGATGGTTTCCCAACTACAGCAGACTGGGGCTGGAACTGAGATCCATGCCCCTTGGGATCTACTGCGGGAAGGAAGCTGGAGAACCCTTCTCATTGGCTCTAATGTGCATATGTATCTCCAGGGGGTCTCTGCCAAGACAATTTCCTGACTGCAGCAGGAGGGGCCTAAGGTGAGACTGAACCCCCTCCAAATCTGCTGTGGGACAGAGGCTGGAGAGCCCAGTCTTAATTGGCTCAGAGAAATGTGCATCTCCTAGCAAGTCCCTGCATCAATGGGGTAGTTCTCCAACTGTAATGCAAGGGGCTGATGCTGAGACTGAGCCCCCTTGGGAACCGCTGTAGGATGGAGATTAGTGATACTCTCATGGAGGCTCAGATGCCTGGGCTGTGAGATATGGGCAAATCTCTTTCTGGGTTCTCTGTGAGTAGCTCTGAGCTGGGACTTCAACTGAGGAGGCTGGAGCTGAGCCACTGGATAACTTTTAGATTCACTGTCAAGACTGATGTCAACCGGCAGACAAGCCTCTTTGCTAAGACAATTCTATCTCAACCCCTTGTCACATGGTTTCGGTGGCAGGCTAAAAGACAAATGGGGCTGTAACTAAGCTCTTTGAGAAGTGGATGTTTCTAGGTTTGAACCCAGGAGCACAGTTGTTGAATCAAACACCTGGGTGCTGGTTTGCACTCTTGAAATGACCCTCCTAGGTATTGGGCTCCATGGGGGGTGGGGGGCTCGCAACCTCCTATATGAATCCTAAGATTTCTGCAGATAAACTGTTGGATGTGAATGGGTACAGAATTTTTGTTTTTGTGGGGAAAACGAGCACGTTTGGTCGTATTCTGCCATCTTGCTGATGTCACTGTCTCCATGGAAAACATTTTTTTAAAAAAGTAATTGCTGGATCTCACTACAAAAATATTCTGCTTCCTTGGTGCAGGGGTAGAACCCAAAGTTCTATATTTTATGGTTTCTATATGATTCTGAAGTGTATCTAGGTTTGGGGTATAGAGTCTAGACTATATGAACAGTGGCTTAATCTTTCTATTTGTGCCTCACTGTATCTATTAATAAAACCATCTAGAGTCATGGTTAGAACTCTAATTTATTTATGTATTGTTTATTACTTTGTGGAAAGTATAATTTTAGTAAAAGGACAAGTTTTAAACTCTCATCAATAATGCTTTCCAAAGAGAGGTCAATTAATCATCTCCATAAGAATCACCTTGGGTGGTTGTTAAAATATAGATCTATTGTAATAGAGGGTGAATTTCAGAATTAATGCTTAGAATATCAAGCCAAGCAATAGCTGAGTTATAATTTATACCCAATAACATGCATAGACCTAAGTGCTTGGTTTATGAACTTTGATTCTTGCATATACTCATGTAAACTTCACCACAAATTTCTATCACACTGAAAAGTTATCTGATGTATTTTTGGAATCACGTCACACATTACCCCTTAGACTTTTTTTATTTTTGTCACGGGGATTAGCTGTGTCTCTTCTCGAACTTCTTTTAAATTGAATCATAAATATGTGTGCATTTGTGTCGGGCTTTTGCTCCATATAATGATTTTGAGGTTCATCCATATTGTTGTATGCATTAGCAGTTTGTTCCTGTTTATTGCTGAGTAGTATTACATTATATGAATATATTACAACTTGATCTATTGATGAGTTATTCACTGATTTTGGCTATTATGAAAAAAAGTGCTGTGAACTTTTTTGTACAAATCTTTTTGTGGACGTAGGCTTTAATTTCTTTTGGGTAATTTCCTAGGAGTGGAATTGGTGGGTCCTAGGATAGGCATATATTTAACTCTATAGTACTGCCAACTAATTCCCCAAAGTATATGTGGGGAAGGTTGACATTAGGCCTGAAACCTGAAAATAACTGTATGAATTAGGATAACAGAGGACTTTTTGGCAGAACGATTATCAGGTACAGAGTTCCAGTGAATCTAGCATGAAAAGTTTTACTCGATCTATCAACTGGTGAGAATTTCAGTGTGGCAAGAGACTTGAAATAAGAGAAACATGGAGTGGTTGTAAGAGAAGAAAATTATAAATGAGACTGAAAAGCTGGTTTAACTCAGATTAGAAATGCCCAAATAATGAGTTAAGGTTTTATCATAAAAGTAGCAAAGGGTTTAATTATTTTAATGAAATGATACCTTTTTGTCAGAGATACAGAAACCAATACTGTAATTACTATTACTAAATATAACATTTTCTCACATAAAACATATGTGTAAACTGGTCTTCAATTTTACTTCTCAGAAATTCTATAATATGTACATTTATAGAACATTTCACATATAAAAATTAATTTAGTTCTAGAAACAATTTTATAAATAATGTCTGGATTGCTAGTATGCCGCTGTTGGAAATTTAATAGCTAACTTGGGATTCTTAAATAATGTGCCAAATTCATACTTTTTGTAGGGAGAATTTTTGTAGTTTTCATTGTGTTCTTAAAGGGGTCTGGCTGTGGCACTTTACTCAAAACCTTGCAACTGCACGGAACCTGAACAATCAGCTCCTGAATGACTGCTGGGTAAATAACAAAATTAAGACAGAAATAAACATGTTCTTTGAAACCAAGGAGAACAAAGACACAACATACCAGAATCTCTGAGACACATTTAAAGCAGTGTGTAGAGGGAAATTTAGAGCACTAAATGCCCACAAGAGAGAGCAGGAAATATCTAATAAGTAAATGCTTAATTCAGCCTTTGCTCTGGAGAAACAACCCTGGTCCCACTAGTGTGCTAAAGCCAACTTAAATCAGCTTGCAAAATTGATTTTAAAGTTTTAAAATAATTTAAAATTTCCCACTTTTTTGACATCATGTTGGTAACTTGAAATTGGTTTTGGTGGGAATATTTATACTTTGGAAATTAGCAACCTCCACTAATTAGGGCTCTCAACCACTAGGAACCAGCTCTGAAACTCTGACCAGCACACCACTGCCTGGCTCATATAAAATTATTCAATTTTACTTTATTTAAATTCTCTATAGAGATTACTAATGATTAATAACATGCAAAGTATGCATTTCTAACTTCGTGCCACAATCCTCCCATACTTTTCCTGTTCTGCTTGAATTTCTCTTTGGTAGGGATGAGGGTGGGGGTAGTACAGAAAACGTTTTTCTCTTGTTTGGTTATATGAAATTCCAGTCTCTGAGACTTCTGGGCTTGTTGGCTCTTTATATTGAAATTGCAGCATTTAAATGGAAAATTAGCTTTTAGGACATCAGTCAGAGGGGCAAATACAGTTCCCTGAAGCCTGTCTTCCCTTACAAAGAGGGACCAAAACAATGAATATATAACTATATTTTGACTGGAGTGGCTGAAGAACTGTGCTGAAGAGTACCAAAGGGGCAGCAAAATCCGTGTACAGCTTTGCCTTACTCTTTCCCGGACTTGGAGTCAGAAAGAGAAAGGACTTCTTACTAGAAAAAAGTAAGCTGAACATCTCCCACGGTCCCCACTGCTACCACAGACACCAGCAGTTCTCCAGCATGAGAGTCTCCCAGTCCTCACGGATTCCAAATGCAGTTTGGAAAGTACCCAGGAGTTCACATGACTGTATTGCCTTATAGTAGGAGCCCATGTTCAGCACTCCTCTCATCCCCATGACCTAAGCTGTTACAGAATGGAACTAAACTAAACCATTTTGAAACTAAACCCACTGCTAAAGTGCATTCTGCCCTGGGAGCTAGTAGTCACTAACCTTTTCATCCCTAAGGTCCTATTGTTATTCCATTACATTCACTTGGGTACCTGCAGCACTGAAACCCTGGCTGCCCAGAGCCTAAGACAAACAAAATGACCACTAGCATCTGAACCCACGTAGCACCCAACCCCCAAAAGGAACAGACAAACCTGCACAGTAGGGAAGCCACCGAAGAGCCAGCTGGCCTGCTGTGCCTCCTCACACCCGTGCTACACAACAAGTCAGTCTGATTAGAAACAACAATGGCTGCAATTAGTGGCCAAAGATAATATAATAAAGATATATGCCAAGTGCAGTGGCTCACACCTGTAATCCTAGCATTTTGGGAGGGTGAGGTGAGTAGATCACCTGAGGTCAGGAGTTCAAGACCAGCCTGTCCTACCCGGTGAAACCCTTTCTCTACTAAAAATATAAAAATTAGCTGGGCATGGTGATGGGTGCTTATAATCCCAGCTACTCAGGAAGCTGAGGTGGTAGAATCACTTGAACCCAGGAGTCAGAGGTTGCAGTGGGCCAAGATCGTGCCATTGCATTCCAGCCTGGGTGACAAGAGTGAAACTCAAATCTCAATAAATAAATAAATATGTAAACTAAGGCAAAAATTATAAATAATGGAGGTGAGTGTAAATGGTTAGAGTATTTTTATGTGACCAAAGTTAAGTTGTTATCAGCTTGGAGCAATGTATTATAACCACAAAACTTTTTATGTTAACCCCATGGTAATCACAAGGAAAAAAATTATAGTTGACAAAACAAAAATCACATGATAATCCCAATAGATATAGAAAAAGCATTCAACAAAATCTAGCACTGCTTTATGATTAAAACTCACAGCAAAATTGACATACGAGGGACATACCTTAATGTAATAAAAGCCATCTATGACAAACCCATAGCCAACATAATACTGAATGGGGAAAAGTTGAAAGCATTCCCTCTGAGAACTGTAACAAGACAATGATGCCCACTCTCACCACCCCTCTTCAACATAGTACTGAAATTCATAGCCAGAGCAATCAGATGAGAAAGAAATAAAGGGCATCCATATTGGTAAAGAGGAAGTCAACTGTTGCAGTTTGCTGAAGATGTGATTGTTTACCTAGAAAACCCTAAAGACTCCTCCAAAAGCTCCTAGAACTGATAAAATAGTTCAGCAAAGATTCCAGATACAAAATCAATGTACACAAATCATTAATTTTTCTTTGAGATGGGGTATCACTCTGTCACCAGGCTGGAGTGCAGTGGTATGATCTTGGCTCACTATAATCTCCGCCTCCTGGGTTCAAGCAATTCTCCTGCCTCAGCCTCCCAAGTAGGTGCGACTACAGGTGTGCCACCATGCCCAGCTAATTTTTGTATTGTTGATAGAGATGGTGTTTCACCATGTTGGCCAGGATGATCTCGATGCCTTAACCTCATGGTCCACCCTCCTCAGCATCCCAAAGTGCTGGGATTACAGGTGTGAGCCACCGTATCCAGCCATCAGTACATCTTTATATATCAGCAGTGACCAAGCAGAGAATCAAATCAAGAACTCATACACTTTTACAGTAGCTGTAAAAAATTAAACTACATAGAAATATACCTAACCAAGAAGGTGAAAGACCTCTACAAGGAAAACACTGCTGAAAGAAATCATAGATGACACAAACACATGGAAACAAATCTCATGTTCGTGGATGGGAAGAATCTATATTGTGAAAATGACCATACTGACAAAAGCAATCTACAAATTCAACACAATTTCCATAAAAATACCATCATTATTCTTTACAGAATTGAAAAAAAAATTGTAAAATTCACATGGAACCCAAAAGGAGCCCACATAGCCAAAGCAAGACGGGAAAAATAACAAATATGGAGGCATCAAATTACCTAATTTCAAACTGTAAGCTGTAGTCACCAAAACAGCATGGTGCTAGCGTAAAAATAGACCTATAGACAAATGGAACAGAATAGAGAACCCAGAAATAAACCCAAATACTTACAGCCAGCTGATCTTCGATAAGGCAAGGATCTTCATCTCTCATCTTATACAAAGATCAACTTAAGATGGATCAAGGACTTAACTCTAAGACCTGAAACTGTAAACATTTTAGAAAATAACATTGGAAAAACCCTTCTAGACATTGGCTTAGGCAATGATTTTATGACCAAGAGCCCAAACGCAAATGCAATAAAAACAAAGATAAATAACTAGGACTTAATTAAACTAAAGAGCTTTTGCATGGCAAAGGGAACAGTCAGCAGAATAAACATCCAACCCACAGAGAAAAATATCTTCACAATCTATACATCTGACAAAGGACTAACATCCAGAATCTCCAAATGTATTATTGCTAGTTTATAAATGAGAGAAATAAAATGACTTAGCAAAGTTTACAGAAAAAGAAAGGAGTTGAACTGGAATCAAAATGCAGTTTGATTTGACTTTAAATTTACACACTTATCAAGGTGGAATTTGAGTACAGGCTTTGGAGACAATAAGATAAAGAATTTAAGGTAGCTTTCATGTTTCCTGGCATTTAATAAGTGCCTATTAATTCTCCTTCAGTTTCTACTCCAATGCCTGTTGCACTTGTTACTACCTTAGGGTTCTCAAATCTGTCATAGTGTTCCTGGCCAATCAGGTACTCCCCCTATGGTTCTTCACCCAGGTTTCCTTTGTTCTAGGCAGTTGACCTCTCCTCCCAATTCCTTATAGGTAAATATCTCTGTGTTACAGTCCTATCAGAATTCTTTGGATGAATTAATTTAATTTAGCTGAAGTTAATGGTGCAAGATTGTAATGACAATGGTAACACCAGCTGTTTTTATGGAGTAGTTACTATGTACTGTACTCAATACATGCTTTATCACTTTTATGCTCATTTTACAGATGAGGAAACCAACGTACAAAGAGGTTGAGTAATGTGCTCAAGGTCATGGTACTAGTAAATGGAAAGAGTGCAATATAACCCTAAGTCGTCTTGTCTCCAAAGCCTGTACTCGAATTCCACCTTGATAAGTATGTAAATTTAAAGTCAAATCAAACTGCATTTTGATTCCAGTTCAACTCCTTTCTTCTTCTGTAAACTTTGCTAAGTCATTTCATTTCTCTCATTTGTAAACTAGCAATAATACATTTTTCATAGCGTATTTTAAGGTAACCACATTACTTTGGGGAAATTATTTCACACTTTTTGAGCCTCACAAAGCTCAGGATAATATGAAAATCATAATAGCCATCTCTCAAACTTATTGTAAGGGTCATTTGAGATAAAGTATGTAAAACTCTTAGTAGACATGTAAGAAGTATTCAATATTCAGATGTTGCTGGAATGTCTGCCCATCAATGGTAATTTATTGCTGCCATATCTGTGCATTGAGAAAAAATTCCCCAGAAAATCAATCTGTATGCATCTTCCTGGGGCATACATGAGATACATGTTTGAAGGAGAAAAGCAAGAAAGCCTCTTTGAAGCGAATTGCTCTCATACTCCGAAGGTTCCCTATAACATTCTTGAGAAAGCGATTTCCATACCCTGAAAATTAGTGATGGGATATGGATTTTCTTAACATGAATTCCTCTGAGAACATGTCAGTAAATTTTTCAACCTAGCCAGGACTGTTTTCTTCCTTGCATTCAGTAAATCTTGAGTTTTGTGGCCAGTGGAGCCTGGAGGGGTGGTGGGGGAAATAATCTGTGTGTGTGTGTGAGAGATGTGGTGGGAGTGAAATTGATTGCATAGTTTTGCTTAGAAAAGAGGTATAGAATTCTGGTATTTCCTTTTACCACTGGGTCCAAAAAGTCTTAGCAAAGAGTACACAAAGTTACAATACACAATACACCATTTTGTTGATTTTCATTGAGAAAATATTGAGTGTGTGTGTGCGCGCGCGCACCTGTGCACGCGCACACGCCTACAGGTATATAAAAATGATTTCATCATCCAGATTGATTCCATGTCTTTGCCATTGTGAATAGTGCAGTGATGACCATATGAGTGCACATGTCTTTTTGGTAGAATGATTTATATTCCTCTGGCTAGGTACCCAGTAATGAGATTGCTAGGTTGAATGGTAGTTTTAAGTTCTTTGGGAAATCTCTGGAGTGCTTTCTACAGTGGCTGAACTACTTTACATTCCCACCAACAGTGTATAATTGTCCCTTTTCTTCACATCACCAACATCTGTCATTTTCTGAATTTTTAATAGTAGCCATTCTGACCAATGTATGATGGTATTTCATTGTGGTTTTGATTTGAATTTCTCTAATGATTAGAGATGTCCTGCATTTTTCTTTTAGGTTTTCTAATTTATGTGTATAGGGGTGTTTCATAATAGAGTTCTTGTATTTTTTGTATTTCTGTGGAGTCGATGGTATTATCACCTCTGTTATTTCTGATTGTATTTATTTGGATCTTCTCTTTTTCTTTATTTATCTAGCTAGCAATCCATCAATGTTGTTTATTTTTTCAGAAAACCAACTTTTGGTTTTGTTGATTTTTTTTTTAATGAATTTTACATCTCAGTCTCATTCAGTTCAGCTCTTATCTTGGTTATTTGCTCTTCTGCTAGCTCTGGAGTTGATTTGCTCTTGCTTTTTCAGTTTCTTTAGGTGTGATGTTAGGTTGTTGATTTTACATCTTCTTAACTTATTGATGTAGGTGTTTACTGCTATAAACTTTCCTCTTAACACTGCTTTAGTTGTACTCCAGAGATTCTGGTATGAGATATGCCATTTTGACTCAGGAGGGACTTAGTCCTAACCATTCTGGCCCTGAGAATGTTTAAACAATATGAATGATTGTGAATAATTCTAAGAAAACTATGTAAGCAATTTGGTTTAAGGAAGTGTTTTGGAAGGTAAATTCTATTAAATCAATACTTTCTGTGAATTTTCTATACTGAATACATATATTTGAGTACCTGAACTATTCATGATTCTTTGCTAGGATGAACAAACTTTCATTCCTGAAGGGCCTAAAGCATTAGAAGTCCTGCCTGAATTAGGTTTTGTTTCCAAGTGACTTTTATTTATCTACAGCTTTATTGAAGTATAATTTATATATTATAAAATACATCCTTCAGACAAGGTGGCTGACATCTGTAGTCCTAGCTACTCAGGAAGCTGAGGTGCAAGGATCACTTGCACCTCAGAGTTTAAGACTACAGTGAGCTATGATCACACTGCCATACTCCAGTATGGGTGATAGAGTGAGACTGTCTCTAAGGAAAAAAATACATTCATTGTCAGTGTAGGATTCAACTATGTGGGTTTTCTTGGTCTTATTTTATTTTATTCCAGTTATCATAAAGATACATTTTGGTACATGGGTCTATGAATTTTAACACATGTAATCATCATCATAATCAAGATATAAGACAATTTTATTTCCCCAAAACTTTCCTTATGCTAACTCTCTATAATCACCTTCTCCATCCACAATGAACCTATGGTAACCACTGATCTCTTCCTTATTGCTATAATTTTGTGTAAATGAAAGCATATACTATATAACCTTTTGAGACTAGTTTCTTTCACTGAGCATAATGCCTTTGAGATACATTCAAGTTGTTGTGTGTTATCAACAGTGTGTTTTTTTATATGCCAAGTAGCATTCCACTGAATAGATATACCACAGTTTGGATCACTGTTCAGCTACTGATGGACAAAAGTTTTTTCTAGTTTTTAGGTCTGCTGGGAATGAATTTTCTTTATTTTTGTTTATTTGGAAATGACTTTATTTTGTCTTCCTTTTTGAAGGATAATTTTCCTGAAGAGGTTTTGGTTGACAGGTTTTGTTTTTGTTTTTAACTTTAAGCACTTTGATACATAATTGCACTGTCTTTTAGCCACCATTGTTTCTTATGGGAAGTCAGCTATTAATCATATTGTTGTTTCTCTGTACTTAATGAGTCATGTTTTTTATCTTGCTGCTTTAAAGATTTTCTTTTTTTCTTTCAACAGTTTTTCTATGATGTGTTTAGATGGATATACTTTGTGTTTTTTCTATTCTGGTTTTGTTGAGTTTCATGGATCTATAGATTAGCAGTTTTCATCAAATTTGAAAAGCTTGGGGTTTACTTTTACTGCTTGTTTCCCATTGTTTTCACCTCTGGGACTCCCATTGCTTGTGTTGGTATGTTTGACATTGTCCTAAAGGTCTCTAAGGCTGTTAATTTTTCTTCATTTTTTTTCTCTCTTTTCTTTAGACTAGATAATTTCTTATCTCTTATTGAGACTTTTCCATTTGTTGAGTCATTATAGTCATATTTTAATTTTAAAAAATGGGTTTTTAGTTATTAGAATATATGTGTAATACTTGCTTGAGTCATTGTTAGGTCTAGTGTGTATTTACTGAGAGAGAGTTTCTATTGATAATATTTCTCTTCAGCATGGGTCATACTTTCATGTTTCTTTGCATGTCTCTTTTTTAAAAAAACTGGACATTTTAGATGTCAGATTATAGCAAATCTAGATTGTGTCTCCCACTCTGATGGCTGTTGTTATTGCAGGTGTTTTGTTTGTTTGTAACTTTACTGCATTCAATCTGTGTAATCTTTTCCTGCAGTATTTTAATATTCACTTTGTTTTTAAATTCTGGCTTTCTATGGGTCAACTCTCTGTTAGAATAACTTAGTGGTGGGCCAATATGTCATCAGAGTTTGTGCCTAAATATCTTAAATCATCAAGGCTTCCACCCTCTATTGATGGATCTGTGTTTGGTTTGGGGATTCCATTCATAGTTCATGTAGTTGAGAAGCCATTGCCAACTTTTTACTGTGTTTTTTTTTTTTTTTTTTTTTTTTTTTTTTTGAGAATTTTCACTCTTGTTGCCCAGGTTGGAGTGCAATGGCATGATCTTGGCTCATCGCAACCTCTGCCTCCTGGGTTCAAGAGATTCTCTTGCCTCAGCCTCCAGAATAGCTGGGATTATAGGCATATGCCACCATGCCTGGCTAATTTTGTATTTTTAGTAGAGATGGGGTTTCTCCATGTTGGTCAGGCTGGTCTTGAACTCCCAACCACAGGTGATCTGCCCGCCTAAGCCTCCCAAAGTGCTGGGATTACAGGTGTGAGCTACCATGCCCAGTCACTTTTACTCTCTTTAGCACTCTGTTCTCATGTCTTCTCTGCACTTGGGATTATATTTAGCCAGGGATATATAGAGAGGCTGGGGCCTTCTCTAATCTCTGCTGAACAGTTTTAAGACTTTCATGTTTGCAGCGTGGTGTGAATAGCTTATTAAGGCCCTTTATGGCTATCTCATTTTGTGGATCTTCCTGTTCAACTACCAATTAGCCTGCTAATGTTTTGCATGCTCCAACCAGCACCACAACCTAATGTCAGTGGAGCCACTATTTCTCCTTTTCGTTTGCCGCCAAGACTATTTTTGTTACTGCCAATGCCAATGAGTATGGATTTTTTTTTCTCATGTTCCATTCTACATCAAATGAGTTCCCTTAGGCTGTAAGGATACTTATGACTTTTCACATCCTAATATAAGTAGCAAACTGAGCTGGGAGGAGTGGAGATGGGAGCATGCCTAGACAATGCTGACACTAATTTCCATTATCGTATCTGTGGTTGAGTAGTTATTCATGAATGAACATTTCTCAATTTGCTGTATACTTTTGGTCAGTTCCCAGAGTCTTGAAATTATTTTTAGCAATTTTGTCTAGTTTTTATCCTTGCTTATTTTTTCAAATTCTGTATATTTTTAATCATGTCTATTATAGTTAAAACTCAATTTAAATTAATAACATCAAGAGCAGAATTGGCAGTTCCTTTGTACGATAAGTCAGTGGATCCCACCCTAATAAGCAATGAACTATTAGATCACGACAGCCATATTTTTGTTTGTTCTTTTCTCCCCCTTTGGCTTTTCACATAGATATTCCGAATAATTTTTTTAAGTTTTCTAGAGTAACCCCCATATTCTCATTCCCTGATGCACTCTCTTCTTCAGTTTATTTTTAGTCAAGAATAATTTTATTATGTAAAGTCTTAGCAATTGCCAGTTTTATTCTATAGGTTCCCCCCGCCCTGGGTCAGTTTTAGTAATATTCACTATTGCCATTGAGATGTGATTTCAAGGTTGGTTTTTTGACTACACAGATACTACAATCTTCAGTGTAGCTGTTATCATGTAAATGGATTTTAAAAATCTTGATTATTTCTACCAGTAATAGTCAATATAGTGTCAGTACATCCATGGGTTAAAAATGTCCTGCTTAATTATGAAAATATTATTTATGGGGGATACTTTGAGATATACTTTATTATATGTGTGGATGAATTAATTTGATTTAATTTAAAATGCATATTCTTAACCAACTGTTAATAGCCATTGATTAAAATGATATAAAGGATTTTTTAAAATAAAATATGCGATGAATTATAACCTCAAACCCAAGCCTAAGAGTGGAAAAAACATAGTCTAAAAATGGGAGGCTAAGTTTTGAGCTGACTGATGATACACTGCTATGGACTTCAGCACACACAAGTGTCTGCACAGGCAATTCTTCATGATAGGTCAGGATGTGTCAGTAATCCTGGAATTATAACAACATGAATACACTACTACGTATCTATATTTTGACTTAAAATGCCACTTTTAGCTTCCTTGTAAACAAACTTTTCTAAGTTCCATAAAGGTAAATCGGGTCACTCTATGAATGCAAATCTAAAATTCTCCATTTCTATGTATTCGCCCATTTATTTATTCCATAAAACTTGTACTGAACATTCTTTACATATCTACTTATCAGGCATGAGTTAAAGCTGCTCAGTACAACATGGTAACCACTAAAGCTGCATGTCTAAATTGAGATGTTGCATATATATAAAATATGCCACAGTTTTAAAAGACTTAGTACTAAAACAGAAATGTAAAATACTTTGTTAATAATTATATGTTGATTACATGTATAAATGGTAATAGTTTGCATATATTGAGTTAAAATTTTAAAAATTAATTTTACTTGTTTCCTTTTACTTTTTTAATACAGCTACTAGAAAATATAAAATTTTACTATGGCTCACAATTGTGGTTCATATTATGTTTCTATTTAACAGTGCAGGAGACACCAGAGATAACATATGTGTTCAGATAATCTACAATGTAGGCACATGGAAATTCTCAAAAAGTTCACAGTTTAATGTTGAAACAGACTAAAGAAAAAATTTAATGATTAGCTAAATGATAAAGAACATTAATTTTGGTATTTTATTGACATGGATTAAATTCTCTTGGCTGTAACTTACTTAGTATATGACCTAAATCAAATGACAAACTCTAGGCCTCAGTTTTTCCTTATCTTTGAAATAGGGAAGTGGCGGCAATTATACCTACCTTACATGGGTTTTGTGAAGGTTAAATGAAATGATATTTAGGAGGTAGCTAGCAGTCACTAGCACATAGATAATGCTTAGTAAGTAATATATGTGATAATGATGATGTTAATTATGTTGATTTTGATGAGGATGATGGCATTTAGCTATAAGTATTTGGTGGGTGTTATGAGGACAAAGGTGAGGAACACTTAGCTCATATGGGTGGACAGTGGAAAGTGATGATTAAGAATCAGCCAAGCAGACAGAAGGGTGGAAAAAAGAGTATGAGTGGCTGTGGGAAAAGGTTTTACAAAAATGCATGGAGTCATGAGAGAGTCTTACCTTTCCTGTTCTCACAATGAGATACTCTACATGAGCGTGGACAAAGTTATGTAGAAACTGCAGATGCCATTAGAACATTTAGTCCAAAACAACCAGTTATGCTACTAAAAGTGTGCATGCATAAAATATCAGAAGGCTTCCTAAATATCCAAATTTATTATATAATTCTTCAGTCCATACCCTAAGGGGACGACTTCCAAAATAAGGTAAAGATAACACAATGAATTTGATTGATAAGTAAGCAAGAGCTTCTTTATAAAGAAAAAGCAGATAGAATAGACATTTTGTTAAAAGAAGAGTAAAAGGGTAAAAGAAACCTAAACATGATTGAGGATGCTATTTTGAAATTGGCTTTTGCACCATTTTCTGCAAACCAAATTGCATCTTGGTATATCTGTTGCCAAAAAGTAAGCTGAACTGAAAATACAGATGCTCACAATTTAAAGTCATCCATTGGAAATAAAAGAAAAAGCAGACAAAATAATGAAAACACTTCAATACTTATAGATAAGTACTATTTGGGGATGTTTTAATAAGCAAATGTTTATTTTAGTTGCTTAGAATATTCTCTTGGATTCTAGATACATAAATTTCAACCCACATTCCCCAGTTGCCATAACAACTTGAGACATTCGTTCTCTTGTGTCATTTTTTATCACATCAGTTTTTCTTTTTTAAAAAAATTGGTTGCTATGATAACACAGTATAGTTGTTAAACTTATTCTATTCACATTTTGTTCTACTGAAAACCGGTAATTTGCTTTTATTTTTTTCCAAAGAAGCTCATAGTATAGAAGTGTAACATGAAAATAGGGGTCTAAATTCTAATACTATACAAGTTTATATTAAAATTTTAATTATGTGTATTAATTTATGCCCTAATATTACCTCTGTGACATGGAAGATGGCTAATGATTTCCTAGTTCCACTCTGAAGAAAGAAATAACCTTTACTGTACCAAATGAGGGAAATGGGCAGTTTGAGTAGCAGTTATTATCTACAAACAGGCCTTCAACTAGTCTCATTTGGAGGAAACTGCTTGGTGGTATCAGGGAATAGTCGCACCAAAAGCTGCCATTACTGGTTTTCTTATTACCTCCTTGCTTCTCTACAAAGTGGGAGCTCATTTATTACAAGAAATGAACCTTGGCATAATAGAAATTCCTAATCTATGCTCACCTGTTCCTTAAAAAAAAAAGGGAAGTCTTTTTAATAAAAATATCTCCTTGTCTAAAATTACATATTGGAGGATATAAGGCTATGCAGAAATTTGTTTTAATTTATTCAGCTAACTCTCGTTTTCTATATTTTGATTACTTTTAATTGTACTTTCATATTGATGAAATACATCTTTAAAAATTGATAATACTCTGGTCCTTTCCAACTCTAAAGATAATTACAGTTTGGACAAGATATGTTGAGAGACATACCAAGGGATGAGGGACAAAAGGCAAGGGACCAGGGTCAAACTTGGTTAGACTCTAATAATTACTATGTAACCCTTGGACATTATTTATCTGCTGATTTTTAGTTGTCTTATATGTATCATAGGAATAAAATAATTAACCTATAGATTTTTTTTGGTAGGAATAATGAGATGACGTATTCAAATACATTGCCCAGCACATAATAGATGCTTAAAACTTCTTAATCGCCTCCTCCTTTTTTATTTTTTCCTTCCAATGAGGATCAGTAAGAAAGAGTGAGAAGCAAGAAACAGATGTAGTTCCAACTAAGATAATGAGCCTAGAAATAGGACAGCCTCTTTTCTCAACTAGTGATCTAATATTCAGAGGTAATAGGAGCATGGCTAATTTGGACTTAATTTGGACTGGAGTTGCTGTCCCTGATATCTCAGCCTGCCCAGTGCAGTAAATGGGGTACAACAGAACAAAGCTGTTGTTATTTTGTGTGTCTTATGTTTCTCATAGTGTTTGTGTTACTGTGTCGCAATGGTGGACCCAACCAAAGCCAAGATTTGATGTAATAATATAAATACCCCAGCAAAGGCTTTGTTGTCACTTCTGAAATCAACTTTTGGATTTGTTTACAGACTCTGGTCACTTAACTTTTCTTAGCCTCAGTTTTCCTGTCATGCGTTATATAGTAATTAAAACATGAGCATCTATAAATAATAACTACTTCAAGGTTTGTTAATTAGTATTAGAAGTAATATAGCATGCTCAACAAATATTTGTTATGAATACTAAATTGTTGTACTGATGGTGTTGTTGATTAACAATGGTATTGATTAGTCAGAATTTTAGAGCCTTTGCTAAATTGCCTCGGAATCAGGGCAAACTTCTGTTCCAGCAGAAAAACAGAGGGATTTAAGTGCCCAGAGCTGATTCCTGTCATACTGGATTGTGGACTTCAGACAGTAAGATAAATGCTATCCTCAAGCACAGGTGAATATAAGAATGCTAATATTCTGCTAAGCTTGGTCAGAACTGGCTCCAGAAATTGAGAGTGTTCTGTCTCCAGACTGAAGAAACAAGTGTCTTAGGGAGGCTGGAGCTGACAAAGTTACTGCGTCCTGTTTTTTCTCTGTGCCTAAAGCACTCTTGAGTAATAAGCGGGAGCATTCTGGGAGATGCATCGACTCTGTCAGGCCACTAGGGTGTCATTTAGAATTTCTCTGCTGGAACAATGGAGTCATATAAATCTCAACCCACATTCTCTAGTTGCCATGGTAACTTGATGCACTTGCTTTCAAGTGTCTTTTGTGTCTCCTTCCCCCAACCCCCTTTTTTCTTTTTGTTTTTAATCACCAGGATTTCTACTTTGCTAGTAATTTCCTAAATATTGTTCTGTGGCTTCCTACGCTTCTATCTCCCAGCTAAATTTCTGAATATGTTGCTGCGGAGTGATTTCCACCTAAGAGTAATAGCCGAATTTGTGTGTTCACACAGGCATGCCCATACGTCTGCCCCACCATCTCTCTTTTTCTCTCTTTCTTTCCTGCACTTGCTCACAAACACAGACAAATAATTATGTTAGAAAACTGATACATTTCTAAATGTATCAAAACATTGAAAACTGCTTTTTCAAAAGCAGTTTGTGTATCTTAAATAAGAATTATAGTGTAAGTGGTTCAATTCTAGAGCAACTAACTGATTTAGTATTTCCTTGCCAATTAAAATGTGGCAGGCTGAGTAAAGAGTATAATTCTTATTTCATTCTTTTTCTCTACTTGATCAGGTTAACATGTTTAGAATGTGCAGAGAAGTGTGTTTCAGTGTAAAGAGCACAAGGACACCTTGATCTTGTTTTCAGACTCTATCATGTCTTGGTTATATAACCGTGGGCAAATTACTTAACTACTCTAAGCCTCATATTAAAACGGGTTGATAGTTTCCTTGTAAGATATTTGTGAAGAATAAATTGGGATAATATAGGCAGAATACTTGGAATAAATAGGCCCTATACTAGGTCCGAAGGCATTAGAGACAAGACATTAATTCCTTCACATCTAACCCCAATTACCAAAATGCATTCAAAAAGTAAAATCTATTTATTTCTCACTCATTAGATGAATATGTACTTTCTTCATTACCATACACATTTCCACATCACAAAGATGAGGTAAATATGAAAAATGCTATAGCAGAATGCTATGGTCTTCTTGCCTGGATGCTCACAATATGAAGAACTGACAGTGAAGAAGGCATTTCCAGGAAGCCTCTAAGGGAAGATGATCTCCTGCTACATTCAGTTAGGATCTTTATCTGGGATCAAGCCTGGTTAAAAATCTCAAGCTAATAGAGAGGATATTTAGCAGTTTTATCTATTGGAAAAAATATCACCACAACAAAATTCTCCTTTCATGTAGAAAGTGGCTTTGCTACAAGCACATTCTTAATACAAACATGTGTTTCATCAGTAGCAAAATGAACACAGGAAAACAGCATTAGGCATGCAGGCAAGGTTACTGCCTATTTGTGAGTACAACTATTGGTAGGGTTGACAGGAAAAAATAAGGGGATTAAAACAAAATTAAATTTTAAAAGTGAACTGCAGTTATATGACATGACACCTACTTTCTAAAAGTACTGGGCTTTTCAGAGAGTAAGTCATAGAAAATAAAACAAAAAGGAAAGAGATCATAGGTTAAAAATAATCTTCATCTCCAAGTCATAGTAACTTAAAAATGTGTATTTTCTAATTTAATTGTATATTGATAAATAACTAAAAGGGTGTAAGTGGAGTGTTTGTAACACAAAGGATAAATGCTTGAGGTGATAGATTCTCTCTCTCCATATATATACACACACATATATATATATACACACATACATATACACACATATATATATCTATATATATACATACATATATATATGGAGAGAGAGATTCAAGTAACAGAAAAACAAGCATGAAAGAAGAGATAAGTTATTTCTTCTTTAGTGCTAGTAAAATGGAAGTACTAGGTGAGTAAAAATTATTAAATAACATTCAATGCTTTCATATTCTTGAATAATATTAAATAATAAACATTTCATAGGTTTATTGATCAAATAAGATTTTCTTGGATAATTGAAAAAATTGTCTATTTGATTATAATTCAGAAACAGAATGAAGTTTGGAATCCATCCAAACCAGATTAGAATACTGGCTCTACCTTTTGGTAGCTGAGTAATTTGGGACAAGTAATTCAATGTCAGAAACTTCAGTTACTTTATCCAAGATAGAAAAACTGAGTTCCAGTCTAGGTTCAGCTATGAAAGTCTATGTAAACTTTGACAAGTTTCTTTGCTTTTGTGAATTTTTTCCTCTGATGTATAGTAAGAGATTTAGTCTGTAGGTGGCAATCTCCATAAGTACATTTCAGCCTGACATTCCTGGGCTCTATGTTTTATTTAATGCTGATATTTAACTGTGTTTCTACAGCTAAAACTTTTATTTTCAGGCTTCTTCTGAAGCCACAATTTAGGTTGGATTCCAAAATCAAATCCTGAAACTAACACAAAAGGGTAGCTTGTTAGGATTTTAGCTCTTTGTTGAATCTATATTAAGTATGCAGTTTATTTGTCCCTAGGATCTGAGCTTCTGATGGTAAGAGAACACAACATCGTTGGTTCTGGAGCTTTCACTCAACTTTAGTTAATAAAAGGACTCTGGTTCTGTCTCTCTCCCTTGATCATTAATGTGCCAGGCACTGTACAAGGCTCATTGAAAAATGGTTAACAAAATGACATATGGTTAGTCACTGTAGAAAAGACAAATATATAAAGAACAGAATAAATGTCACCTACTATCACAAGATTCAGGCATAATTATAACTGTATCTTGGTGGATTTTTTTTTTTAGTATGTATATGTTTGTGTGTGTGTGTGTGTGTGTGTGTGTGTGTGTGTGTGATTAATCAAACTTGGGCTAGTATTAGTATGTATTCTTTTATAACATACTTTTTTCACTTAAAATAATCCTGCTGGCAATTTTGCATCCATAAATCTTCTTCTAATCATTAATAAATACATAACGTTTGATCGTTGACTATATTGAGTCTTAGTAGAATAGAATGGTCACAAAGGTTAAACTCCGGAGGGAGACTACCTGGTGTAAATCACAGCCCCATCACCTACTGGCTGTGTGTCCTTGGACAATTTGGTAAATTTCTTTAAATTTCAATATGCTTATCCATAATAATGGTGCAATAAAGTACAAATCTCATAAGCTATTGTGATGACTCAGCGAGTTAATCTTTGTAAAGATAATAGAGAATAGTCAGTTAATAAGAATTAACTACCATTGTTGACATTTATGTTGTTCAGTTTGCTATCTATCTTAAATAGATAAGTTTTGTTCATTTGTATTATTGTGGGTCCCAATGTATTTAGACTTATTCCACCATTTAAAGACATTGTTCATTGACCATCCTTTTTCTTTCTCCTACATCCACCTCCTATTGTACCGAAAATGTTTCTGTATTTTCTTCTAATTTTTTCCTCTGCTGTTTGGAAACATCTGATTGTCTTCTGTTCTTTTATTGGTTATATTATTCTATGAAATCTAAATTTATTGATCTCTCTCAAATATGACAGGGACCTTGATGTATTCTAACAACTCATTTATACTCATTGATACTTCTGCGAAGTATTATCTCTGAGAAGTTGTATATTAGACTTTGTCAATCTGTCCTTCATGTCTTTGTACAGTTCTTTAACTATTTTGATCTCACTCTTTTAGTGCTGTGTTCTGAGGGGATTTCTTGTGCCATCTTCCCAATCTTTCTGCATATGTTTAGTCTATGGTTTATAATATATATTAGTTTTGGTTTCAATGAGTAGTTTTTATTCTGTTTTTAAGGGCTCTTTGTTAGAACTGTCTTGTTCTACCTCTTGTTCCATTGCTTCCTGTTTTCCAACATAATTTGTTTGGCTTTTAAAAATTTGACTTTATATTTTCTTTTATCTCTTTGAGCATTCTATATTTAAGATCTTATTCATTCTCTTTCATTATATTCACATTGGAGATATTTACATTCTGATTACTAATTTTGTTATAGTTTTAGTATAATACTCTCTTCATACACTTTGGATTTTTGGATCTATAGATTCCTTTTAAAAACTATTTGTTTATAAATAATTTAAAACAAAGAAGAGTTATTAAAAAATAGCCAAAAATAACCCGTATGACTTTTACCCACATTCTCCAAAATGAGCATTTAGTATTTGTGTTATCATTCTCTTTAGGCATAAAGGCATGCACACTTTTTTGGGGGTGTGGATGAAGAGCAACTTGCCTTTTGTCTCTAAATACTTCAGTGCGTATTTTCTAAAAACGGTACTATATTATTTTATTTAACCACAGTACAATTATCAAAACTAGGAAGTTAGCGTTGGCCTAAATATTATCTGTTCTGTAGATCATATTAAAATTTTATCAAATATTCCACTAAGAGTCTTTATTTAAAAAAAAGAGAAAAATATTTTGCTGGTCCAGGCTCTGATCTAGTGTCACACATTGCATTTTGTTTTCATGTCTTTTTAGTCGCCTTTAATGTGGAATATTTCTCAGTCTTCCTTTGTCTTTCAAGACCTTGAATTTATCTTTTTCCCCCAAAATATGACATTTAGTTTATAAAATAGCCTTCAATTTTTTTTCCTGGGGTTTCCTTATGATTAAATTCAAGTTATATGTTTTTTGCAGAAGTACTACAAAAGGGATATATCCTTCTCATTACATGATTTGAGAAGGTATCTAAAATATCTATTTGTTAAATTACTGATTATGTTTTGTTCACTTGGTTAAGGTAGGTTTCAGATTATTTACTGTAAAGTTACTATTTTCTTTTAATAGTGTTAATAAGAATCTCATAAGAGATACTATTTTTTTTCTTCAGCATTTAAGTTCTAGGGTACATGTGTAGGATGTATAGGTTTGTTACATAGGTAAATGTGTGCCATGGTAGTTTGCTGTACAAATCGACCCGTCACCTAGGTATCAAGCCCAGGATCCATTATCTATTCTTCCTAATGCTCTCTCTCCTCCCTGCCACCCCCTGAATGTCCCCAGTGTGTGTTGTTCCCCTGCATGTGTACATGTGTTCTCATCATTTGGTTCCCGCTTATAAGTAAGAATATGTGGTGTTTGGTTTTCTGTTCCTGTGTTAGTTTGCTGAGGATAACAGCTTCTAACTCTATCAATGTCCCTGCAAAGGACGTGATCTTGTTTCTTTTTTGGCTGCATAGTATTCCATGGCATATATGTACCACATTTTCTTTATCCATTCTATCATGGTGGCGTATTTGGGCTGTTTTCATGTCTTTGCTATTGTGACTAATATTGCAGTGAACATACATGTGCTTGTATCTCTATAATGGAATGATTTATATTCCTTTGGGTGTATTCTCAGCAATGAGGTTGCTAGGTCAGGTGGCATTTCTGCATCTAGATCTTTGAGAAGTTGCCACACTGTCTTCTATAATGGTTGAATGAATTTACACTCTCACCAGCAGTATGAAGCATTTCTCTTCTCCACAACCTAGCCAGCATTTGTTGTTTCCTGACTTTTTGATAATCGCCATTCTGACTGGCGTGAGGTGGTCTATCATTGTGGTGTTGATTTGCATTTCTCGAATGATCAGTGATGTTGAGGTTTTTAACATATATTTGTTGGCCACATGAATATCTTCTTTTGAGAAGTGTCTGCTCATTTTCTTTGCCCACTTTTTAATCAAGCTTTTTTGTTACTTTCTTGTAAACTTGTTTAAATTCCATGTAAACTCCAGATATGAGACCTTTGTCAGATGGACAGTTTGTAAAAATTTTGTCCCATTTGTTGCAAGTATTCTTTTTGCTTAGGATTGTGTTGGTTACCCATTTGTAGGTTGTCTGTTCACGCTAATGATAGTTTCTTTTGCTGTGCAGAAGCTGTTTAGTTTAATTAGTTCCGATTTATCAATTTTTGCTTTTGTTGCAATTGCTTTTGGCATTTTTGTCCTGAAATCTTTGCCAGTGCTTATGTTCTGAATGGTATTTCCTGGATTTTTTTCTGGGGTTTTTTATAGTTTTGGGTTTTATATTTAACTCTTTAATCCATCTTGAGTTAAATTTCTGTATGTGTAACGAAAGGGTCCAGTTACATTTTTCTGCATATGGCTAGCCAGTTCTCCTAGCACCATTTATTACATAGGGAAATCTTTCCCCATTGTTTGTTTTTGTCAGGTTTGTCAGAGATCAGATGATTGCTGGTGTGCCATCTTATTTCTGAGTTCTCTATTCTATTCCATCGTTCTATGTGTCTTTTTTTTTGTACTGTTACCATGCTGTTTTGGTTACTGTAACCCTTTAGTATAATTTAAAGTCGGGTAGTGTGATACCTCCACCTTTGTTCTTTTTGCGTAGGATTGTGTTGGTTATCTGGGCTCTGTTTTGGTTCCATATGAATTTTTAAAAGGTTACTTCTAATTCTGTGAAGAATGCCAATGGTAATTTAATAGGAATAGCATTGAATCTACAAGTTACTTTGGGCAATATCACCATTTTTAAAATATTGATTCTTCCTATCCAGGAGCATGAACTTTTTTTGATTTGTTTATGTCCTCTCTGATTTCCTTGAGCAGTGATTTGTATTTCTCCTTGAAGAAGTCCTTCACTTCGTTTGTTAGCTATATTCCTAGGTATTTTATTCTCTTTGTAACAATTGTGAATGGAGGTTCATTCATGATTTGGTTCTATGTTTGCCTATTGTCATTCTTTAAGAATACTAATAATTTTTGCACATTGATTTTTTATCCTGAGATATTGCTGAAGTGCTTATTGTCTTACAAAGCTTTTGGGCAAAGACAACAAGGTTTTCTAGGTATAGGATCATGTCATCTGCAAAGAAAGATAATTTGACTTTCTCTCTTCCTGTTGGAATATTCTTTATATCCTTCTGTTGCCTGCTTGCCCTGGCCAGAACTTCTGATACTGTATTGAGTAGGAGTGATGAGGGAGAGCATCCTTGTCTTATGACAGTTTTCAAGGGGATTGCTTCCAGCTTTCGCCCATTCAGGATGATATTGGCTGTGGGTTTGTCAGTAAGGCTCTTATGTTGATGTATGTTCCTACCTAGTTTATAGAGAGGTTTTTTTTTTTTTTTAGAGAGAGTTTTTAACATGAAGGGATGTTGAATTTTATTGAAGGCTTTTTTGGTGTCTCTTGAGATAATCATGTGATTTTTTTCTTTAGTTCTGTTTATATGATGAATCACATTTATTGATTTATTGATTTGCATATGTTGAACCAAATTTGCATCCTGGGGATGAAGGCAACTTGGTTGTGGTAGATAAGCTTTTTGATGTGTTGCTAGATTCAGTTTGCCAGTATTTTATTGAGGATTTTTGCACTGATGTTTTTCAGGAATATTGGCCTCAAGTTTTCTTTTTTGTTGTTGCTGTATCTCTGCCAGGTTTTGGTATTAGAATGATGCTAGCCTTATATGATGAGTTAGGGAGGAGTCCCTCCTTTCAATTGTTTGGAATGGTTTCAGTAGAAGTAGTCCCAGATTTTCTTTGTGCCTCTGATAGAATTCAGTTGTAAATTCATCTGTTCCTGGGCTTTTTTTGTTTGTTTGTTTCCTAGGCTATGTATTGCTTCCTCAATTTCAGAATTTGTTATTGGTTGATTCAGGGATTCAATTTTTTAATGGTTCTTCCTTGGGAGAATGTATGTGTCTAGAAATTTATCAATTTCTTCTAGATTTTCTAGTTTATGTGCATAGAGGTGTTCCGAGTTTTCTCTTGGTTGTATTTCTTTGGGGTCAGTTGTGATATCCCCCTTATCATTTCTGAGTGTGCCTATTTTAGTTTCTTCTCTTTTCTTTTTTATTAGTATAGCTAGTGTCTATCTATTTTACTGATTGTTTTGAAAAATCAGCTCCTGGATTTGTTGATTCTTTGAAGGGTTTTTCATGTCTCTGTCTTCTACAGTTCTGCTCTGATCTTGGTTATTTCTTATCTTCTGCTAACTTTGGAGTTTATTTGCTCTTGGTTCTCTAGTTCTTCTAGTTGTGATGGTAGGTTGTTAATTTGAGATATTTCTAGCTTTTTAATGTGGGCATTTAGTGCTATAAATTTTCCTCTTAATACTGCTTTAGTTGTTTCTCAGAGATTCTGATACCTTGTTTTTTGTTCTCATTAGTTTCAAAGAACTTCTTGATTTATACCTTAATTTCATTATTTACCAAAGTGTCATTCAAGAGCAGGTTGTTCAATATCCATGTAGTTGTGTGGTTTTAAATGAATTTCTTAATCTTGAGTTTTAATTTGAGTATGCTGTGGTATGAAAGGCTGTTTGTTATGATTTCACTTTTTTGTATTTGCTGAGGAGTGTTTTACTTCCAATTATGTGATCAATTTTAGAGTAACTGCCATGTGGCTATAAGAATAATTTTTTGTCTTGATCTGTCTATTATTAACAGTGGAGTGTTTAAGTTTCCCACTATTATTCTTTGGGAGTCTACGTCTCTTTCAGTTCTCTAAGAACTTTCTTTATGAATCTGGTTGCTTCTATATTGGATGCATGCATATTCAATGTACTTAGGTCTTCTTGTTTAATTGAACCCTTTATACTTATGTAATGCCCTTCTTTGTCTTTTTTGACCTTTGTAGGTTTAAAGTCTGTTTTGTCAGAAACTACGATTGTAATCCCCTTTATTTTGTTTTCCATTTGCTTGCTAAATTTTCCTCCATCCCTTTATTTTGAGCATATGCGTTCTTTGCACATGAGATGGGTCTTTACAGACAGCATACCAATGGGTCTTGACTTTATCCAGCTTGCCATTCTGACTTTTCATTGGGGCATTTTGCCCATTTACATTTAAGGTTACTATTGTTATGTGTGAATTTGGTCCTGTCATCATGATGCTAGCTGGTTAGCAGACTTTTTTATGTGGTTGCTTCATAGTGTCACTAGTCTGTGTACCTTAGTGTGTTTTTGTAGTTGCTGGTAATGATTTTTTCTTTCCATATTTAGTGCTTCCTTCAGGAACTCTTGCAAGGCAGGCCTCTGCATTTGCTTGTCTGAGAAGGATCTTATTTCTCCTTCACTTATGAAATTTAGTTTGGTCAGATATGAATTTCTGGGTTGGAAATACTTTTCTTTAAGAATCTTGAATATTGGTTCCCAATCTTTTCTGTTTTGTAGGATTTTTGCTGAGAGGTCTTCTGTTAGTCTGCTTGGCTTCCCTTTGTTGGTCACCTGGCCTTTATCTCTGGCTGCTCTTAGCATTTTTTCTTTCATTTCAACCTTGAAGTATCTGATGATTATGTGTCTTGGGGTCGATCTTTTTGTTGGATATCTTACTGGGTTCTCTGGTACTTTTGAATTTGAATATTGGCCTGATTTGGTAGGTTGGGGAAGATTTCCTGGATGATATCCTGAAGTATGTTTTCCAACTTAGTTCTATTCTTCTTGTCTCTTTCAGGTAACCCAATCAGTCATAAGTTTGGTCATTTTATAAAATCTCATATTTCTCAGAGGTTTGGTTTGTTCATTTTTGTTCTTTTCTCTCTATTCTTGTTTGCCTGTCTTCAGAAAGATAGTTTTCAAGCTCTGAGATTCCTTCCTCTGCTAGGTCTAGCTGCTATTGATACTTGTGGTTGTATTGTGACATTCTCGTTTTGCTTTTCAGCTCCATCAGGTCAATTATGTTTCCTCTAATCTGGCTATTCTGGTGATCAGGTCCTGAATTGTTTTATCATGATTCTTAGCTTCTTTGCATCGGGTTAAAACATGTTCCTTTAGCTCAGCAAAGTTTGTTACTTATTGTTACCCATTTTCTGAAGCCTACTTGTGTCAATTTAGCTATATCAACCTGAGTCCAGTTCTATGCCCTTGCTGGAGAAGTATTGCAGTCATTTGGAGGAGAAGAGGCACTCTGACTTTTTGAGTTTACAGCATTTTTGCATTGATTCTGTTTCATCTTCGTGAGCTTCTCTATCTTCAGTCTTTGAGTTTGCTGACCTTTGAATGAGGTTTTTTTTTTTTTTTTTTTTTTTTGGGTGAGTCTTTTTTGTTGATGTTGTTGTTGTTGTTGTAGTTTTCTGTTTGTTTGTTTTTCTTTTAACAGTCAGGCCACTCTACTGTAGGGCTGCTGCAGTTTCCTGGGGGTCCACTCCAAATCCTGGTTACCTTGGTTTCTTCTGCACTTGGAGGTATCACCAGTGAAGGCTGTGAAACAGCAAAGAGGGTAGCCTTCTCCTTTCTCTGGGAGCTAAGGGATTTCAGTGGGACACCAACCTGATCCTAGCCAGAATGTTCCTACAGGACGTGTCTGGAAACCCTTGTTGGGAGGACTCACCCAGTCAGGAGGAAGGGGTTCAGGAACCCACTTAAGCAGTATGGCTGACCCTTAGCAAAGCAGGTATGCTACAATGGGGGAACTCCCCTCATCCAGAATGCCTGGACTTTCCAGTGCCACCAGGCTGGAACATCTAAGTTGGCTAAATCGCAGAGACAGCGGCCACTTCCCCCAGGAGTTTCAGAATCCTAGGGAGAGAACAGAGTTCTGTCTGTATAACCTTGGCTGCAGTTGCTGAAATTCCCACAGGGAGACCCTGCTCAGTGAGCAGGGAGGGATCAGGGTCCCACTTAAAAGAAGCAGTCTGGCCATGATCTGACATGGCAGCTGTGCTGCACTGTGGGGAACTCCTTACAGTCTGGACTCCCTGGAGCCGGTAGAGTAGAATAGTCCATGCTAATTGCAGAGATAGTGGCTGCCCTTCCTCCCAGGAACTTGGTCTGTTTCAGGCAGTCTCCAGCCTGCTGCTACTGGCTGGCTGGAATTCCAACCCAGGGGGTCTTAACTTGTGAGGTGCTGTGAGTGTGGGGCCTGCAGAACAAAACCACTTAATCCCTGAATTAAGCCCCCTTCCTAGTGGAATGCATGGATGGATCTCCCATCTCACAGGAATTCCCAAGGCCAGAGTATACAAAACTCCTGGGTCTCTGTGCATGCTCAGTGGCTACTTTGTGGAGATTCTACACAGCTCTCTACTTCGGATCCAAGGCCCTGGTGGCATAAGCTCATGAGAGGATCTCCTGATTTACGAGTTGCAAAGATCCATGGGGAAACCATGGGGAAACCTGATGGGGGCACATAATCGCTCTTCATCTCCCTTGGCTGAAGATGGGGACTCCCCTGGCTCAGTGCTACTCCTGTGTGGGCCATTGCCTCACCCTGCTTTTCCTCACTCTTCATAAGTTCAGCTGTCCACCTGGTCAGTCCCAGTGCAATAACCTGGATACCTCAGTTGAAGGTGTAGAATTCACTTGCCGTTTTCATTCCTTCTCTAATTGGCCATCTTATCTAGCACCCCTTGAGATACTTTGAATTTAGGTAAATATTTTGTGTATCACCTCCTTTCTCAAAGAATTACTATTGTGTCTTCCAGATGGTAGTTTTCTAATTGCCTCATTTTTTTCTGCATCTATTTGTCACATTGTCCTGTAGGAAGAGCTTTCCCTTCTCCCCTATTTTTTTTTAATTATTATTCCTTTTGTCTTATTTGTGGAGTCCTAACTGGGGAAGGGGAGTTGGGCTGGTGGGACCAAGGGAAAGCAAAAAGAGAAAGCCCTCTTCAGCACACAGCACAAGCATCATCCTATAAAATCCCCAGCAAGACTCTGTCTCCTGGCAGTCAATGCCTCTCCTGCTGACCTGCTTGCTGCTTTCTTGCAACGTATTCTCCTACTTTCTCAAATAAACCTGCCTTTCTTTACATACAGCTGTCTTGGTAATTTCTTCTTACCACTTGTGCAATAGCAGCCTTGGATTGTTGCCACCTGGGACATTATTTATCATTCCTTACTTGACTTGTTGGGACTCAGAATATGATACCTCAAATTATGGTACCTTGGCATGCTAAGTACTTTGAACTGAAGGAGACTGGAAGGGGCTCAGTTTCTTAGACCCTCTTCTGCCTGCCTTTCCCCACTATTTTTCCTCCCCAAGCTGAGTCATAGAAAGCAGAATTCCTCTCCCCTTGGGTGAATCATAGAAACTAGAACTCCTCTTCCTCAAAACAAGGGTGAAACCTGGAAAGATCACTCTCTGACCTCTTTTTTACCCTAAAGGTTCTTATGTGGCAAGTATCCTGCTGTATATATGGGGGGAAGGAATGTCATACAGAGACACAGGAAAGAATGTGAACAAGTGGGTCTTACTGAAGTTCCCTCTCCTCTTCCCAGTCCCTCTAGTCTATTACCACTAGATCGTACCCCTTTTGGTTCAATCATGTTCCTTCAGAACTGTCCACTGCTCTTAACAGATTTATTTTTAAAAATATACAGTTTTCCCTGGGTCTTTGGGTCTTCATTTCCTTATGGTGGCTCCCATGTCATGTGTAAACTTTTACTGGATAAACTTATGTGCTTTTCTCCTATTTTTAGGCTTAGCCAGGAACCCTAGGTGGGTTGGGGAAACTCTTCTCCTCTACCGGACAAATGAGATACACGAACACATATGTGTTTTTATTTCCCCTTCTTTCTCATAATGGGGCTTAGAAAATGATATCCCAAAGTACAGCTCTTTGACATACTTGGCACTTTGAATTAAAGGAAATTTAAAGACCTTAGATACTCCAGAAGAAACACAATTGCTTTGGATACCTTCCCTGAAATTTTATTTTCTTTTGTATCTATATATTATATAGATACAAAAGAAAAGAATTATATATAAATATATTTAAAATATATATATTATATATTATATATATAAAAAAAAAAGATATATATGATATAAATATATATAAATATATAATATATATAAGATATATATTATAAATACATTTAAAAATATATTTATTATATATAATAAATATATATATGAAAAGAAATATATATATAAATATATATATTTATTGTACTTTAGGTTCTGGGGTACATGTGCAGATTGTACAGGATTGTTTCATAGGTACATACATGGCAATGTGATTTGCTGCCTCCATCCCCCCATCGCCTATATCTGGCATTTCGCCCCATGTTATCCCTCTTCAACCTCCCTAGCCACCACTGTCCCTCCCCTAGTCCTCATCCACATACCCCAGTGTGTGATGCTCCCCTCCCTGTGTCCATGTGTTCTCATTGTTCAGCACCCACCTATGAGTGAGAACATGTGGTATTTGATTTTCTCTTCTTGTGTCTGTTTGCTGAGAATGATGGTTTTCAGATTCATCCATGTCCCTATGAAGGACACAAATTCATTATTTTTCATAACTGCATAGTATTCCATGGTGTATATGTGCCACGTTTTCCTTGTCCAGTGATCATTGATGGGATTTGGGTTGGTTTCAGGTCTTTGCTATTGTAAACAGTGCTGCGGTGAACATACGTGTGCATGTGTCTTTATAATAGAACGACTTATAATCCTTTGTATATATACCCAGTAATGGGATTGCTGGATCAAATGGAATTTCTATTTCTAGGTCCTTGAGGAATCATCACACTGTCTTCTACAATGGTTGAACTAATTTACACTCCCACCAACAGTGTAAAAGTGTTTCTATTTCTCCACATCCTCTCCAGCATCTGTTGTCTCCAGATTTTTCAATGATTGCCATTGTAAGTGGCATGAGATGGTATTTCAATGTGGTTTTGATTTGCATTTTTCTAATGACAAGTGAAATTTTCTTATTTAGAAAGGAGTAAATTCATATTTCAGGAAGAAAGACTGAGGAGGGGATGGATCCAAGATGGATGGTTAGGAGGAGCTCAGGATTACAGCTCCCAGCGACAGCATGGAGGGTGAGTGGATGCTGCATTTCCAGATGGATTTTTATTTCCCACAGACCAGGAGATTCCCAGGCGGAGGAGCCCCACGGGTCGCCAGTGCGGCAATTTCGGATGGTGTGGCTGTTTCTGCCGACACGGCAGTTCTCCGTACAAAATACACGGCTCTGGGCACCATTTTAGCTGGTGATTTAAGCTCCAGGAAGACAGGGTTGCCCATTCAAGTGATAGAAAAGGGGACTGAAGCACGGAGCCAGGCCAGGAGATTCCTGGGCAAAAAAGCACCATGAATCTCAGCACGGCTGTTTCAGCCGGTGCAGTGGGTCACCACATGGGAAATCACACAGATCCTGGTGCCTGTTCAACAGGCAACTGGAACACCTGGGAGACAGTTGACCATTCAACTAAAAAAAAAAATCCTCTGAGGCAGGGAGCCAGGTGATCAGGCTCGGCTGGTCCCAACATCACAAAAAAACAGCATTCTTAAATGCTCTGGATTGAGAGATTCACAGCAAGCACAGCTGAACCCCGGATGGTCCGGCTCTGTGGAGGAGGGGGCATCCACCATTACCGAGGCACTCCACCACTATGGAGGTAGTCTGCCATTGCTGAGGCAGCCCGCCATTGCTGAGGCAGCCCACCATTACAGAAAGAGTCCTCCGTTACAGAGGTGGGCCGCCATTGTCAAGGCAGTTCTAACTATATCCGTATAAACAGGACTGCAGGGAAGTTCACATGGCAGCTGGGCAGAGCCCACAGCAGCTCAGCAAAGCCTCTGCAGGCAGAGAGTGACTAGGCTGCCTCCTCACTGGGCAGGCCAGTGCTGAAAAAAGGAAGCAGCACAACAGAAACTCATAAATAAAGCCCTAACTCTCCGGGACAGAGCACCTGGGGAAAAAAAAAAAGTGGGGGGTGTGGTTATGAGTTCTGCTGCAGCAGACTTAAACGTACCTGCCCAGCAGCTCTGAATGAACTACAGAGCTCACAGCTCAGCACTTGAGCCTCTATTAAGGACAGACTGTCACCTCAAGCATCTCCCTGACACCCGTATATCCAAAGAGTCACCTCTTAAAGGAGAGCTCAGACTGACATCAGATGGGAATCCTTCAGGGACAAAGACAGCAGAAGAAGAAACTGGCAGCAACTGTTACTGTTCTGAAGCCATTGCAGGTGATCCCCAGGAAATCAGGGCCTGGAGTGGACCTCAGCAGTACTACAGCAGAGGGTCTGACTGGTAGAAGGAAAACTAAGAAACAGAAAGAAATAACTTCATCATCAACAAACTGGACATCCAGTCAGAGACCCAAGCTGAAAGTCAACAGCTCCAAAGACGGTGGGTGGATAAATGCACAAAGATGGGAAGAAACCAGTGCCAAAAGGATGAAAACAACCAAAACCAGAACACCTCTCTTCCTCCAAGGGATCACAACTCCTCACTAGCAAGGGAACAAGGCTGGATGGAGAATGAGTGTTATGAATTGACAGAATCAGGCTTCAGAAGGTGGGTAATAAGAAAATTCGGTGAGCTAAAAGAACACTTTTTAACCCAATGCAAAGAAACTAAGAACCTTGAAAAAAGATTTGATGAAATGCTAATGAGAAAGGACAAAATAGAAAGGAATATAAGTGAATTGATGGAGCTGAAAAACACAACACAAGAACGTCACGAAGCGTACACAAGTTTCAATGGCCAAATTGACCAAGCAGAAGAAAGGATATCAGAAGTCAAAGATCAACTCAATGAAACAAAATGAGAAGGCAAGATTAGAGAAAAAAGGATAAAAAGGAATGAACAAAGTCTCCAAGAAATATGGGACTATGTGAAAAGACCTAATCTACGTTTGATAGGTGTACCTGAATGTGACGAAGAGAATGAATCCAAGCTGGAAAATATTCTTCAGGATATTATCCAGGAAAACTTCCCCAACCTAGCAAGGCAGGCCAATATTCAACTTCAGGTAATACAGAGAACACCACAAAGATATTCCTTAAGAAGAGCAACCCCAAGGCACATAATCATAAGATTCACCAGGGTTGAAATGAAGGAGAAACTGCTAGGGCAGCCAGAGAGAAAGGTCAGGTTACCCGCAAAGGGAAGCCTATCAGACTCACAGCAGATCTCTCAGCAGAAACCCTACAACTCAGAAGAGAGTGGGGGCCAATATTCAACATCCTTAAAGAAACAAATTTTCAACCCAGAATTTCATATCCAGCCTAACTAAGCTTCATAAGTGAAGGAAAAATAAAAGCCTTTGCAAACAAGCAAGTACTCAGAGATTTCATCACCACCAGGCCTGCTTTACAAGAGCTCCTGAAAGAGGCACTAAGCATAGAAAGGAACAACCAGTACCAGTTACTCCAAAAACATACTAAATGGTATAGAGCATCGACACAATGAAGAAACTGCATTAACTGATGGGCAAAACACCCAGCTAGCATCAAAATGGCAGGATCAAATTTACACATAACAATATTAACACTAAATGTAAATGGGATAAATGCCCCAATCAAAAGACACAGAATGGCAAATTGGATAAAAAGCCAAAAGCCATCAGTGTGCTGTTTCCAGGAAACCCATCTCACATGCAAGGATACACAAAGGCTCAAAATAAAGGGATGGAGAAAGATTTACCAAGCAAATGGAGAGCAAAAGAAAAGAAGGAGTTGCAATTCTCATCTCAGATAAAATAGACTTTAAACCAACAAAGATCAAAAGAGACAAAGAAGGACATTATATAATGGTAAAAGGATCAATGCAACAAGAGGAGCTAACAATCCTAAAAATATATGCACCCAATACAGGAGCACCCAGATACATAAGGAAAGTTCTTAATGACTGACAAAGAGACTTAGACTCCCACACAATAATAGTGGGAGACTTTAACACCCCACTGTCAATATTAGACAGATCAACGACACAGAAAATTAACAAGAATATTCAGGACTTGAACTCAGACCTGGACCAAGCAAACCTAATAGACATTTACAGAACTCTACACCCCAAATACACAAGAGTATACATTCTTCTTAGCACCACATCACACCTACTCTAAAATTGACCACATAATTGGAAGTAAATAACTTCCAATTATGTGGTCAATTTTGGAAATCATAACAAACAGTCTCTAAGACCACAGTGCAATCAAGTTAGAACTCAGAGTTGAGAAACTAACTTAGAACTGCACAGCTTCCTGGAAACTGAACAACTGGTCTTGAATGTTGATTGGATAAACATTGAAATGAAGACAGAAATAAAGATGTTTTTCGAAACCAATGAGAACAAAGACACAGCATACCAGAATCTCTGGGAAACAGTTAAAGCAGTGTCTGGAGGAAAATATATAGCAATAAATGCCCACACGAGAAGCAAGGAGAGATCTAAAATCAACACCCTATTGTCAAAATTGAAAGAGTTAGAGGAGCAAAACCAAAAAAACTCAAAACCTAGCAGAAGACAAGAAATAACCAAGATCAGAGCAGAACTGAAGGAGATAGAGGAACAAAAAACCCTTCAAAAATCAATAGATCTGGGAGGTGGTTTTTCAAAAAGATCAACAAAATAGACAGACCACTAGCCATTTAATAAAAAAAGAAGAGAGAGAATAATCAAATAGATGTAATAAAAAATGATAAAGGGGATATCACCACAGATTTCACAGAAATACAAACCACAGATTCCACAGAAATAATCATCAGAGATTATTGCAAACATCTCTATGCACATAAACTAGTAAACATGGAAGAAATGGATAAATTCCTGGACACTTGCATCCTCCCAAGCCTAAACCAGGAAGAAGCCAAAACCCTGAATAGACCAGTAAAAAGGTCTGAAGTTGAGGCCGCAATTAAGAGCCTACCACCCAAAAAAAGCCCAGCTCCAGACGGATTCACAGCTGAATTGTAGCAGACATACAAAGAGGAGCTGGTAGCATTGCTTATGAAAGTATTCCAAACAATCTAAAAAGAGGGAATCCTTCCCAAATCATTTTATGAAACCAACATCATCCTGATACCAAACCTGGCAGAGACCAAACAAGAAAAGAAAACTTCAGGCCAACATCCATGATGAACATAGATGCAAAAATCTTTGATAAAATACTGGCAAACCTATTGCAACAGCATATCAAAAGGCTTATCCACCATGATCAAGTAGGCTTCATCCCAAGAATGCAAGGCTGATTCAACATACACAAGCCTGTAAGCATAATTCACCACATAAACAGAACCAAAGATAAAAAGCACATGATTATCTCAATTGATGCAGAGAAGGCCTTTGACAAAATTCAACAGCCATTTATGCTAAAAAGCCTCAATAAACTAGGCATTGACAGAACGTATCTCAAAATAATAAAGATATTTATGACAAATCAATAGCCAATATTATACTGAATGGGCAAAAACTGGAAACATTCCCTTTGAAATCTGGCACTAGGCAAGGATGCCCACTCTCACCACTCCTATTCAATATAGTATTGGAAGTTCTAGCCAGAGCAATAAGGCAAGAAAAAGAAATAAAGGGTATTCAAATGAAAAAAGAGGAAGTCAAATTGTGTCTGTTTGCAGACGACATGATTGTATATCTAAAAGACCCCATCATCTCAGCCCCAAATCTCCTGAAACTGATAAGCAACTTCAGCAAAGTCTCAGGATAAAAAATCAGTGTGCAGAAATCACAAGCATTCCTATACACCAATAACAGACTTAAAGAAAGCCACATGAAGAACAAACTGCCATTCACAATTGCTACAAAGAGAATAAAATACCTTGGAATACATTTAACAAAGGATATAAAGGACCTCTTCAAGGAGAACTACAAACCACTGCTCAACGACATAAGAGAGGACACAAACAGATGGAGAAACGTTCCATGCTCACGGTTAGGAAGACTCAGTATCATGAAAATGGCCATACTGCCCAAAGTAATTTACAGATTCAACGCTATCCCCAGCAAGCTACCAATGACCTTCTCCACAGAACTGGAAAAAAACACCTTACAATTCATATGGAACCAAAAGAGAGCCCACATAGGCAAGTCAATTCTAAGCAAAAAACAAAGCCGGAGGCATCACACTACCAGACTTCAAACTATACTACAAGGCCACAGTAATCAAAACAGCATGGTACTGGTACCAAAACAGAGATATAGACCAATGGAAGAGAACAGAGGCCTTGGAGGCAACACCACACATCTACAACCATTCAATTTTTGACAAACTTTACAAAAACATGCAATGGGTAAAGGAGTCCGTGTTTAATAAATGGTTTTGGGAAAACTGGCTGCCCATGTGCAGAAAGCAGAAACTGGACCACTTCTTGTCACCTTACACTAAAATTAACTCCAGATGGATTAAAGACTTAACAAAAGACCTAACACCATAAAAACCCTGGAAGAAAACCTAGGCAAAACCATTCAGGACATAGGCATAGGCAAGGACTTCATGACCAAAACACCAGAAGCATTGGCAACAAAAGCCAAAGTAGACAAATGGGACCTAATCAAACTCCACAGCTTCTGCAGAGCAAAAGAAACAGTCATTAGGGTGAATCGGCAACTAACAGAATGGGAAAAAATTTTTGCAATCTACTCATCTCACAAAGGGCTGATATCCAGAATCTACAAAGAACTAAAACAGGTTTATAAGAAAAAAAAACAAGTGCATTCAAAAGTGGGCAAAGGACATGAACAGACACTTTATAAAAGAAGACATACATGAGGCCAACAAACATATGAAAAAATGCTCATCATCACAGGTCATTAGAGAAATGAACATCAAAACTACATTCAGATACCACCTCATGCCATTTAGAATGGCAATCATTAAAAAATCTGGAAACAACTGATGCTGGAGAGGATGTGGAGAAATAGGAACACTTTTACACCATTGGTGGGAGTGTAAATTAGTTCAACCATTGTGGGAGACAGTGTGGCGATTCCTCAGAGACCTAGAAATAGAAATTCCATTTGACCCAGCAATCCCATTACTGGGTATATATCCAAAGGAGTATAAATCGTTCTGCTATAAGGACACATGCACACGAATGTTCATTGTAGCACTGTTTACAATAGCAAAGACCTGGAACCAACCCAAATGCCCATCGACGATAGACTGGATAGGGAAAATGTGGCACATATACACCATGGAATATTATGCAGCCATCAAAAACGATGAGTTTGGGTCCTTTGTAGGGACATGGATGAACCTGGAAACCATCATTCTCAGCAAACTGACACAAGAACAGAAAATCAAACACTGCATTTTCTCACTCATAGGTGCATGTTCAACAATGAGAACACGTGGACACAGGGAGGGAAGCATCACACACTGGGGTCTGTAGGGGGGAAATATGGGAGGGACAGTGGGGGGCAGGGAGTTGGGGAGAAATAGCATGGGGAGAAATGCCAGATATAGGTGATGGGGAGGAAGGCAGCACATCACACTGCCATGTGTGTACCTATGCAACAATCTTGCATGTTCTTCACATGCACCCCAAATGCTAAAATGCAATTTAAAACAAAAAAGGAAATACAGAGAAATATTAACACACCTAGACATGCTGTAACAAACTATTGTCTGTTCTTCAGGTCCCATTCAGTTTCCAAACAGCTATTCACAAATGGTTATCTGTTCTTTGAGCCCAATTAACCCCCCTAAAAATAATTTACTACCCCTCAAAATTGCCTACTTTCCCTTATCTCCTTCTCCTCTATGAAGAGGGTGCTATTTAAGTGTTAGCTATCTGACCCTTTTTTGTGTCTTAATTTTGTATAGCTCATACATAATTTTGTATTTGCACATTTACATGTTAATAAATTTACATGCTATTTTTCAAGTTTCAGTTTATTTCAGCAAACTAGAACCTTCAGAGAGGGAGGGGAATATTTCCTTTGCCCCTACACTTACATGATAGAGAGCATATAATAGACACAGTTGGACTTCTCTAGCCATCCTTCTATGTTTTGCATCCACATAGCCAATCAATCTCAAAACAAAAATATTAAAAGACCATAAAAATAACAGTATGGCAATAAAAATATTACAAATAAAAATGCGGTATAATATAGAGATGTTTGAAAGTATTTGGGAGGATATGTGTAGATTGTATGCAAACACTATTTTATATGAGGGACTTGAGCATACACAAATTTTGGTATCTCTGAGGGTTTCTGGAACTAATTCCTCATGGATATGGAGGGGATGACCGTATTCTTTAGCACTTTGCTTGTTTTACTTTAACAGTGTATCCTGAAAAAAATCTGTTAGTTTATAGAAACCTTTTTTATTATTTGCATAACTGCATAGTAGTCAGCCAGACTTTTTAAAGATTTTCAGTGGCAAAGACATTGACATAATGGAGTACCTGATAATGCATAAGGCCAACTACCATAAACGACTTTAAAGCTAGAAATGTGTCTGAAAGGTACATGACATTTTGTCCTATTTCTGCGACATTTTTGTCCTATTCCTGCAACATTTTTTTTTTTTTTTTTTTTTGAGACAGAGTCTCGCTCTTTTGCCAGGCACCAGGCTAGAATGCAGTGGCACAATCTTGGATCACTGCAACCTCTGCCTCCCGGCTTCAAGCAAGTCTCCTGCCTCAGCTTCCTGAGTAGCTGGGACTATAGGTACACACCACCATGCCCAGCTAGTTTTTATATTTTAGTATAGACGGGGTTTCACTATGTTGGCCAGGATGGTCTTGATCCCTTGACTTCGTGATCCTCTTGCCTTGGCCTTCCAAAGTTCTGCAACATTTTTATAAGCTTTAAGTTACTTTGAATGCATTTAAAAATTAAGGAAAAAAAATAAAGTATTGAATAATAAGTCTGTGAGATCTTTTAAAATGTTTTCCCATTTGACCCCTCTACTTTTCCCCATCATTTCTCACCTCAACCCTTCTTTGATTCCCTGTTTTTTGGGATAATCTAAATTCTTTGGAATAATGTCTTAGACTCTCCTAAACTGGCTTCTGCTTACTTTTTCCATGTCATTTCTAACAACTTTTTGCCTTATGGTTCAGCAATACTGGGTAAATGGAGTTGTCCAATTACATCATTCTGTTCTAATACTTGAAAATTGAATTGGAAGTATCTATTTATATACTTGTCTCACTTCACTCTACATCCCTTAAAGGACTGGCATAGTGAGCATTTAATAAATGTTTTTTTGACTGAAACTCTGTTGAAGTTTCAGAGTGTGTTGTCTGTACTTCATTTTTGACAGTCAAAGCTTTCTAATGGTTTTATATTGACTTTTGTATATATTTATTTTCTTTCTTACACTAAATTCTCTTTGGACACTGTCTTCTCTGCAGTTTCCTCAAAACATCTTCTTCAATGCCTTGCATGTAATGTAATTTAATAATTATACATTGAATCAACAAAGAAGTTGGACACTTTTCTTGATAATGTATATTCTTTTCTCTTGAACTCTTAGGTTGTGCCTATTTTCATTTCTCTGAGCCCAGTTTTTCAAGGAGGCCTTTATCTTCAGGGCTAAAATAGTGAAGTCCATTAGTATTTCAGCAAAGAGAACGACTCAGTTTAAACTCATCCATTGTTTGTAATGCTGAAGGAGAGTCTAAAACGTGGTAGCATGCTGTTTTCTGTGAAAAAAAAGTGTAGGAGAAAAAAAGTAATATCTTTTCCTTACCCATTACTAGGTTCATGGCTAAGACCCCTACAATAAAAGACAGATTAACAAGAGAAAAGCATATACATTTATTTAACATAAGTTTTACATGACACAGAAGTGAAGATGCAAAGAAACAGGGAAACCTGTCTATTTTTATGCTGAGTTTGAAGAGTAGACAGCCATGCAGAAGTACCATTGGCAAAAGAGGTATGATCTAATGGTAACAAACCAGGGGGGTACTTTATAAGGCTTGTTTGTTCAGATTCTTCTTCTCTTCTCTGTGTCTTTGAGCATAAGGGTGTTCTTTCCTTCTGAGTATAGAGAGGGCACCTCTGAAATGAATTTGAGCATTTGCTTCAGGGTGAGGGGAAAATAATAGTGACCTTCTTGATTCTGCTGTTTTCTCAAATGCTACATTGCCCTACTTTGGGGTAGCATGTTCTGAACCCTACCAAGAGACTCCTCAACCTCATACCTCTGTAGTTTGTAACATGTTTTTTTTTTTTTTTTTGTATGAAAAGAATAGTGTAGATTTAGGTAAACTAGGAGTTCTATAAATGTGAAACCCAGGAAATATTAATATAATTGAATTATTTCAGAGCACAACTGGGATCTGACTCAGGCTGAGCCTGTGCAGTTCACATTCCTAGAGGATGGGAAGGGGCAATGCTTCCCAGTGACGTGGCATCACAGGACTATGTTTGACTTTTTTAACTTACATTTTTTAGAATTTATATGGCTTTTGGTTCCTGCAAGGACACAAATTTTGTACATGATGCTCATTAGTACTGACATTTATTTCCAAAGAAAGGAATTCTTGGTTTGAGTGAAATAGTATAAATAAATGAAAAAGGTAATCTACCAAACAGTTAAATCACTGTGTACTTATTTACGGAAGACTTCTAGATTTTTCTAAGCTTATTATATGATTCTTTTATATAGGAAACTTTTCTGATGTGTACGTAAAAGATAAATACGTTTAAAGTAAAGTTGGCAAATATTTGTCCAGGCATATTGTGAACTGTAGAATATACTTGTATAAACACTGCATAATTAAATAATAAATATCTATGGGCACATTGTTAAGGCACTATGAAGGATGTCAAGATGGTAATAAATTTACTGTGTTGAAGAAGCTTTAAATTTACTCCAATGGAGAAGACAAACATATAAGCAATGACAAATTTATTCTTCCTTTTGTTTACATTCTAGGTTTTTCCTAAAGAGATCAGGTAGACTAATCATTATTAAAGGTATAAAGGAGAAGAATATATCCTGAGGGCATTATAGATTCACAAAGCCTGTCTAGCTGGAAAAAGCAAGATGATAAGCACAGGTTTTGTGGAGGTGGGAATCATAAATAGTCCTTAAGAAACTGGGCAGTGGAATTACCAAGAGCCAGGTAGCCAAATTGGGCTCTGAAAAAATAGGTGATTACATTTAGATAGAACAGATTTCAGGTACCAGTGTGATTTTTTAATGGAAATACAAGCAGGCAACTGAAAATGTAGCACCAGAAATTAGGAAAAATGACTTCATAAAGCCTAAATTGAGAATAATTGGGTAGTGAATATTAAGAGAAGCGATTAGAAACAAAAAGGAATTTTAGAGTAACTGTTGATTCAGGGGCTAAAAGGAGGAGAATAAATGACAGAGAAGGAGCAGTTCAAGAGACTGGGTCACAAGTAGGAGAGAGAGATGTTTCTGAATATAGGTACAACTTTCAAGAAGGACGAAGAGGTCGATGGTGTGAAATGTTAGAGAAAGTGGAAGATAATGAGGACTGCAGAAAGTCAGAGAAAGATTCTAACAAACCTCTGGGTGGCGCTGATGCTGCTGGTCTGGGGACCACAATTTGAAAGGATGAGTGGGCAGTAAAAGAATGTGGTTCAGGAGTTTAGTGTAGCAGTTAGTTGCGTAGGCTTTTCATTTGGACAGAACTAGGAAGACAGTGAGGACTAGGAGGTTCTTGGTGAATTTTAAGAGTCCAGTATTAAGAGAAGGCAGCATCTGGGGATTGACATGGAGGTTACAAACCGGCTGTCCTTATTTATGTAAACTGCAGCCCAGGTTTATATTTTGTTTGGCCCATTGCACGTTAGCTCTGATGGCATTTCAAAAATACATAGTTGTTGTCAAAGGACAAAATTTCCTGAAAACCAGTTTGGTCATTAAACTACATTTGTTGAAATCAGGTAGCATTCCATCTATGAAATAAAAAGGTATTCTGATGAGCTAAGCAGAACCTATGGACCTTATAGGGAAAAAGGAGCTGAAAGAAGCAGAAATAAGGAATTAAAAACAGATTGGTCATTTCAAAGTACTTTCCTTATAAAGTTAAAACAGAGGAGATATTCTTATCATGCCAGTTTATTTAGATGGGGTCATGGGGCCTCTAATGGGTTGCTGTGAATCTCCTGTTCTTTCGGAAACTGTCCCATATTAAAAGTCAGTTTGATTCTGTGACATCTAGCATGAGTGACTCCATTCAGATTTGGTCTGGTCTTTTGGAGCCTAGTGAAGGAATTCAGTCCAAATCAGTGGCTTCTCATAACCTCCTTCTTATGTTGTCAACATTTAGAAGTCAAGATATTTCACATAAAAGTTCAGACTTCTAAGTTCTCATCATAATTTTAAACATCTGGCAACAAATGCTTGGAAGTGACTAGAGACTGCACTCATTAGACAGGCATTAATTTTCCATTGTGCCAAGAACCATCCGTCTCCTTCTAAATGTGTCTTATACCTTACTAACTTACAATAATGTAACATTTGTTACCTAATCAGAGGTTTTCAAACTAGGATGTGTCAGAATAACCTGGAGAGCTCATGGAAACACAGACTTTAGGGCCCCACCGTACTGATTTTGATTCAGTAAGTCGAAGAGTTTATTTTGCTCAGGCATTGTGGGTGGTGCTGATGCTGGTGGTCTGGGGACCACAGTTTGAAAGGATGAGTGGGCAGTAAGAAAGTGGCCCAGGAGTTTAGTGTATTAGTTATGTAGGCTTTCATTCTAGGTTCTGTTTTTTCACCCTGGAAATAAGGACGATAAGCCTACTTTGTAAGATACTTTTTAATGTAAATGAGATAATGCACATAAAATATATATCAGTATCCTTGAAGAGTGGCCTAGCTTATTGTAAATTCATTAAATGATTCCATTGTATTTTTGCTATTACTACTTTTATTATGTCTTTCAACAGTATTGACTCTGGGGAGGAGAAGGTCAGAGATAGATTAAAGTTTTGAAGTGATCAAGGTCTTTTTTTAAATGAAGGAAGAATAGAAGCACAGAAGAAAATTACTATTTCTATCAGAGGAGAATTGATAGCAAGTTACCAGAGAAAGGAGTAATGGTGGAAACAAACTCATAGAGAATCAGTCATGATATTGAGACAGAGTGCTTTGTATGTATGTATGTATGAACAACATCTGGTATGAGGTCGGAAGGTTGTAAATCTCATTGGGCCCAGGGTATGCCACCCAAAAATGTAACTGTAGGCAACCGAAGTACGAGCCCCAAATATTCCTCTTTGGCATACTGACTTATTTAAAGCTGGCTATTTTGAGAAACTGCAGGCACTGAAGTAGCTCTGAAAATCTCCCCTTTTATGAAGGAAATTTACAGTTATTATAGGAGATTTTCATTAGTAAATGTGTCTGTACCAGAAAGAGAGTTATTGTAGGACAACTTTTGTCAGTTGAGAGATGTTAATCTGCATAACAAGGTAACCTTTATTCAGTATACATTTCTTCCCATCACCTTTCTATAATTTGCCTTCACCAGCCCCAGAAACCCCAAACCCTTATTTCTTTCTGTAGCTCAGAATGCTAAATAAGCTTCAAGCTGGGGAATAAGGGAATTCTGTCCCTTATTTGAGTTTCGTATTTTTGTGAGACTCCCATGCATATATGGGTACACATGTGATTAGAATAGTTTCTCTCCAGTTAAGTTGCCTTATGTCAATGTAATTTGTAGCTTTGCCAAAGAATGTAGGAGGGTAGAGGAAAGCTATTTTTCTCTCCCCTACAATCCAAAGCATCCAACCCAGCTATAGGATGATTAGTAAGGTGGAAGAAGACCCTATGCGATGGATGGCACTATCTGTATATTTTCAATAATGATAGTTGTAGAATTTAAATATTGCTTCCATTCCACATAGATCGTAGGCAGAAGTAAAAGGATTTTAATCCATTTCTTTCTTGCTCTAAAATCCATGACTTTTGCTTCAGAGCATGCTGCCTTTCAAGCCCACACTATTTTCCATTAGATTGAACACTCCTACCTGCCTAGATAACCTCTTTTGTCTTCAATATTATTTCAATGTTATATCTTTCAGGAAGCCTTCATGATTCCATAGTCTAATATAGATGCTCCTCTCATACTTTCTATTATCGTGATCTATATATGTTATATAAATTACATATTTTTATATTCCTCTGTCCCATTAGAGTTTCTCAGAGGGCAGGAAGTCCATATTAATGTCTTTTTGTCTCCAGAGATCATCCCAAGGAATGGTACCATACTGAGGGCTCAGTGTTGGTCTCTGCTGCTGGCAAATGGGGCGCTCAGCAGTGGTTGTAACCAGGTCAGCCCTGGTGAGTGGAAGTGCATATTGCTGAGCCCACACATAACTTCTATTCCTGCCACCATGGACACTTTGTTCTTGGGCCCATTGGGCAGTGACAGGGGTGGCTGTGAAAAGAGGCTAAGTGATGCCCACAGAACAGGTCATCTTATCCACTTCATTATTAACATCCACCTTTGCTGAGGTCACCCGTTGGTGAGAAATCACATGGGATACAAATACCTTTACAGTTTTTTTTACCACTCAGAGAGGTCCATCCACATGCCTCTTCCCCAGATTTCTTTTTCACCAATTTTCCAATCATGCTTCTTCCAAGTCCCTGACCATCCAGCCAAAATATTGACTACATCCCATGAATCAGTATATAATCACACATCTGGCTATTTCTCCTTCCATGCAAAGTGTGAAACCACGTACACTGCTCAAAGTTCTGCCCACTGGGAAGATTTCTCTTTACTGCTGACCTTGAGGGATATCCTAGAAAGGGGTTGTAGTTCTGTAGCTATCCACTTACAGTGGTGCTGGCATGTTAAGCAGAACCGTCTGTGAACCAGGCCCTAGTCTTTCCTTCCTCTGTCAACTGATCACAGGGAACTCCCCTTGAGGCCATTGGTGTAGACTGGGGGAGAGAAGGCAGGGTGGCAGGAGTGGACACAATGGGCATTTGAGCCACTTGTCTTATGTAACTTACTTGTGGTTTCAGGACCTGCTCGAGCCCAATCAAGTATATATCACTTCCACTTGATGATGGAATGCTGCTGTGCATGACCCATTTTATGGCTAGATGGGTCAGAAAGCACCCAGTTCTTAATAAGCAGTTCGGGTGGCATGGCGACTTGATGACTCATAGTCAAATGTTCAGTTTCCATCAATGCCTAATAACAGGCCAAGGACTGTCTCTCAAAAGGAGAGTAGTTATCTGCAGAAGATGGCAGGGCCTTCCTCCAAAATCCTAGAAGCCTCTCCTCTGATTCATCTACAGGGGCCTGCCAAAGGCTCCAAACAACATCCCTATCTGCCACTTATACCTTAGGCACCATTGGATCTCCTGGGTCATATGGCCCAAGTGGCAGAACAGCTTGCACAACAGCCTCGACCTGTTGCAGGGCCTTCTCCTGTTCTGGAGCCCACTCCCAGCTGGCAGCCTTTCGGGTCACTCAATAAATGGGCTGGAGTAACACACCCAAATGAGGAATGTGTTGCCTCCAAAATCCAAATACACCCACTAGGTATTGTGCCTTTTTCTTGGTTGTAGGAGGGGCCAAATGCAGCAACTTGTTTTTCACCTTAGAAGGAATATCTTGACAGGCTCCACACCACTGGACCACTAGAAATTTTACCCAGGTAGAAGTTCTCTGAATTTTAATTGGATTTATTTCTCATCTTCTGGCATGTAAATGTATCACCAATAAGTCCAGTGGGTTTGCTACTTCTTCCTCACTGGATCCAGTCAGCATAATGTCATCAATGGACCAGTGGCGTATATTGTGGGAGCAAAAAGCGATCAAGGTCTCTCTGAATAAGATTATGGCACAAAGCCGGAGAGTTGATACACCCCTGTGGTATGACAGTAAAGGTATATTGTTGGCCTTGCTGTCTGAAGGCAAATTGTTTCTGTTGGGCCTCATGGACAGAGTAGGAATGGAGAAAAAGGCATTTGCCAAGCCAATGGCTGCATAGTGGATACCAGGAGATGTGCTAATTTGTTCAAACAATGAAACTGCAGCTTGTACAGCAGGTGCAATTGCAGCCACCACTTGGTTAAGCTTATAATAATCTTCTGTCATTTTCCAAGATCCATCTGTCTTCTGCACAGGCCAAATAGGAGAGTTGAATGGAGATGTGGTGCAAATCACCACCTCTGCATCTTTCAAGTCCTTGATGGTGGCACTAATCTCTGCAGTCCCTCCAGGGATGCGATACTGTTTTTGATTTACTATTTTTCTAGGAAGAGGCAGCTCTAATGGCTTCCATTTGGCCTTTCCTACCATAATAGCCCTCACCTTACCAGTCATGTAGCAAATGGGGTTCTGACAGCTTGCAAGTGTGTCTATACCAATTATGCATTCTGGCACTGTAGAAATAACCACAGCATGAGTCTGGGGACCCACTGTAAGTCACACCCAACCTAAAACCTTGTTAATTACCTGATTTCCATAAGCCCCTTCCATACAGCCCCTACTTTAAGTAGAGGACCACAATGACCTTTTGGGTCCCCTGGAATCAATATCAGCTCAGAGCCACTGTCCACTAATCCCTGAAATTTCTGATTATTTCTTTTTCCCCAATGCACAGATATCTTGATAAAAGGCCGAGGTCTCCTTGGGGAGTGATGAGAGAAAAATTAACAGCATAAATTTTTGGTAGTGTAGTGGGGTCCCTCTTCAAGGGGTCCCAGCCTCCCCTTCATTCAAGGGGTTCTGGGTCTGTAAACTGACTCAAGGCTGGAAATTGATTGAGGGACCTTGAGGTCCCTCTCTTTTTATAATTCAATTTAGTCTTTTGTCCATCTGACCTAGAAGTTTTCTGCTTATATAAATTAAGTAAGAATGTAGTAGGCTTCCTGTCAGTTACACTTCTAGGAACACTGTGATTAATTAGCCAGTGCCAGAGCTCTACTCGAGTCAGACTATTCTGATTGCCATTTTGCCTCTGCTGTCCATTATGGGAGCTATGCTCACTTTGCCTTTGAAGGTTGAGTGCTGCCCCTTGGCCCCTGCCACCTTGGGATCCTGTACTTAAATTTTGCAGTTGAGTGACTGTGTTTCCCACTGTCAGATCTGACATACAGAGAAGAACAATTACAGAGCCCTTCAAAGATGCCAGTGCTGCCCTCACAAATCTGTTTTGCAAGGCATTAGTCAAGAGTATATCTTCTGGACCCCCCAGATGGGATGAGTAGGTCTAAAGTGACTAATCCTCTCTACCATCCCAATCTCCCTAAGCCTTTAGATCCCTTCCTCTATACTAAACCAAGGGAGATCAGGCATTTCCAGCTTGCTCACAGTGGGCTGTCTTTTAGTCTATATTTAGCTAACCAAGCAAATAAACTATTACAAACTTTTTTAACTCCTCAAGCTGCAACATTAAATGCAGAGTTGCTACTTAGTCAGCCCAGATCAATAAATTGAGCCTGATCCAACTCTATGTTCCTTTCACTGTTATCCCACACCCTTAATATCTATTCCCATGCCTGTATTCCAGATTTCTGCTTATGTAAGTTAGAAAAATTAAGCAGTTCTTTTTAAATATAGTACACCTCCTCATGGGTCACACTCTCAACATTACCTCTAGGGACCCACCAGGACTTTAGTCTATTTATAACTCTGGAAGCAAACAGGGCTGTTGAGGGAGGCTCCTGAGGAGAATCAACATTATCTTGCCTGGCAACTGCCTCAGGGGAGGCCATCACTGTTGCCTCAGGCAGTGCAGGGTTTGTCTCCTCAGGCAAAGGTGGAAAGGCTGATGGCAGCATGGGTCAGGGAGGGTATGTTGCCACTACTGGGGAAGCTGTTTCTTCTGGGAAAAAGGCTTCATCAGAATTCACAAACTCAGTGTCCCTAGCTTCATGAGAGCCTTCTCAAATTGCCATTCCAAGTTGCAGGGTCCCATTCTTTTTCAATCAGTGCCCTCACTTTAAGGGCTTGTGTCTGTTTCCCCACAATTTCATGTCTCTCTACAGGAGATAAGAATCTTATTCAGGGCAATCTTAGCAGATTTGAGGCTCAGTATCTGCTTCTGAAGCCAGGAGTTAGAATCCCTGATTTCATTATTTCCTTTTATCACTCTGTCCACTGAACTTAGGAGCAACCAACTAGCTTCATTGTGTTCCTTGGTTCTCCACATAGAGTCAAAAGTGTTATGTATAGAGTCACTAAACTCCTTGCCTCTCATTAGCGGTGAATCAGGAGTGTCAAATATATTTATTTTGCATTACTCTCTAAACAGATCATGCCAAGGACTATCAGTGTTCTCCATACTATTAGAAGTAGAGTCCTTAGCATTTTGGGGACTAATTATGTTAAGCAGCCAACTCGAGAAACCCCAAAACCAATTAAATAACTCCATCATTAATATTGATATTCTATTCCTCTAGAACTACTCCTGGTGACAAAATATGTATTAAAATATGTATTAGTCATGGTTCTCTAGAGAACAGAACTAATAGGATATATATATGTATATGGATATATATATACACACACACATAGATGGATACATACGTACACATATATGTATATATATAAAGGGGAATTTATTAAGTATTAACTCATATGATCACAAGGTCCTACAATAGGCCATCTGGAAGCTTAGGAGGAAGAAAAGCCACTCAGAGTCCCAAAACTGAAGAACTTGGAGTCTGATGTTTGAAGGCAGGAAGCATCCAGCATGGGAGAAAGATGTAGGCTAGGAGGCTAGGCTAGTCTACTCTTTCTATGTTTTTCTGCTGGTCTTACATTCTAGCTTTGCTAGCAGCTGATTAGAGGGTACTAAGGATGAGTCTGCCTCTGCAAGCCAACTGATGCAAATGTTACTCTTTTTTGGCAAAAACCTCACAGAAACACCCAGGACCAATACTTTGCATCCTTCAATTCAATCAAGTTGACACTCAATATTAACCATCACAAAGAGATGCATAGATAGATGAACAAATACACAGACAATGAATAAGGGCTCTGATCTGGCTAAGAGAAATGCCAAGATACCAAGCTCAACTACCCCAGGACACCGAGCTAGCCTCTGCCTGAGAAGCACAGTCTTTTACTTTGTGGTTAGTCTATGATGGTGGATCCAGGCAGCAGTGGTGGCAGTGCAGGTGCAATCGTCATCTTGATTTCAGTGGGTCTCATCAGAATGCACGTCCTTACTATGGACATCTACATAAGAAATACAGTTAGATTGATGGCCCTGACTTGTTTGGATAGTTCATGGGACCAGAGAGGAGTGGCCCAAAGATGGGAACGCAAAGTAAAGAGCTCTGTGTTTCTGTTACAGAGGCTCCCTGGGTATCCCAAGGCGTTTGAGCCTGACACTGCTCTTCATTAGATGACAGGTTTTTCTCTGTTTGCTTGTCTATCTGTGCATCTGTTTTTCGTCTAATTTAATCTTTATTTTTCATTCATTAAACAAGTATGTATTTTTCCTGGAGACTGAAAAATAATAAGATATCCTGCTTGTCATCTAACATACTCTAATGGGACAGATACATACATACAATCACACACACACACACACGCATATGTGTATGTAATTTATAATACAATATGTTAATTGCAATGATAGATATAAATGATTGGAGCAGAGAAGAGAAGCATCTACAATAGACTAGAATCAGAGAAATCTTTCTGTCCACACTGGTTGCAAATTCCTCTCCTTTCACAGCCGGGGGAGGTATATGTCTCTATAGCTATTACCTGAAAAGGAGTGGAAACTTCTGCTCACCCATTCCTTTTAGAGTTGATCTTAGAAACTGAAGCTGACCAGTAGGTAAGTGAAGAAGTCCTTTGACCCAGAGAAGATTTGGCAAAAACGCTTTGAGGGCTGCCCTAGCCTTCAACTGTTTCAGAAATCTCTCCTCATTAATGTGAATTAAAGTGATGGATTCCTTTTTTTTTTTTTTTTTTTTTTTTTGGAGACAGAGTCTTGCTCTGTCACCCAGGCTGGAGTGCAGTGGTGCCATCTTGGCTCACTGCAATCTCTGCCTCCTAAGTTCAAGTGAATCTCCTGCCTCGGCCACTCTAGTAGCTGGGATTATAGATGTGTACCACCACAACCAGCTAATGTTTATATTTTTAGTAGAGATGGAGTTTCACCATGTTGGTCAGGCTGGTCTCAAACTCCTGACCTCAAATAATCCACCCTCCTTGGCTTCCTAAACTGCTGAGATTATAGGCTTCAGCCACTGTGCCTGGCCTAAAGTGAGAAATTCTTATTATGCAGTTTAACACTCACTGTGGTCAGCATGTTTACTACCCAGTTTCTACAGATGTTCCACAAATCACTTTTATCATCCCAGAAGTCTCTGTTCCTTCCTCTTCCAGAAAACCATGAATCTGTCAGCATTCTATCCTTTCACTGTCAAGAACTGTAAGGAGTCTAAGATGGTGACCTACTTGAAAGCTAAGAATTTAATCTGCCACAATTGCATGGATGCTGCCAAAAAATCATAGGACCGAGACTAAGGATTTCATTACTTTGCAGCAACAGTAGTAGAGTATCAACATTTTCTTGTACCAGTTTCTCAAGACCCAATTTCTATAGTGCAAGAAAAGATGATCATGTGATACAATTATATACAATGGGTCATTTTATAGGTTGTGTTCCCTCAGCTTAGGTAACATCTATTTTGTAATGGTCAGTAAGCAGACCTACCCTTTTCTTTGGAAGTAGACATTATTTTTCATCATCTAAAGGTATAGTTATACAAGATTCTTAAAAAGATAGTCCAAAATAAAGGCAGTCAGTGACATTGATAGTTCTGAGAGCTCCAATCGCTTCCATAGAGATTTCTACAAGTATGAGAGCTTACATAAAGTGATATCAACCCTCTGTCTTCATCTTCCCATTAACCATGCTCAGCTTTAACCAGATCATCAATTTACTTTTGAATAGTCTGTGTTCAACACTCCCTGCTGGGAAGCTTTGAAATATAAAAATTTGCCTTTGAATAACTGTCCCATTTTATGTTTTCTCTTTGAGAGCAATATAAAAATGGGTTAGCTAGTACATTTGTATGCTAAAATTGAAATAAGCAACATCTAATAATATTTATTCAGGCCTTACATATTTTAATGTATATATTCAAAGTTTGAAAACAATATACATTTGAGAAAATAAAAAGGAGTATTGATTTTTTAAAACTTATTTTTAGCTTACAGATTGCAATGGACCAAAGGAAAATGCTTCATGTATTGAGCAAAATAAAGAAAATCAGTGTTTTGAAAATGAAACTGATGAGAAGACAACTGTAAGTATTACAGTGTTTTCTTTCCTACTAGGCTTAATGGGTAAGATTTGTCTTATATCTGTGGATAGTGCTAGTAAAAAGAAAATAAAAGAAAAGAAAATGTGTAACCTAATTTCCAGCTTTGGTCTGGTCAGCATATTGGGTTTTCAGGCTTCTGAGCTGACACTGAATGTGTATCATTTTGAGTAGTTTTGTGGTTCATTTTGGGCTCTGTGTTTTAGTACAGTCTTAAAGTGCTGGTTATCACACAATCATTTTATAGGCTATTTCATTTTTCTTCTCTTGAAAAATACTTTTGTTTAACCTAGAAGATGTTAACTATTTGAGACAGTAATAAAATGCTAAGTATGCTTCCAGGAAAGAAAGTCATCTAATTTGGCAATGAGACTGTTTTTTTCCAAAAGAAGGGAGGGAGGGTGGACATCCATGCTGCGTTCATGAATACTTAGAAGACACATTTTTGAACTTCCTGAGTGTTTGCAAGGATATTTGTATTTTTGCTTCCTGAAAATGAAGTCATTAGTCTTAAGAGGGATACAAATGTGCCAACCTTTCAGGCAGCTAAATTAAATAAATGCTGAAAAGTATATTAGAGAAACTTCTGTTTTCACCATTGGAAAGCATATTGCTAGCTTATGCTACTTAAACTCTAAAAGCTTCCATTTTCTCATCTTATAGGGTTCTTTTGAAATTTTAATGAGTTCCTGAATATGAACACGCTTAGTACTGCTTGGCAAATAGTAGCTATTCATTCTATTGAAATGAATTGCAAGTTTTGCATTTATGTTATTGAGTTGATATTTTTATTAACATCTGGGAAGTAAAAATATCAATGAAGACTTTAGACCTTTAATTATGAAGAAACACTTTAATATGATTTCTTTATTTTATTCCTATTATATCCTTTTAACAATTTAAAATAATTGAGAGTATTTTTTAGGGGTATATTCTGTATTTAAATAAACCTAATAAACAACACATAAAGTTTGGAGCTTTGATATTCCAGAGTCCTAGTGAGAAAAAATGAGGATTTTTAATCAGCTTATAGAGAAATGAGGAATCTCAAATAAATAATTGACAGGACTTGGTGACTAGGCAAATTGAGAGTTAGGTGGTATCAGAACAAAAATGGGATTATTTTCAGGAAAGATGACTAATAGAAGTAACTAATTCAATTATGACATCTTAAATTTAAAGTAGCATGGGAACACCTAAGAAAATACCTTGAGAGGAGATGGGACATATTTGTGGAGAACTAAGTGTAATATCAAAAGTAGGATAGTGTGATAGAATGGAATGAACAAAAGATTCAAAGTCAGAGACGAGAATTTGTATATTGGCTCCATCACAAATTAGTCATTTGACATCAGGCACATTAAATGACTTTTTATTGTGCCTGAAGTGAGATAAAATGAGATAACACCTATTGCGCCTATACCATAGGAATTTAAAGAAGATGAAATAGGATAGTTATATATGAAAGGATTGATAGGTAAATGCTCTGGATAGTGCAAGCATTTGGAGAAATGAGTAGAGCCCTAAATGCCTCTTAGGAATATTTTGTTTTAGATACCATTTTAGTTGTTTGATACTTTATTTTTTTCAGCAAAAAACAGAGTCTAGCCAATTAGAACTGGTTAATTAAGGGTCTAAGTAAATAACATGCAAATACCACAATAGATGGGGCAGAAAGTTAGGTTTCTTTCAGCAAGAATAGAGAGGTAACAAGGTAGAAACATATTTGACTGTAGGGCACATATCAGACTGAGAAGGAAGAATTGCGTAAGAGTAAGTCATAACTGGAAACATAGGTGTTGGGAAATTATTTTTGTATACTTACTATTTGAATGTCCTTGGGCAAGTCACTTAGACTATCTGTGTGCCTCATTATCCTAATCTAAGCCCTCATCTAAAGTGAGGGACTAATTAGCTATTAGCAATTTATGGGGCTGGGTGCAGTGGCTCACTCCTGTAATCCCAGCATTTTGGAAAGCCAAGGTAGGTAGATCACTTGAGGCCAGGAGTTCGAGACCAACCTGGCCAACATGGTGAAACCCCATCTCTACAAAAAATACAAAAATTAGCCAGGTGTTGTGGCATTTGCCTGTAATCCCACCTACTTGGGAGGCTAAGGCAGGAGAATAACTTGAACCCGGGAGGCAGAGGTTGCAGTAAGCCGAGATCGTGCTGCTGCACTCCAGCATGGGTGACAAAGCAAGCCTCCATTTCAAAAAAATTAAATAAATAAAGTGAAAATAAAATAAATAAATAAAATAACTTATGGTTCCTTTCTATTATAATATATTTGGGATACTTTGATAGAATAGACAAATTATGTATTTTAGAGAATTTCAGCATTGTTCTTAATTATTTTCAGGCTATAATGTATTTTTATCCTCTGTTAAATAGCTGCACCTTCTAATTAATAATTTTGTAGCTCAGCTCTATTTTTCTCATAACCATTCTTTCTGATATTTAGAAGGAAACTTCTTTTTCTGAATGCCACTCATCTATGGGAAAGAAGGTTTTTATGCTTGTTTGATGGAATGAGAGCAGAATGAGGATCCCCTTGTGTCTACATATTTATGTGAAATGCTGCCCATAATCCTTATTTTAAATGTGATAGTTCTGAGACGCTAAATAGCCAAATCAATTTTGGAAAATAAGAGCAAATTTAGAAGACTTACACATCCTGATTTCAAAGCTTACTACAAAGCAACAGTAATCAAGATGGCGTGGTACTGGCATAAAGACATAGATACATTGGCATAGATAGATTGATCAATGAAACAGAATGTAGACCCTAGAAATAGACCCTTGCATATATGGCCAAATTATTTTAAATAATGGAGGTGGGACTACCAATGGGGAAAGGGCAGTTTCTTTGAGAAATGGTGGTGGGAAAACTGGATATCTACATGGAAAAGTGTAAAATTGGGTCTTTATACCATATAAAAAAATTAACTCAAAATGAATTGAAGATATAAATAAGACTTTAAACTCTATAACTCCTACAGAAAATATAAGATCTAAAATTTAAAACTAACAGAAAAATGTCAGGACACATTGAATTAGGCAACAATTTCTTGAGTATGACACCAGAAGCACAGGCAACTGAAAGCAAAATAAACAAATTGTACTGCATCAAACTTAAAGCCTTCTGTGCATCAAAGAAAACAATCACCAGAGTGAAAAGACAACCAATGGAACTGGAGAAAGTGTTTGCAAATCATATATATGTGAAGGGTTATATCCAGAATATAAAAAGAACTTCTACAACTCAACAACAAATAAGAAGTAACACAATCATAAATGGACAAAAGACTTGAATAGATAGTTCTCCAAAGAAAATATACAAATGGCCAACTCACCTATGAATAATGTTCACCACCACCAATCATAAGGGAAATGCCAATCAAAACCACAATGAAATATCATCTCACACCCATTAGGATGCCTGTCATCAAAAGAACAAAAAATAATGTGTTGAAAAAGATGTGGAGAAACTAAAAGGCTTGTACACTGTTGGTGGGAATTTAGAATGATGCCACCATTATGGAAAACAGTATAGAGGTTCCTGAAACCATTAAAAATATAATTACCATATGATCCAACAATTTCACCTCTGGGTAAATATCCAAAAGAACTCAAAGCTGGATCTTGAAGAAATATTTACTGAGCCATGTTCATCACAGCCTTATTTGCAATAGCCAAGCGGAAGCAACCCAAATGTCCATTAACAAATAAATGGATAAAGAAAATGCTATATATAGACACACACACAGCCACTCACACACCCCCCTGCCCCCACATTATGTAGCCTTAAGAACAAAAGGAAATTCTATCATATGCTACAATATTAATGGACCTTGAGGACATTACGCTAAGCAAAATAAGCCAGTCAGAAAACGGGGAAGGAGGGGAATTAGTGTTTACTGGGTATGTAGTTCCAGTTTTTCAAGATGAAAAACTCATCTAGGTAGCTGTTGCACAGCAATGTAATATACATAACGCTGTTGAACTCTACACTTAAAAATGGTCAGTATTATAAATTTAAGGTTATGTGGTTCTTTTTACAATACAATAGCAATTTAAAAAGTGATTTTTTTGAGTTAATCTTACCAGAGGACCAAGTTTGAAAATATTATAGAATCAGGATTAAAGGTAATTTTAATGGCAATACAGAGCAGTGACTCTCCTTATTTTTAAATTATTTTTATTGTCACTCTGCTAAAAGGGATTCTTTTAACTGCTGGAAAGCCTCAAGTTATAGGATATTTACCATCTCCAAGGGTAGCTCATTCTATCTGGTCAAGTTTGAACATTGTTAAGTCTGATACACACACACACACGTGTGTGTGTATATATATATATATAGATAGATAGATACACAAATGTGTGTATATATATATATATATATATGTATCAGACTTAACAAGTCTGATACACACACACACACGTGTGTGTGTGTGTGTATACATATATATATATATATAGATAGATACACAAATGTATTTATCTATCTATCTATCTATCTATCTATCTATATATATGTATCAGACTTAACAATGTTCAAACTTGACCAGATAAAATGAGCTACCCTTGGAGATGGTAAATACATATATATATATATACACACACACACACACACACACACACACACATATACATATATATGTATATACATATATACCAATAAACATTTATTTATTATATACCAACAAAGCTCTATATATATGTATATATATAAATATGTATATGTATACATATATAAATATATATGTATATATATACATATATATAAAGCTTTGTTTAACTGATCAATCCAATATTAATGTATTTGTTTACTATCTCTAAAGCAACACAAACACTACAGAAATGATATTATATTAGTTTAATACATACGTATTTAGGATTCTGATTTTTATACTTGCTCGAAGACAATAAAGTATATTCTGTTCAGATATAGAGCACTTAGGACCAAACATTGAAGTTTATGGTATTTACTACCTGGATCAATGAATTCAATAATTTCCAAACTGCAGAAAATCATTATAACAAAGATGGGATAGGAATTGGCATTAGATAATAAAGATTCATCCTGCTTCATATAGAATATTGACCATAGTGAAATAAGAGATGACACAAACAGTGGAAATACATTCCATCCTCATGGATAGGAAGAATCGATATCATGCAACTGGCCATGCTGCTCACAGTACTTTATAGATTCAGTGTTATTCCCATCAAAATACTATTGACATTCTTCACAGAATTAGAAAAAAACTACTTTAAACTTCCTATGGAACCAAAAAAGAGACTGTATAGCCAACACAATCCTAAGCAAAAAGAACAAAGCTGGAGGCATTATGTTACCTGACTTCAAACTATATTACAAGGCTACAGTAGCATAGGAGACATATAGACAAAGGGAACAGAATAGAGACCCCAGAAATAACACCACACATCTACAACCATGTGATCTTCAGCAAACCAGACAAAAACAAGCAATGGGGAAAATATTCCTTATTTAATACAGGGTGCTGGGAAAACTGGCTAGCCACATGCAGAAAACTGAAACTGGATCCCTTCCTTACACCTTGTAAAAATATTAACTCAAGATGGATTAAATACTTACACGTAAAACCCAAAAGCATAAAAACCTTGGAAGAAAACCTAGACAATACAATTCAAGATATAGGCATGGGCAAAGACTTCATGATGGAAATGTCAAAAGAAATAGCAACAAAAGCCAAAATTGACAAATGGAATCTAATTAAACTACAGAGCTTCTGCACAGCAAAGGAAACTATCATCAGAGCAAACAAGGAACCTACAGAATGGGAGAAAATTTTTGCAATCTACTCATCTGACAAAGATCTAATATTCAGAATCTATAAGGAACTTAAAGAAATTTATAAGAAACAACCCCATTAAAAAATGGACAAAGGACATGAACAGACACTTTTCAAAATACAACATTTATGTGTCCAAGAAATGTATGAATAAAAGCCCAACATCACTGATCATTAGAGAAATGCAAATCAAAACCACAATGAGGCACCATCTCATGCCAGTCAGAATGGTAATTATTAAAAAGTGAGAAACAATAGATGCTGATGAGGCTGTGAAGAACTAGGAATGCTTTTATACTGTTGATGGGAATGTAAATTAGTTCAACCACTGTGGAAAACAAGGATCTAGAACCAGAAATGCCATTTGATCCAGAAATCCCATTACTGGATATATACCCAAAAGAATGTAAATCATTCTGTTATAAAGACACATGCACATGTATGTTTGTTGCAGCACTATTTACAATAGCAAAGACATGGAACCAACCCAAATGCCTATCAGTAACAGACTGGATAAAGAAAATGTGGTACATATGCACCATGGAGTACTGTGCAGCCATAGAAAGAAATGAGATCATGTCTTTTGCAGAGACAAAGATGAAGCCAGAAGCCATCATCCTCAGCAAACTAACACAGGAACAGAAAACTAAACATCATATGTCCTCACTCTTAAGTAGGAGTTGAACAATGAGAACACATGGACACAGAAAGGGGAACAAGGTTCACTGGCACCAGAAGGGAGGGAGAGCATTAGGACAATAGCTAATGCATGTGAAGCTTAAAACCTATATGACAGGTTGACAGATACAGCAACCTGTGGCACATGCAAACCTAAGTAACAGACCTGCATGTTCTGCATTTGTATCCCAGAACTTAAAGTAAAATAAAAGAATATTCAGTGTACTGGTTCATCAACTTGATAGCTATGTAACTTGGGGTAAGTCAATTTTTCTGAATCTGAGTTTCTTTACCTGTAAAATTATACTTAATTCACTGTTTATGAATACTTAATGATATTATACACATAAAAATTCATAATGACTGGTAAATGAAAAGTTAATGGTTATTTGCAAGTCATATATTTGATTAGGGCTTACTATCCAAAATTTATAAATCATTTATGCAACTCACTAGTGGAAAAAAACCCATTAAAACATGGGCAAAAGACTTGGGGGGGTATTTCTTCAAAGAAGACATAGAAGTGTCCAACAGGTATATAAAAAGAGGCGAAACATTATTAATCATCACAGAAATGCAAATCCAAACTACAGTGAGAAGCCACCTCACACTCATTAGGATGGCTTTATCAAAAAGTCATTGGTAGAAAGGAGGCAGAGCAATATGGCTGAATAGAACACTCAGTGATTATCCCCCCTGCAGCAGTACCAAATTGAATAACTATCCATGCAAAAAAGCATCTTCATAAGAATCAAAGATTAGGTGAGTGATCACAGCAGCTGGCTTAAATACCATATCAAGGAAGGAGGCACTAAAGAAGGTAGGAAAGACAGTTTTGCATTGCCTATACCACCCTTCCCTCATCCCACGGCAGTGTATGCAGAGAGAGAATCTGTGTGTTTGCAGGAGAAAAAGTGAAGTGATTGTGAGAATTTGCATTGGAACTCAATTCTGCTCTCTCACAGCAGAATACAACACAGGGCAAAATTCCACCAGTGTCCACAGATGAAGCACTTAGACCAGCCCTGTCAAAGAGGAATACGCCACCCTACTAGTAGGAAGCCGAGTTTAGAGTAGCTCCACCATTGTCTGACTAAAGTAGTCTAGTGTCCTAGATAAATTTGAATGTCAGTCAGGTCACAAGGTCTACAGTCCTTGAGTAAGTCCTGGGACTGCTCTAGGCTTGCAGCCAGTAGACTGGGGTACATGAAACCCAGTGAGATACTAGCTGTCACAGCCAAGGGAGTGTTTGTGTTATCCCTCCCTAATTCCAGGCAGTTCAGCTTGGGAGAGACTCCTTACACTTTGGGAAAGCAGAAGAAAAAGTACAGAGAACTTCATCTTCCAACGTGGCTGCCAGCTCAGCCACAGTAAAATAAAGCTCATGCTGATTCCTGAAACCTTTAATTCCGGTACTTAGCTCCTGGATGGCATTTCTAGACCTACCCTGGGCTAGAAGGGAACCTGCTTCCCTGACTGGAAGGACCCATTCCTGGCTGAATATGCCACCTGCTGACTAAAGAGCCCTTAGGTATTCAGTAAACATCAGCAGCAGCCAGGAATTATTAGCCATGGACCTTGGATGAAACCCAAGTACTGTGATGCCTTTAGGTATTATCTAGCCCAATCCTGGCTGTGGTAGCCATGGGAGTCCTTATGCCAACCCTCCTCCAACTCCAGCAAGCTCCAGGGAGGGGGGGAGAAAGAGAGAGAGAGAGAGAGACTGACTGACTTGTGTTTGTGCAAAGTGAGAAGTGAGGGAAGAGAAAGAGTGATTGCTACCCCGTAATCCAGGGTCCAGGGAATTACCTAGATCTTACCCAACCCTACTAAGGTGGTGCCTCTTGGAGTCTACAAATAAAAGAATATTCACCATACTGGTTCATCAAGAACCAGCAATCAAGAATTAAAACATTACTGGTTTACTAATTCTGGGACATCCCCCAGAGCTGATATGGCTTCAATGACCAAAGACTTAGATCACAACAATCAATTCCGTTTGAATACCTGGAAAGCCTTCTTAAGAAGGACAGGTACAAACAAGCTGAGACTGCCAGCTTAGAATAAATACCTAACTTTTAAATAGTCAGATATTAACAAACATCCATAAGCATCAAGAACATCAAGGAAAACATGATCTCACTAAACAAACTAAGTTACCAGCAACCAATCCTAGGGTGGTGGAAATATATGAACTTTGAGAAAGAGAATTCAAAATAGCTGTTTTGAGAAAGCTCAATGTATGTCAACATAACACAGAGGAGGGATTCAGAATCTTATCACAGAATTTAACAAACAGATTGAAATATCTTTTTAAATAATCAAGCAGAAATCCTCAGCTGAAAAATTCAATTATCAGAGTAAAAAATGCATTCCAATCTCTGAGAAGTAGAATTGATCAAGTAGAAGGAAATGTTAGTGAGATTGAAGACCGGCTATATAAAAATGTACAATCATGGGGGAAAAAAGAAAAAAATAATAAAATGAAAACATAAGGGATCTAGAAAATAGTCTCAAAAGGGAAAATGTAAAATTTATTGACCTTGAGGAGAAAGTAAAGAGAGAGATCAGGTAAGAAGGTTTATTTAAAGAAATAATAACAGAGAAATTTCCAAACCTAGAAAAAATATTAGTATTTAGGATAAGAGGTTCATAGAAAATCAAGCAGATTTAACGCACGTAAGACTACCTGAACACATTTAATAATCAAATTCCCAAAGGCCAAGGATAAAGAACAGATCCTAAAAGCAGCAAGAGAAAAGAAACAAGTAACATGTAAGGGAGAATATATTCAACAACAGACTTTCCAGTGGAAAGCTGACAGGCCAGGATAGAGGAGCGTGATATATTAAAGGGCTGGAAAAAAAAACCACACATCTTTTATTCTAGACTAGCATATCCAGTGAAAATAGCCTTCAAACATGAAGAAAAAATAAAAACTTTACCAGTCAAATAAAAGCTGAGGGATTTTTAAAAATTTGTTTGTTATACTTTAAGTTCTGTGTACATGTGCATATCCTGCAGGTTTGTTACATAGATATACATGTGCCATGGTAGTGGTTTGCTGCATCCATTGCCCCGTCATCTACATTAGTTATTTCTCCTAATGCTATCCCTCCCCAATCCCCCTATCCCCTGCTATTCCTCCCCTAGCCCCCCACCCCACAGGCCCCAGTGTGTGATGTTCCTTTCCATGTGTCTGTGTGTTTTCATTGTTCAACACCCACTTATGAGTGAACACTTGTGGTGTTTGGTTTTCTGTTTTTGTGTCAGTTTGCTGAGAATGATGGTTTCTAGTTTCATCCATGTCCCTGCAAAGGACATGAACCCTTCTTTTTTTATGACTGCATAGTGTTCCATGGTATATATGTGTCACATTTTCTTTATTTAGTCTATCATTGATGGGCATTTGGGTTGGTTCCAAGTCTTTGCTATTGTTAATAGTGCCTCAGTATACACATGTGTGCATGCATCTTTATAATAGAATGACTTATAATTCTTTGGGTATATATCAAGTAATGGGATTGCTGGGTCAGATGGCATTTCTATTTCTAGATCCTTGAGGAATCAACACACTGTCTTCGACAAAGTTTGAATTAGTTTACATTCCCACTAACAGTGTAAAGGTGTTCTTCGTCAACAGTGGACTTGTCCTAAGAGCAATGTTAAGGGAGTTATTCAATCTAAAGGAAAAGGCCATTAACAAACAATAAGAAATCATCTGAAGGTACAAAACTCACTTGTAATTGCAAATACACAGACAAATACAGAATACTTCAACACTGTAATTGTGGTTTGTAAACCACTTATATCTTGAATCGGAAGACTAAAAGGCAAACCTATCAAAATAATAACTACAAAATATATGTATTTTATATATTTTATTGCATTTTGGGTTTTGGGGTACATGTGGAGAACATGCAAGATTGTTGCATAGGTACATACATGGCAATGTGGTTTGCTGCCTTCCGCCTCATCACCTATATCTGGCATTTCTCCCCATGTTATTCCTCCCCAAATCCCCACTCCCTGCTGTCGCTCCCCTATTTCCCCACCACAGACCCCAGAGTGTGATGCTCCCTTCCCTGTGTCCATGTGTTCTCATTGTTCAACACCCACCTATGAGTGAGAACATGTGGTGTTTGATTTTCTGTTCTTATATCAATTTGCTGAGAATGATGGTTTCCAGGTTCATCCATGTCCCTACAAAGGACACAAACTCATAGTTTTTTATGGCTGCATAGTATTCCATGGTGTATATGTGCCACATTTTCCCTGTCCAGTCTATCACTGATAGGCATTTGGGTTGGTTTCAAGTCTTTGCTATTATAAACAGTGCTGCAATGAATATTTGTGTGCATGTGTCCTTATATTAGAATGATTTATAATTCTTTGGATATATACCCAGTAATGGGATTGCTGGGTCAAATGGAATTTCTATTTCTAGGTCCTTGAGGAATCGCCACACTGTCTTCCACAATGGGTGAACTAATTTACACTCCCACCAATAGTGCAAAAGTGTTCCTATTTCTCCACATCCTCTCCAGCATCTGTTGTTTCTCGATTTTTTTAATGATCATCATTCTAACTAGTATGAGATGGTATCTCAATGTAGTTTTGATTTGCATTTCTCTAATGACCGTGACGATGAGCATTTTTTCATGTTTGTTGGCCTTATATATGTCTTCTTTTGTAAAGTGTCTGTTCTTATCCTTTGCCCACTTTTGAATGGGCTTATTTGTTTTTTTCTTATAAACCTGTTTTAGTTCTTTGTAGATTCTGGATATTAGCCCTTTGTCAGATGGGTAGATTGCAAAAATTTTTTCCCATTCTGTTAGTTGCCGATTCACTCTAATGACTGTTTCTTTTGCTATGCTGAAGTTCTGGAGTTTAATTAGGTCCCATTTGTCTACAGAAACAACTGAAAGTCAAAGAACAGGGAGGATAAAGTGTAGAGATTTTTTTAAGTTTTCTCTTTGCTTCTTCATTGTTTTTGAATCAGAGTTAGGTTGTCTTTAGTTTAAAATTATTTTTTACAAGATGTTATTTGCAAGCTTCATGATAAACTGAAATCAAAAAACCCACAACAGATACATAAAAAAGCAAAAGCAAGAAATTAGGACATACTGTCAAAGAAATTCACTTTTACATAAAGGAAGATAGGAATTAAGCAGGGAAGAGAGGACTGACCACAAAGCAACCAGGAAACAAATAACCAAATGGGAAGAGTAAGTTCTTACCTATCAATAATAACATTGAATGTAAATAGAGTAAACTTTTCATTAAGAAATATAAAGTGGCTGCACTGATTTAAAGAAAACCACACAACCAAGACCCAATTATATGCTGCTTACAAAATTCACTTCACCTATAGAGTGAAATTAAAGGGACGGAAAATGATATTTTGTACAAATGTAAGCTAAGAAAGAGCAGGAATAGCTATACTTATGTCAGATAGAATAAATTCTAAGAAACTATAAAAAGAGACAAAGAAGGGCATTATATAATGATAAAAGGGTCCATTTGACAAGAAGATACAACAATTATACATATATATGCACCCAACACTGGAGCACCCATTTATATATAGCAAATGTTATTAAGGCTGAAGAGAAAGAAAGACCCCAATACAATACTAGCTAGAGAGGTCAATACCCCATTTTCAGCATTGAACAAATCATACAGACAGAAAATCAACATCAGACTTAATCTGCCCTGTCAACCAAATGGGCCTAATAGATATTACAGAACATTTTAAACAAAAGCTGCAGAATATACCTTATTCCTGTCAGTACATGGGTCTTTCTCAAGGATAGACCATATGTTAAGCTATGAAATCAGTCTTAAAACATTCAAAACATTAAAATTATATTAAATATTTTTTCTGAGCACAATGGAATAAAACTAAAAATTAATAACAAGAGGAACTTTGGAAACTATACAAACACATAGAAATTAAATAATGTGCCCCTGAGTGACCAGTAGGTCAATGCAGAAATTAGGAAGAAAATTTTAAAATTTTATGAAACAAGTGAAAAGGGAAGCACAATCTACTTAAATCTATGGGTTATAGCCATATCAATTCTAAGATGGGAGTATACCAATAAGCACCAGTATTAAAAAGTAGAGAAACTTCAAATAAATAACCTAATGATGCATCATAAAAAACTAGAAAATCAAAAGAAAACCACCTCAAAATTAGTAGAAGTAAAGAAATAAACGTCAGAGCAGAAATAGATGAAATTAAAACAAAGAACCTGAAATATTAGGGAAATGAAAAGATTGGTGTTTTGAAAAGATAAACAAAATCAACAAACTTATAGCCATACTGAGAACAAAAGAGAGAAGACACCCCAAAGTAAAATCAGAGATGAAAAACGTGACATTACAACTGATATCACAGAACAATTCAAAGGATTATTAGAGACTACAATGAACACTATGTCAGTGAACTGGAAGACATAGAATAAACGGATAAATTTCTAGATACATACAACCTACCAAGATTGAATCATGAAGAAGTCTGAAACCAGAATAGACCAATAACAAGTAAGGAGATAGAAGTCATAATTAAAAGTCTCCTGTCACAGAAAAAGTCAAGACCTAATGACTTCACTGCTGAATTCTACCAAATATTTAAAGAACCAATACCAATCCTACTCAAACTATTTGAAAAAATCTGTGAGGAACCAATACTTCCAAACTCGTTTCATGAGGCTAGTATTACCACAATGCCAAAACCAGAGAAAGACACATCAAAAAAGAAAACCATAGGCAAATATCTCTGATGAACATAGATGTAAAAATCCTCAACGAAATACTCACAAACCAAATTCAACAACAAATTAAAAGGATCATTCATCAAGACCAAGTGGGATTCATTCAGGGATGCATAGATATCTCAACCTACAGAAATCAATCAATGCAATACATCATATTGACAGAATGAAGGATAAAAACATATTGTTTCATTTGATGCTGAAAAACATTCAGTAAAATTCAGTAACTTTTCATGATAAAAATAGTAAAAAATGTGCCATAGAAAGAACATTCCTCTGCAAAGTAAGAGCCATGTATGACAGACTCCCAACTAGTACCATACTAAAGGGGAAAAACTAAAAGCCTTTTCTTTAAGATATATAGTAAGACAAGGATGCCCATTTTTACCACTGTTTTTCAATATAGCACTGGAAGTCCTAGCTAGAGTAGTTAAATGAGAGTAAATTAAAGGACTTTAAAATTGGAATGAAAGAAGTCAAATTATTCTTGTTCATAGCTGATACAATCATCTATTTATAAAAACCTAAAAATTCTACCAAAAAACTATACTAATAGAACTGAAGAATAAATTCAATACAATTGCAGGATATAAAATCAATGTACAAAAAGGAGAAGTATTTCTATAGGTCAACAACGAATAATCTGAAAAAGGAACCAAGAAAAAAAAATCCCATTTACAATAACTACAAATAAAATAATAAACCTAGAAATAAATTTAATCACAGAAGTAAATGATCTCTTCAATGAAAATTATAAATCGTTAGTAAAAGAAATTGAAGAGGGCACAAAAAATGGGAAGTAATTCTGTGTTAATGGATTGGCAAAATCAATATTGTTAAAATGTCCATACTACTCAAAGCAATCTACACGGTCAGTGACATCCCTATCAAAATACCAATGATATTCTTCAAAGAAATAACAAAGTAATCCTAAAATTTGCACGGAATCACTATAGACCCAGAATAGCCAAAGCTGTCATGGACAAAAAGAACAAAGCTGGAGGAATTACATTACCTGACTTCACATTGTACTATAGAGCTATAGTTACCAAACTAGTATAGTACCGGCATAAAAACAGACACATAGCCTAATGGAACAGAATAGAACCTGAAAATAAATCCACACACCCACCATGAATTGAATTTTGACAAAGATGTCAAGAACATATAATGAGAAAAGGACAGTCTCTTTAATAAATTGTGCCAGGAAAACTGGATATCCATGTGCAGAAAAATGAAACTACAACCCTGTGTCTCACCATATACAAAATAAAAATGGATTAAAGATTTAAATCTGAGACCTGAAACTATGAAACTACTAAAAGAAAACACTGAGGAAACTCTCTGGAACATTGGTCTAGGCAAAAATTTCTTGAGTGATGCCTCAAAAGTGCAGGCAACCAAACCAAAAATAGAAAAATCACATCACATCAAGCTAAAAAGCTCTCCATAGCAAAGGAAATAATCAGCAAATGAGGAGACAAATTACAGAATGGGGGGAAATATTTTCATCTGACATTAGATTAATAACCCTAATATATAGGGAGCTCAAACAACTCAATGGGAAAGAAAGTCAGTCTGATTTTAAAATGGGCAAAGGATCTGAACAGAGATTTCTAAAAAGAAGAGATGTAAATAGCCAATAGATATATGAAAAATAACATCATTAATCATCAAGAAATAAAAATCAAAACTAGAGTGGGATATCATCTCATCCCAGTTAAAATGGCTTTTATCCAAAAGACAGGCAATAATGAATTCTGTTGAGGATGTGGAGAAAGGGAAGCCCTCATACACTGTTTGTGGGGATATAAATTAGTATATCCACTATGGAGAGGAGTATGGAGGTTCCACAAAAAATTAAAAATAGAAAGTACCATATGATTGAGCAATCCCACTGCTATCCAAAAGAAAAGAAATCAGTGTATTGAAGAGATGCCTGTACTCCCGTATTTATTGTTTATTCACAATAGCCAAGATTTGGAATCAAAGTGTCTATCAACTGATTAATAGGTAAAGAAAATGTGGTACACATGGAATATTATTCATCCACAAAAAAAAGAATGAAATGCTGTCATTTGCAACAACATGAATGGACCTTGAAAGAAAGAAAGAAAACCTGGCACGGAAAGACAAATTTCACATGTTCTCACACATATGTGAGAACTAAACATTAAAACAGTTGAACTCCTGGAGGAAAAGAGTATAATGATGGCTGTCTGAGGCTGGGAAGGGTAGCAGCAACAGAGGAGAAGGGCGGAGATGATTAATTTGTATAAAAATATAGTTAGATAGAATGAATAAGATCTAGTATTTGATAACACAACAGGGTGACTATAGTTAACAATCATTATTGTATATATCAAAAAACTAAGGGTAGAATTGAAATGCATCTAAAACATTCTTGTATTAGAAATTCTTGAAGTGATGGATATCCCTGTTACCTGGACGTGATCATTAAACATTGTATGCTTGTACCAGAATATCAAATGTACCCTATAAATATCTACAACTATCATGTACCCATAATATTTTTTTAAAAAAGAAAGGTTACAAATGCATATTTTCTACAAAAATTATTCTGTGCATACATTTATTTTGGGAGTGTCATATAAATTATCTGTTTGAAAAAAAAAGTCAAAAGATGACAAATATTGGTGACGATCTGGAGAAATGGGATCTCTGTACACTGTTGGTGGGAATTTAGATTGGTATAACCATCATGGAAAACAGTATGGAAGTTCCAAAAGAAACTGAAGATAACATCATACAACCCAACAATTCCTTTTCTGGGCATATACACAAAGGAAATGAAGTCACAACCTTGGAAAGATATTTGTACTGCTATGATCTTTGCAGCATTATTCACAGTAGCCAAGAAAGAGAAATAAGTGTTTGTCAGTGGATGAATGGATAAAGAAATTCTGATATCCGTATAAAATGGAATAGTATTCAACTCTAAAAAGGAATGAGATCCTTCCTTTTGCCATTACATGGATGAGCCTGGAGGACATGATGCTAAGTGAAATAAGCCAGATGCAGAAAGAAAAATATTGCATAATCTCACATATATGTGGAATATAGTATGTATGTATGTGTGTGTATATATATATATATACATATTCACCATATACAAAATAAAAATTTAAATACACATACACATAGAGTAAAACAGTGGTTACTGATTTGGGAGGAATGAAGAGATTTAGGTTAGAGGATACACAGTACCAGATATGTAGTATGAGCAAGTCTAGATAGCTAACATACAACATGAGGACTGTAGGTAGTAACATTGTATTATATATGGGATTCATGCTAAATGAGTAGATTTTGGCTGTTCTTGACACAAAGAAAAATGGGTAACTAAGAAGTGATAAATATGTTAATTTGCTGCACTATAATAATCTTTGTACTATGTATATGTATCTCACAACATGATGTTGTATACCTTAATTATTCACAATATAATTTATTTCAAAATAATTTTGAATCAGAAAACTATTGTTTGTGTGTTTGTAAATATTATTATTAGTGAAAGTCACATCCTTAAAAACTATGTTGAAGATCTTGCATTGCAAATTTCATGGTGGACTACTGATACTAGCCACATGCTTTAAAAGAGTTTCCATATGATGGATTTCATTCATTCATTAAAAAATCTCTGTTAGCATCGGTTATGTTCAAAACACTGGTGATATAGCCATGGACAAAATAGATAAGGTTCCTGCTCTCACTGATAAACTTCATATAGGGGAGGTAGTAAGAGATGAATAGAGAAGGTAATTTTAGATTGTGATAATCATATGGAGGAAGTAAACTGGGATGATAAAATGGAGAACAATGGAAAAGATTTTAATTTAGTTAGGGGAAATCAGTTTGGGAAGGTCTTCCTGACATGGTAACATCTGAGCAGAGACTTGAATGATGAGAAGGAGCCAGCCATGTGCAAATTCAGGGAAAGACAGTTTCTGAAAGAAGGAACAACAAATTCAAGGCCCTGAGGAAGAAGTAGAGTGAAACACCACATTTGAGGAACAGATAACAGGGTAGCATGCTTGGGGTATGTATTAGTTTTCATGCTGTTGGTAAAGACATACCCAAGACTGGAAACAACAAGAGTTTTAATTGGACTTATAGTTCCATATGGCTGGGGAGGCCTCAGAATCATGGCAGGAGGCAAAAGGCACTTCTTACATGATGGCAGCATGAGAAAATGAGGAAGAAGCAAAAACAGAAACCCCTGATAAATCAATCAGATCGTGTGAGACTTATTCCATAACACGAGAATAGCATGGGAAAGACTGGTACCCGTGATTCAATTATACCTCCCCCAACCCCGTCCCACCCACAATACATGGGAATTCTGGGAGATACAATTCAAGTTGAGATTTGGGTGGGGATACAGCCAAACCATATCAGGGTATAAGAAGGTAGAGTATGGGAATGGCATTTAGCAATACTGCTGAGGTTATTTATATTAACTTGAAAGCAAAATTTTATTTCTGACCATACAGCTTTTTAGATTGTGGCTTGCACACAATTATTTGGATTTCTGGAATCCGCTCAACTCACAGCATTGTATAATAGTAGGAAAAACTGTGCCTCTTAAGAAATGTAGTTAATTTTCAGCAAAGTTTATATAAATTTTGATTTGTTAGTGAAACAGTTTTTATTGAATGTTTACATCATTTGTAGCCTGCCACTTACATAAAATTTCAGAGGTTCTTTAGATTTTGATGATGATAATAACTGAAAGAGCTACATGTCTGTCATTTATGTTCTAATTCACATGTGTAAAATTGATATAAAATTTAGGTTTATACAATTGAATATCATGATTAAAAGATGAGTTAAAAGTAAAAATGTATTTCTGTAGCAATTATTGATTCACTCAAAATTTTTCTTGTTTAGTTTTTATATATTTTTGCAAAGATAAATGTTTAACTTGAACAGAATACATAGACTCCTGCTTTTCACGAATTATTTTCAGGATCCAATACTGTCCTGATTTTTTTAATGATAGAAACTCTCTGAAAAATTCAGTCTTTTTTCAGTTGATCCTAATTTCTTACTTACCTCTGGAGAGTTTGGAAATGAGGGCAGGCATTTTGCCATGACCTGCCTGCAGTCTCTTTATTTTATTAAGCTAACAAACTTTGCAGAGGTCATTTGTGTGCCTGCTGTTCTGGGTATACAGGGAACAGATACGCAGGGATAGGAGGCCAGGTGGGTGGATTTCTTGTTATTTCCTTTGGACTTGATCTTTCTAATGTGGAGTCCATTCCTTCTGGGATTATTCCCAAGGCCGTTAGAAGCTATGAAAGGCCTCAGGTAGGAGCCCAGAGATGAATGTATCTTTTTAGGAGGATCACATGTTGTTTATAATTCATCTGCATGGATTCCAGGCTACCTTTGGCTAAGGAAACGGCCTTTGAATCTGTTTGTGCCACACTCTCAGGTTGGACCCACAGGGACAGAAACGGCTTCAGGATTTGCAGTGTGATGAGATGGATGGAAAGAACATAGACTGCCCTCTAGGTTGGAGTCACCTAGGCTCTATGTCACTTAGGGCAGTCATAGAACCTCAGGCAGCTTCTATTTCCTTAACTATAAAATAGGGGTTACAATTATTTCCTAAAGGGTATTATGACCATGAGATAATAGTTACTAAGTATTTACCACAGTACTTCAAAAAATAGCCACTTGATAAACTACGGTTATATTAACAAAAATGCTTATGTTTATTATTGTTTTCTAACACAATAGCAAGCACCTAGTTTCAGTAGCATCCTATAGTTTTAACACTTCAGCGAGAAACTGCCCTTCTCCATTATAGATAAGACTGTTCTAAATCATACCTTCTTACATCAGACTGGATTTGCCAATGAAAATATTCGCATTTGCGAATACCTTCAGCTACATGCACCAGTATATTTATTTTAAAATTTCTATGTATGCACATAAATATATGTGTATATATTATAGTTACTCTGTAATGTGCATATATGATTCTAATATAAATAAAGGATCATAGGTTTAAATCTGTTTTTAAAAACTATAAAAAAATAAATAGCATAACTGAAGCTCTGATTATTCTTTCATTCCACTAATATTTATTTTGTGCCTGTTAAGTGCCAGTACCATACTAGGTAGCAGAGATATACCTTAAATCTGCCCTCAAGGGGCTGGATTCTAGAATAGACACAGAATGGATTTCACTTCTAGAAATTTTTTTTCCCTGTTGGAAACAAAATAAAAGTAATGCATTTAAGTGGTTAAGGTACAGGTTTAGTGCAAGTAATTTACAAGAGAATTTTATGATATCAAACTTTCAATTATAGGTTTACTAAGAATGAATATATTTTTAGTCTGATATCATTAACCTCAAGGAATATCAAGTAAAGCAGTTGCAGGCTGAGGCTTCTTATCTTGCCAAACACCTCTTGTGAAAATCACAGGCCCAATTGAGCGCTATGTCTGTGTTAAAAAAAAAAAAAAAAAAAAAAAGCTTCATGTCGATACATTGTTAATTATAAAAACAGCATAATGTTTCCCTTGAGGCAAAGGAGTGAATTATCTTCTATCATCTTTGTATCTGAGGAAAATCAATTATAGGTAAGGTGTATACAAAGCAGAAATCCCAAATGGGTCTACACTTTAAAATGTTATGTACTTAGCTCAAGGCTCCTCTCCAGAACGCTTTACCTCACCTCTCCATTCTGGGTTAAATGTCTCTATTTTGTGGATGTAAATCACCCCCCAATACTTTCTGTACAGTACTATAGTTTTTTATTCTCTTGTGGGAAGGGATTTTGCTAGCTTTTCCTTACCTTGTGTTTCCACATAAGTAGATTCTCAAGTACATTTGTTGAATGAATGAGACACTAGTTTAGGCAATGGAAATAAAGAGTTAAAACTATCTTTAAGGAGTGCACTTTAGTGGGTGATATAGACATTAGTCAGATCATCACATAATGAGTGTTCAACAAATATGTGTCAGATGGATGACTTAGGGATTGCCTAAGGTGTTCTAGGATCTACGCTAGAAAAAAAGACAAGTTGTCTTTTATTTCTGCAAGTCTCCATAGTTTACAAAATGCTTTCATCTGTGATCTGCCAGAGTTAGGAGACTAATCAGGATCTCTCTGCTAATTTTCCTCTATCTTAGTTTCCTTGTTTCTACGAAGATGGAATGAAGTTCTGAAGGTATCATCTAGCAGAAAAACTTGTGAAAATATTCATTTTACTCTGCTATCCAATTTATTTACTTCCTCTAACTCCTGATTGCCTCCATTCTGATTATCTCTATGACTAACAAAGACCTGGACTTGAAATTAAGAGACATGATCTTTAATGTTGGCATTGAAAGTTACTAGGTTTTTGGGAAGTCATTTCAATTTCTCAAGCCTGTGAGACTGTTACAAGTGCTTTGTCAACTTCAAAGTGTTACAGGGACACAAAGCCTAATTATTTTAAACATGAATATGACAATAAGTCTCAATTACATATTAGATGTTTTACTTGTTTCAGGGAAACACACTGGTACCTGGGAGTGCTCAAAGATAAAATGTTTTAAACACTCCAAGATAAGCTTAGGAAGTATTGAGTTAAAATAATTACTGTGATGATGTGTAACAAATGAGGGTAACTAGACAAAGTGATGTTTCCTTGACTTTTCAAATTACTGAACCATAAGATAGAGTTTCCTGATGGAATGGACCAGAACATGGTTCTATTCATGGTGTTTAACTTGAAAATTATTTGAAGTTTATTACACCAGTATGATAACAGTTAAGAGGAAATGATATTTTTTAACTACAAATAATTTTTGGAGCCACTTTTGAAGGTTGTTATATCACATTGAACTTTAGGAGCTTTTATTTTCGTTTTTTTCTCTGAACACGTATTTGATTTGCTATGAACTTAAAGTCTTTATAAACAGGGCTCTTATTTGGGTAAAATAATGACACGTCAGTTTCTGAGTCATTCATTTACTTAGCAATCAGGAGGTTATTGGGATATTGAGGTTAGAGCCTGAATAATTCATGAAAGGTAGAAGAGTCTTATATATTCTTTCTTTCCACCAAATTATTTATCATGGAAAGTATACTTTTTATGAAAAAAGAGAGGGTGGTGATTGTCAGTAGAGTGGAAAATGGTCCTGCCAGTCTCTTGAGGACCTAAAGTGTATGGGTCCCTAGACATTTATTTTTGATATTTCAGTGGTCCAGTTGACTATATGTTTTCTTCCTAGTGAAAGTGCATCATTGATTTTCCATTTTTATTCGTCAGACAGTACTTTCATTCTGTCATTCACTCTCTTCACTTTCTCTCATTCTCCCTTCCCGCCCCCTCTCCTCTCTGAGCTCCTGTGTCTTTCTGTTTGTCTGTTTCAGTCTGTGACTGCCTATGTGTCTAAGATGATGGAAAAAAAGGAATATTATTATCCAGAGTGATGCTTGTCAAGCACCTCAAAGGCAGTCTATATAGTGGCAGCTTTACTAGAAGAAAGGGAGGGATTTGGGGGAGGGGACAGTGTTAATCATTTGGCTGTTAGAATGCTGCAGAAGGGAACACAAAGCTCTGCCCACGTAATAAGTGCCTGCAGACAGCAAGTGAGGAGGGAAAAGTTTGGGAAGGAGCTCATTTTTTCACTTAGAATGTAGAACTTTTATAAACACTTTAGAAGCTCCACACTCCCCAATTTCATCATATACTTTTTCGTTTAAATGTTCAGGTTGTTTGTGTATTTGCATATGTCATGGACCACACACATAGGTAAACACAAAAAAGGATAAATGTAACATTTTTCTAAGTTAAACTTCCAAATCTGCAGTTTCTTTATGCCACTGGCTCAATTTTCCTTATCCAGCTGTTAGTCATTTGTAAGAAGCTGCCCTTGTAATTGCAAGTGAGTTGAGATGTGATGTATGCAGCACCACATGCACCTTAGCTTTTCAGTCATATTTTTCGAGTCATTTAGACTCCCGGCAATCATGCTCATAATAAATAGCATTTTATTACCCAAAGCCGCTATTCTGGCACTGGAACGACAGCCACTTGGTAGATGGGACGGGTAGTTTTTTGTGTTACTCAGTGTTGTTAGCAAGAAAGGAAAGCAACAAAGAGGGGACTTTGGCAAAGGAAATCTTATGGGTACACTGAAGCAGCAGATCAGAATTCAGAAACAAGAGCAAGAGCTGAAATGTGATTCTCTGGTGCTTGGTGTTACACTCATCGCTACGATAGAACTGTGTGGGGCACTCACAGGAGCTCTATTCTGATCAAGGAATCCGCTAAAAGACCATGCAGCCGCGGAGCCCAGCAAGCCACCGGGAAGTTTTGCCGGAGCTGATTTCTAGGGGATTTTCTGGTGCCTAGGAGAATCCTGCTTGCCTTGAGCTGTATGGAGGAGGGCTCGAGTTTCCCATGAGGGGCCCCCTTGGAAAAGCCGTCTTGTACAGAATCCAAGCTCTGCTTCTCTCTGTGTGCAATTTCCAAAAGGCTTTTCTCACCTTTGCTGATTTGCTGGTGTGACTTTCATGCACTGAGTCCTGTGTAGGGATCCAGGATGGATTGCCTGTGCATTGTCACCACAAAGGTAGGATAGGAAACAGGGCTGTTGTTGTGTGCAGCATTTTTCTATTATTATTCTGGTCCCGTAATTAAACAGTTCTAGTAGGTGCTGCCAGTGCATGAGAGAAAATGATTAGTATAATTTACTTTGCTGGGCATTTTGTTCCCTGAGGGTCTGGGGGGTCCTGTCTTTATGTGATTTTAACTTCTTAAAGTGATAGTGCATGTTTGTGCGAATGGAAGGAGAATTTGCCTGGTTTTTTTTTTTTTTTTTTTTTATGGCAGGATTTGCTTTTGCATCTATTTATAGCTCATCATATAAATATCTATAGTAGTAGTATAGCACATACACATCAGTTTAACATAACATATCAGGGCAGTCTTTCTGAGTGTGATAATTAGCTTTTCATTTAAAGGCCATGTCTTCTGTGTTTAAAGAAGCCAATCAGCTTTACTGTGACTTGACATATTGCCTCTGATTGGAGAATTCTGATATTCTGCATTTTAGTGATTTATTTTAAAGGAAAAAAATCTCAAGGCCCTGAGTTAAAACAAATACAATATTTAATATTTAGCTAATTGTCTCTATTTTAATTAGAAACAAATGCAATATTTGCATTATTGGAAATATAAATAAAAGTGGGAATGAAATAAAATCAATAGGCAAGTTTTTTATGTATTTACAGAAAACAGTGAAAAATTTCAAAGGCATTTTATTTTATTCTGTCATCAGTTCTAAAAAATGTATTTAAATTTCATAATCACTGATTATTTGAATAAATATTTCTAATATTTTTGGGAAAAATCTAATTATAAGACATTTACACATTAGTTCCCTTTTCATTTTGTATGTAAGCGTACCATGAGTTAATTTGAATCCTATCTTTTTGTATAGCACGTTGATTAGATGTCCATTAACCATGACAAAATTAATAGTTTAGTACATGAGATTTAACTGCGTTTAGATATCCGATTGTGATCTCCTTTTGCCACTAAAGAAAGGATTATTTAATTTCAAAGCCACAAGCCAAGTGACCCATGGTATGACCTTAAATATTTTACTTTTACAAATTAAGTTCCAGAAAATCTTAGTGGATATCTTCCCATAGGGCCTGGTATCACATGGAAGCTTCAGTTGAGGTTAGTGGATTTTAAGCCTAAAAACTTCTAGTTGGGTTAGTTGACTAGGCCTCTAAATTAGACAAATACCTTATTTTACTTTTAAAAATTGCCAAACATCTCATTCAGTGGTCCAGTTAAATCAGTAAAAGTAAATAAACTAAAATAAGTTTTAAAATATCTTAAGAAATTGTATGTTCTTATGTAATCCACTGAAGGAAATATCCTCAAAAATATGTTACTTTTCTTGAGATGTTACACTTGGTGTTACTTTTCTTGAGAGAATACTGCCAAATCTGACCTATATGTGTTTTATAATTATTTACTCCAAAATTATAATAATTTCAGATACTGTGAAACAAATTAGTACTTTAAAAACAGTTACCAAAGTTATTAATGAGAACCAAAACTGGAAGTCTACTGCATTGCATAACTTAAATCAATACTGAAATCCAAGTGCCTTCAATTTGGAAAACACTATCTGATAAAAAATGTCATATGCCTCATATTTACTTATAAAAGTATTATTGATTACAGGGTCATAGGTGATACATAATATTATTTTTCTTTAAATGCTTAATAAGAGATAAATGTCATTACTTCAGTATTGTGATTTATCATATAAATTACATCAATCAACAAAACACAGACTCACATGAAATATCATTTTCTTAGTTATGTCCATAAACATTTCTGGAGTAACATATATGAACACTCTGATGATTTCCTAGCCTGCAAGGTCTTACTCCGAATCTGAGAGGTTCTGCAAATAAGTCTAACTAGACTGGAGCTCTTAAGATTTTAAGCAATCTGAGTTAAATGGGGTAAGATCTAGGGTGGGATTATTTTATCAGAGGGTTTAACACAAAATACACAATCATTTCCTTCCTTTTAAAGAACAAACATATAGCAAAGTTACATTGTGATATTTACATGGTAAATAATGAATAATTGCTTCAAAAACTGGACATAGGTGAGGAGACCTCTTAGAGGACTTTAGATTGCAAATCTTTTCCATTTAGTGTTCCACTGTTGATAGTTTACGTTTTTCCCCAAGTGGCCATGCACTTGGGATGCCCTTGCTCTACTTTCTTGGGACTGTTTGACAAGAAACTTGTCAACAATTTGGAAATTTTAATTATATCTTAGTTTAATGCTCATCTCTTTCTCCCCTAGCAATAAATTCACTTTCTAGTAGCTCTGGCTGAGGTACTCTCTTTAATTATTGCTTTACAGAAGCTTTATTGAGACTGGAACTGTTAATTATCATGATACTTCCTAAGCTCCATATCATTCACAGAACATCTCAATACCACAGCTGACCACTACTTTGTCAAGTTTTTAGTGGCAAGAAAACAGAAATACTTCCATTGGTAATAGCATTTTTGTTCCTTCTTCCCTTTCCTTGGCATGAAAGTTGTTTACTGTCCCCTTGGCTCCTCCTAGACCTCTGTGCCCTCTGAGCTCTTCCATATTCCCCTATTGTACACACTATAGAAATAAATTCCTCGTTATGTATTTGTTTCACATTCTTAAAAATGAATGAAGGAAGATTAATGAGAGGAGGGATTATGATAAATCTAGAAAATATCATTGTATAATGGTAGCATAAAAAGATCTATTAGTCATATTGGAGAATCATTTTTATTTTTTTCTGTATATAAGAGGAAGGAAATGATTGTGGATTTTATGTAAACCCTCTGATAAAATAATCCTACTCTAGATCTTACTCCATTTAACTCAGATTGTTTAAAGTCTTAAGAGCTCCAGCCTAGCTAAACTGATTTGTAGAACTTCTCAGATTTGGAGTAAGATCTTGTAGGCTAGCAAATCATCAGAGTGTTCATAAATATAGAGTTTCTATCACATGGCTTCCAAGGTCTTGTCAAATGTTCAGACAACCCACTTTCAGAAGATTGAGTCATCTCTTTTTTTCAAATGTTTCTGTCCAGTTTCAATTTCAGTACTTTTGTCACAGATATCACTACTGAGAAAGAGAAGGAACATGTTTTAGTGTGAAGAGCAGGACATTGGAGCGAGACTTGTATTTAAATTGTTGTTCTGACATGTATTAGCTTTAGGATGTGGATAAGTTGTTTAACTTCCTCAAACATTGATTTATTCATCTTCAAAAAGGATATGTTACCTAGGTCTAAGTGATATTATACTAGACTATGTAAGGTACATAGCACAACTGGCAGATGGAAAAATGTGTATATAGTATAATTTATTCAGCAACTCACAATTTAGATCTTTAATGAATCCCTCTCAGTATGATCATTGAAGTAAATGAAGTCATCTCAATAACACTGGCTAAACACAATCTAATAACTAATGCAACACATTTTATGTGATGGAATTCCCTAAACATTTTTTGAGTAATTGAAAGATAATCCAATAAATTTAACAACTAAAATGCAAGGAAAATAATGTTAGGCAGAGCCATGAGTTTACATGATTGGCCAATAGGGCAGTAGTTCTGGATGACAGGCAGAATATTCTGTTTACTTTAATGAAATGCAAAGTCAATATAATTTTTCTTTTACTGCATAGGAATTCTCAAGCATCACATGTAACAACATAAAGGATTTGATATAAGAATAGAAAAGTGTGCAACTGTGAAAAATAAATCTGTACTTTCTGATCATGGCCACCCACAGGCATTTGGCCATCACTGTCCTTCTCTGTAAGATGAGTATATTTTGTTGCATCCCTGAGGTATTTCCTTTTCTATTTCAAATCTAATATTATCCTATATTGTCTCTGAAGATAAAATTGTTTAGATTAACTAAGTATCTTAAATAGTAGTAGTGTGTGAATCATACATTGGCATAATTTCAGATCATTATACATTTGAAAAAGTTTAAAAAAAAGATCTACAAATAAAACTGCAGAATTTTTATAGTAGTATTAGTGGGTGAATCACACGTTGGCTTAATTTCAGATATCCATGAACTATACTTGTATATTTGAAAAAGATTTAAAAATGATTTACAAATAAAACTGCTATAATTCATTAATAAAGGCATGATGGCACTATTAATTTTTAATATGCATTACAGGTTAATATACATAATAAAATTCACATAGCAGAATGAAAAGTGGACTGGGCAGCACAAAAGAAGCTTTTCTTGATGTTGTTAATACTATATCTGTTTTGTAAATATGCTTTTACTCTTTGCTGCTGTCAACCCACTATCTTTAATAAGAATTAAAAGTCACTCTGAATTTCTAAAAGGAAATAAAAGTTGTTGTGAGGCATTAAAAATATTTTTATCAAGTCTGGTAAGTATCATATTATTTATTATGACCTTAATTTTTAGAAGGTGGCATGTCATTTCTTTGGAAGTGGATTCTTAACAGAAATATTTTCAAATAAGGCATTTGGAAAAGCTAAAATAATTTTTACTTCCACCAGAGCTTCCTGTAGAGAAAATGAAACAAATCGTCAAGGCAACAAATGGCTTCCTGAGTGGTCTTGTGTTCATAGAGAAAGCTATTTATTCGTGCAGGTGTACAGTTGCTCCCATGGTAGAAGCATCAGATTTATTCATTCATTTTATTTATCTAACAAGCATATATTGAACGCTTACTATGCACTTGACATGTTGAACAGTGTGGGGCTATAATAAGCAATCTGTTCTCATGGAACCTTTAGTCTAATGGGGAAAACAACCAATTACAGAAATAGCAGTGATGTCTGATAAGAAAATGAATATAGGGTGCTATGGAAATGAGGACAGGAATACCTAAAGAACCTGATGAGCTATGTCGCAGGTATGCAGGGGTAAATATAAGGTGAAGCTTTACTGAGGAAGTGAAAATTAAGCTGATTTGCGTAATGGAGGGCATAATGGTGTAGGGAGACTGCTTTAGGCAGAGTTCTGGCAGAATGTTTTAGGCAAAATTCAGACTATAATTTTAATTATAGTGTGTGGGGAGAGAGAGAGAAAGAGAGAGAGAGAATGAGAATAAATTGCATATTTCAAGAATGGAAGGCCAAAATGGCTGGAATGTAAGGTATCCAATATGAGTAACAAGATTCAAAGGATACAGAGATAGATCAGTACCTGGTCACAAATATCATGAAGTTGAGATAGTTGTTACCTTAAAGGAAATAGGATTTTCCATCCATCAACACTGGTTCCCAATCCCAGTTTGCCCAGACTTTTCTCCCATTTCATCCCCCTGATTTGAGCTATCTTGTATTTTCTACACAACCTGTGTTGCTCATTCTTATACCTGCTCAGTAAAATAATGATTTCCCCTTTTACTAGCTGGATGACCTTGTCAGCACTGCAGTTTTCTCATCCACAAAAGAGTACCTATCTTACAGCATTGTTTTGAGAATTGGGTGGGTTAAGAACTATAAAATGCTTAGGATATTACCTTGTAGGGAGTAGGTGCACTCTTCTCTGTTAGGGTCCATAGCTTTCTTATCTTCCTATCTTTTTTTGGTGTACCTCTCCTCATATTTATCCTGCAAGTGACAGTCATTAATACTTGTCATTTGAGCCAAATATCTGCAAGGTAGCATGTATACTTTACAGAGATGAGAACAGGGGGCTTGATGTGTCCAAAAAAAAAAAAATCTATTGGGTGGCAAAGAGAAGCATAAATACAACTAATAGTAGGGAAAATTTAACATAATTGACCATTTTGTATAAAAAGAGAAGAGATTCTATGATTGTCTTGGTAACCTGAGATTAACCATTTTAATAGTGTCAAACACCGTGAAATACTAATGACATTAATATAATAGCTTAACTTTCTTTTATTAAGTGTTCCATCCAGCTGCAGGAGGATCAGTCTAATAGACAGGGCCAACAGCATCACTCTCAGCAACCTATTGAAAGATGAGTAGTTGTCCAAATTATTACAAATGTGTACAATTCTCTTTTGACTTAGAAGCTAAATTTCTCTCGTAGCTTGTCTTCTATAATTATACCTTGTATTTTAACAAGAATCTTTAATAAGATTCCAAGAATCTTGAAAATACATGGACAAGACCATGTTTTAAATCTGTGCTACCTTTCCTATCTTTCATTAAACTAAAGGATATATTAGTCTCTCTGGCTTCCCTCTGTTCTCTGAAGGTGTCAAACATGTTTCTGTTTTGGGGACTTCCATTTACTATTATTCTTTTTAGATAACTGTCTACTCATCTAAATTCTACTTATCTTCCAGATAATACCTTACATGTCACAGTTTTTTCTAGAAGATTATATATTCTTAGCATACACTCTGATATTATGCCACATTTCCACATATAGCAATTCATATTGTATACTGATTTGTGTGATTATTTTGTCTTTCTTTTGACTAGAAAGAAGCTCCATAAAGAAAGGAACAATGTTCCTTTTTCTTATTTGTGTGTGTGTTTGTTTGTATATATATTTATTTATATGTATATATTTATATGTATATAAATGAAATGTCTGGGACATGGAAGGGACTTGAATTTCATCAAAACACATTTAGTTTTTAGACCAATGCAGTGATCCTTCATATCTTAAAGATGAGGTACATTCACAGAAACAAGTTCCAACTCAGGTCTTTGTGACTATAATATCTGTGTTCCCATTCACTATTATTCTCTTCAGATTGAACCACAACAAGGTTATTATTGAGTTAAAATATACTCTTGATTCTACACTTTGCATTTCATTCCTTCTCTATCTAAATATCTAATTAAATAAAAACAATGCACCACATAGGGCTTAATTTAAATTACAATTAGTTGTAGATTTGTAGTTTTTCAGACATATATCCATAGCCTGTCAAACTAAACTTTTAGAAATAAAATTTTATTACATGAATCATATCAATCATCTGTTAACACATCTGTAGTAAATGGTTTTCCTTCCAAACCTGATTACCAGGATGTTATTTTGTAACATTATCCCTTTTTGAGTCTGTGAGTAAAAACAACAGAATGCTGTGAAGAGCTATGAGTTTGAGAGAATTGTCCTTTATAAGACCTTTACATAAATCATATTTTCTGAGACATGTGGGTCTGAAGAGGAAACAACTGCAAATAAAATTTCATAATTTAAATAACATTTAAACATTAACTATGCTCGAAATTTTAAAAAATAATATAAATCCTTCATAAGGTACAAAAAGAATTCATCACTTTATTATTTGTCCACTGTTTAATATGAATGTTTGGAAGATAAGATTTTCTTGAAGCAGATTACCCGTGATTATAGTTTTGTTGCATGTATGTATGTTTTACCAAAGGCAATTGAGTATGTGTGTTGGATCAAGATTTAGAAAATATAGACTTGGAGTTTCCATTTATTATATTAGTAATCTTAGTACCTTCAATTTATCCTCCCTGAGTTTTATTTTTCTCCAGTCCGAAATAGGATAATAATACTGGCTTATCAATACTTCCTGAATAGGAATATTGTACATAATCAAATTAGTTTATATATTTGAAAAATATGAAATACTGTATACATGGAAAGGATGAGTGAAATTATTAAAAATAAAACACCTTAACACAAATTGGGATATTTTATTACCATTAGTGTCACTGTATGGTGGAGAAAATGAGAGCTGTGTCTGTATGTGTTAGAAGTAATTTTATGCGACACAGGTCATATAAATACTTAAGCAAACAACTTAAAAGAATATTGAAGAGTATCACCTTTGTGAAGATCTTAACAAAGAATATCCCATACAAGGGGAACGGCTAGTGTCAATATACACACAGTGTTGAGTGTAGTAACTACGTATACACATAACTAATAAATAGCAGGTGCAGGTGTTTCTGTTCCTTCTCCTTTTTCTCTCTCATTTTCTCATTTCTGGGAGTCTGACATTTAAGGATAAATTTTACTGATTCAATTAGCTAGTTACCACTCTAGTGGCAAATTTCTGTTTGTGTAGTCATGGTGATGGGAATTTCCTCTGGCTTCAATGAATAATACTTTGCAGGTTTATAGGCTCTTATCGGTGAGAGAAAGATATCAAATATTCTAGCTTCTTCTTCCATTTGTGTGTTCAAAGTTAGTACCAGATTTGAAATCCTATAAATATAACCTGTTCCCATCATATCTCTGTTTTAATATGCTTACCCACACATGTCTATTTCTTTGTATCTAAGTAATACAGTTCTTGAGCTAACCTTTTGGAGATAACAGGTTTTATGAGAAGTTGGTTTGAGAGTAAATTTATGAATTCTTAGAATTTGGAATTCTATTTACCCATTAAGTAAACTTAAGTCAAAAGTTTCAGGAAAATGTTTACTCTCTGGAGTCCTCCAAGCATAAACAGTTCTCCTACTGTTATCTGTGCTCAATTTCTTTGTATGCCACTATTCCACTTGTCATGATTGGAAAAGTAGGAGTTGACCTTGATTTTTATTTTTTCCCAAATCCCCAACAGCCAATTCTTATTTATTTTATTTCTTATAAACTGTCCTTTATTTACAGTTTCTACTACCAGTGGTCTTTTTCAGAGTCTCGCTAATTCTTACCTGGATTTCTGCAACAAAATCCCTATTAATCTTCCTGCTTTCCCTGTCTTTCCACTCCTATACATTTTCTACACCATTAACTGGGACCTTCCTTTAAAAAAATGTACGTGTGTGTGTGTGTGTGTGTGTGTGTGTGTGTGTGTATAAATATGCATGTGTGTATATATATACATATATATCTATGTGTGTGTGTGTGTGTGTGTGTGTGTGTTTGTGTGTGTGTGTATATAATTTGCATGTATATCACAACTCCACAGCTCTCATTATAATCCTTCAGGGATTCCCTGTCCCCTACGGCCCCCTTATTCAAAATTTGGTTTGTTCACCAACTGCAATGTCATCCCCTAGAAAACAGAAGTGCAGAACCTTAGTCCCCATGCTAAACTAATGAATCTGAATCTGCATTTTCATAAGATCCCTAATTGATTTGTATCCTTAGTTGATTTTGCACATTAAGGTTTGAGAAGCACTGCTCTTCAGGATAAAGTCTGCATTGTTTCACCTGGAGCACCTCGCCCTCGATGTTGTATCCCTTGCCTATCTGCCTATCTCAGATCCCACTACCCTTCATGCCTTAGTCAACTATAATCAATAATGTTTGGTTTCCCCAAATGATCTGAATTTCGTCCTCCTGTTTCTTTGTCGTGCGTTTTTATTCTTATGCCCTGAATTCCTCTCAACTCCCTAGCTTGATACTTCACTAATACATTTCTTAACCTTGAAGATTCAGCTAAATGCAGATTTCTCTGTAAGTACTTTCCTTGATATTGCCCTTCTAGACTGAGCCTGTCATGTTCCGTGTTCTTAGTACATCGTCTGTATCTTTGTTATATCCTTTATCTGGTTTTATAGTTATCTTTTACTTGTGCCTATTTCTTGCTAGAATGTGAATTCCTTGAGGACAGGAGAAGTTCTTAGTTACATTTATAGCTGATCACTTACCATGGTATTGGCAGATGTACCAAAAGTGTTGACTGATTGTTTCATTTAACAGATATCTGATAGATATTTCACTATCCAGTAAGTAAATGAATGAGTGGATGAAATTCTTGCTTCCTCTAAGTTACACACACACACACACACACACACACACACACACACACACACCCCACACACAACACACTTATGTAGATAAACATTTACTTCTCTGTGTATGTATATAGGCTCATGTGCACATATACACAAATGTTTTTGCATATATACATACATGTATACACATATGTACATGTGTATATATAATGTGAACTTCACAATAAATAGTTGTAAAAGAAATCTTTGTAGTTTGATGGATAAACTATTCAGTTAAGAGACAGGCAATTGTTAAACTTATCTGTGAACAGTTAGTGGGCCTAAAATGATTCTTGGAAATGTCATTTTTACATGAAAGAAATGGACTAATAGAGATAAAAGTCCTTATATACACCTGGAAAATGGCAACTGTATCACAACTATGATAAACCAAATTATCATGATCATCATTTAAATTTCTAAAATTAAAGTATAAAAATACTTACAAGACAATTGCACATTTCTATTAAACAAAAACTAAAGCAGTTAGATCAGGTTTTCAGTTTGATAAAAGAATGTCAACTCATGTCCATTTAATTTTTCAGTGATTTAATATAGCAAGATACTTTGGGGGGGAAATTATTTGGCTTTATAATATGTATATATTTAACATAAGTATACTATAAAAGAATAGCAATATTAATGTAGTATATTTTACTATTAAAGTATTAAAGTGAGTTAGAAAGCTATGCAATAGAAAATTCAGAAATGATTTTCTTCTCCTAAATTATCAGGTTATAAAATAATTGGAGAAATAATATAATTTTGTTTAAAGCAGAATACTATACCACTTTACCAGGCAGCAGTGTAGTTAGCAATAGAGTCTCCTCAAAGACCATTTAATTATGTTTCAAAAAAGAATATCTAAAAATAAAATTTCAAGACATAAATTATACCATTTATTATCTATGCCAGCAAGAATTTTGATTGTTGTATGAAAACACAGTTCGTAAAGTATTAATATTTTAGCTTACCCCTCTGATACCTCATGTTTTTACAATGAGAAATAGAATCTTTCATGCTGTATTTATAGATATCCTAAAATAAAATAATTTGTCTTCAAACAGAGTTCTAAATAGAGCATTATAAGGATAATTTCTTGATATTCTTGATGATAAAAATTAAAAAAAAATTATTTGCTAAAGAAACCATAAATAAAAGTGTACATTTGTAGCAAAATAATTTCTTCCTCCCTTTCTTTGTTTTGAATCTCCTAGGATTTCTAGATATGCTGTTTTCTTGTAAGTCTCTTAAAATAAAACTGTCCTGAATTAATACACCCGTAATTTATTCAGCAATCTAAAGTTCTGTTTAAATTGAGAACATATCTAATTGCTAGTCCTTCCTGGCTATTGCTTGATGTTGGCCATGACACTTGATCTACAAAAGCCTGCACATTTTTTCATTTATTAACATTTGTCCCCAAATACATATTCATAGGTGTCAGGAAGACAGGGCATATATACAAGTAATATCCATTGACTGTTTTCTTTGTGTTACGTTGGCCAGAATTTTAAGTAACTGAGAAAATCCTCTGATAAGAAAAAGCTCTGTAAATTTAACATGGTGGCATTCCATGTGTATGTTTCAGAAAACACTAACCAATGTATATGCACTTTTTGAAATTCAAGATCATAAGAGCAAATTGGTATGAATTGCACATTTAATAGGTTGTAATTATGTCTTATCAAAAGCTCAACTTTTAAAATTCTTTATTCTTCGGAAATATGGTAATTGTTCCCTTTCCTATGTAGTTAATTATAAATTTCAGGAAGAATTAAGTGTGCTAAATCTCTTCACTTTTTTTCTCTTTGTCTCTATGGTAGCAGAGAGACTAGAAGTGAATTACTTTCATCTTGTTTCTGAATGGCATTTCTTTCTTCAAAGAATTTTGGAGTCCTGAAATTTCAGATATTTTTTACTAGCTGTTAATTTGTTAATCCAAGAATATTTACAAATGAATTTTTAAATATGTCTTGAAGGAAAAAGTAGTTTGTTTTAGAAGTCACAGTCTCTTATGTTTCTCTTATGTAGTTTATGATATAATAGATAAGATCTGTCAATGAAAAAATACTTATTTTCTGTAGTAGTAACAATATCCAAATTTTCCTTTTTGCAAAGAGAAAAGTACAATTGCAGCCCATTCCTTTTTTCTTATCTGATTACTAGGATACAATGACAGAATGCAGATATCAATTACATTTAAAGTATTTTACAAAACTCTGCTTTTAAATCTTTTATTTAGAAGCGTAAATTACTCTATTGCATTTAACTATGCATAGTAATAACTAACTTTTGAAATTGGTGGAGCTTCAGAGAATACTGGGACATGACTCCACAAACTACTAAAATACCATATTATATTTCTTAGAAATATTTACTACCAGCGATTTCAAGTTAAGTGATCCCAGACTGCAGAATCAGTTTTGGCTCCCAAATTTAGTTATCTTAAATTGCTGCAGTATTTCAGACATTCTTTTAATCTTCTATATACTGACAAAAAAGTTACAAACAAACTTAGATTTAAAGTACCTGGCATTTGCTAAGCACTTTCATGTACTTTTTCTTATTTAATGTTCATAGTTACCTTGTGAGATAAATATTATTATTTTATACTCAGATACAAGAATATAGACTCAGAGGAGTTAAGTGGAGCAGGAGAAAGATCCCCAATAAGATAGATATTGATATTATTATATATTAATATATCAGGCTCTTGGACATACATATATATGTTTATGAAGTTTTATAATACTAAAAATAATTCCTTAAGCCAGGTTTTATTTTTCCCATTTTATGGATTAGAAAACTGAAACTCACAGAAATTAAGAAATTCATCCAAAGCCACAGATATAAAAAGTGAAAACTCTGGCATTGTAACCCGGGTCCAGTGGATTCCTCATGGTATTAAACTCTCTCCTCTACTACCTTTTAGGGTTGATGTGATGATAAAATGAGTTAACAGTGCATGTCAAGTGCCTGGGATCTAACGGTGCTCAATGAATATTATTTCATTATATATCTAGGAAATGTCTCCTGAGTCCAAGCCCGCTGTCCTCTCCCCATTGATATCCTGAAATATCAAGTTACAACAATGGTTTCCATTTATAATCTTTAAATGTGGCCAGCCTAAAAACTCAGAGTCTGTTCCACTCATCATAGTTAATCTGGGTAGCTAGGTGCTTAGAATATTTTAATGCAGTGTTTTAATCCTCTCATGCACTAGTTAGTCACAGACTGCACCTCTGTTAACCTGGGCAAATGTCTGCCTGAAGTCACAAAGGACTTTGAAAAGTGTTGAGAATGACTCAGCACCATCATCACTGCCCACTGAAAATCCCTTGTTCTCAGCATCCTTTGGAGAATAGGTCAGGAGCATTTTCTTCATTTACAAAAGAGGCAAATTCATGACTCCCCAGCATGGCTTCAGTTTTAGTAAGGATTTCCTCAGAAACAAATTAGGCCAACTTATTTTAAACATCTTTTGAAGCCTGAGAAAATAAAAAGAAGCAAATGAAAAGATAAGTCCAGGAAGGGATGAAGTCATATGTTGAGGAATATTCCCAAAGTTGAATAAAAAGGTTAACACTCACCATTAGTATGTTCTGCATCTGTAATTGACACATTTAACAAGGAATACTCATGTGATGCAGTAATAGAAGTCATTTTATTTTGGGGTCCTCATTGTTTGTTTAAAATGGCTTAATGTCAGTGGTCCTCACCCTGCCCTCCAAATGAAAATGGGTATTCTCATAACTTTCCATTTACAGGGACTAAAAAGTCCTACAGTCACTGAAAATCACAAATACAGTCCCAATATCTTAATTAAAATTGTTGAGTCCCAAATACTAGTCAAAATTTGGAACATATTCCAGATTAAAGATTCTCTTTTTCCTACTGTGGGATCTTCAGATAGGACATCTGCTTTAGGGGAAGGGAATGCCATAGACTTTTCTTATCTTTTCCCATTTACTAGTTGGTTATTGATCCTTCCAAGTTTGGAGCATAAGAAGGAAATAAGAAAAGGAGACAAGGAAAGTTCCTACTGAACTGGGATTGTTGCGCTTTTTGCCCTCTCAGCCTGACATATAATAACAATGATAAAAATAACCAAAAAGGAAGAGAATTACTGACACTTAAACAGTGCTGATTATATATAGAAATAGTTTTAAGTGTTTTACTTATAACTTTTAAAATCTTCATAACTATGGCAAAGAGAAGTAAATTAACTTGCCTAGGGTTACATAGCTAGCACAGCAGGTTGGGGATTTTAATGCAGCCAGAAAAAGTCTGGCTGAGTTTTTCCCTCATGGACACTTTCGTGGGTCTTTGGAAGCCTCCCCTTCTGGGCCTCTCTAAGTGTCCTATGATGCATTTCTTTAGGCCAAATTTTACAGCAGTCCACCCTAAATGGAGGGTTGTCTTGACAAGTGTTACAATGGCTCCAGAATGAATCTTTTGCCTTGACAAACTCTGAGAGTGCAGGCTAACCCAGATGAAGCCACTTCTGACTTAACCAGTTTGCCATGTTATCTCACTGGTTAAGCTTCTTAGGTGGGAGTCAAATTCCAGTATATTGGCCTTCTAAACCAAAAGAAGTTATGTTAAGTTTTAGGTCCAGTCCAAATTGAAGTTTATTTCACTAATTGTAGGTGCATTGTGAGACTTCTCAACCCTTCCTCAAAGAAATTCTCTCCCTTTTCTAAATCTTCAGTCACCCAAATTTTGTATACCAGCATTATATTATATTATAAATAGGATTCAGTATCCCAAAGTTGGTTCTTGGTAATTTCTTTTGAATATTGCACATGTGGTCTGCCTCCTTTGGAATCTCATTTTTATATCTTGGTGTCTTAGGACTTCCAATGTAACATTTTTTTGCACATATGTATACCTATAATGTATTTTACATTAGCACATGGCAAAATTTGATTTTCTCTTTTTCTAACATCTCATTCTAAAATGACATATCTTTATGGGAAATTAGAAAACGAATTCAATGAAAACCTTTATTTTGCCAAAATAAATTATTTATGCACATATGTATACATATACGTAAAACATCTTCATGTGTATATATGTATCTATAGACACATTATGTGGAGGATGCATAATGAACACGTGTCTACAGATACATACATATAAATATAGATACATATACATCTATATTTATAAATGTATAAAATTGATGATTTGGAGGCACTTTGGGAGTGGTTGTATTTTTCAAATTTTTTGAAAAATTTTTAACTCTTAGTATGTTAGAGAGTATATTGGACTAGAAGTCAGAAAAAGTGTTCAAGTAATTTTAACAAGAATTAGCTCGTTTCTAAAGTACTTTACAACTCACAGTCCATTTGCACACACATTTTTGCATGTCGTTTTAGTTCTGCATGCAAAAAGCCACTTAGTTCTGCTCCTTGGGCATCATGTTTTGACCTCTTTTTCTTCATCTGTCAAATACCTAAGAGTCTCAGGGATGAGAAGACAGCTGAAATGCTTGTTCAAAGATTAAACTCAGGAGGGCCTCTTATGTGTTTTATAGGATCAGATCTGTATCCCCCCATGTCCACTTCCTGGTCGAGCTCATTTATCCCACACCCTGCTGTCCATTTAGTCTTGTGAAGTAGAAATAAATAAAAAGAAAGGCTGAAGTCAGCTTTCTGTATAGCATAAAATCATTCTTTCTCTTCAGTCCTGGGATTCTGAGGTCCAGAACTGAGGAGTTTCTGGACAAGGCCAACAGTTTCTTTACTTTGTGCTATCAGTTGGTGCACTGAGTACCTTTAGCCTGTAAGGCCCTCTTCTTATACCTTCACCTCCTTAAAATTGTGTTGGATACCTGAAGTGTCTCTTCAACGAAGTCTTTCCTGAGTTACCCAGCCAGAGGTAAATACTCCACCTTTTGCCTCAGTTCATCTCTGCAATTTTCCATTACCCTAGTTCATTTCTTACTCCTGCCCCAAGAATGAGTACAATGAATATTTTTGATCTGCCATGGAACAGTTTCTTTATCCCATATCAGTAATATTAATTTATAATTGTATCTTTATTGGTTTGTCTTTTTCCTTAGAATAAGTACTTTTTTAGACAGACACTGAGTCTTGATATATCTTTATTCCTAATGCAATAGCTTGCACATAGTAATTGCTCAGTAAATGTTGACCAACTACATGAATGGATTAATGGCCCTGTTATTTAACTCTGTTTTAAACTTAGCACATTGTATTGTACCTCCTAAAATGTTGTGAGCTTTTGGAGAATAAGGATTATTTAAAGTTTTATACCTCTAAATTTTAAATCTCTATATATACCTAACATGGTACCATTCACGAAGTATATTTTGACAAGTGAGGAATGGGTAAATAAATGAGCAGATATGTGTACAGTCGTATCATGCAACACTTCACAATACTGCCCCCTCTCTCCCATAAAAAGAAACTCCTTTGATTACATTTTACTGTGAACAGTACAACAACAGAAACTTTCAGCTCTTACTCTGCTTTCAAAAGAACATGCTATTTTAAATGAAACATTTAGGTCAAAATTTTATTTGTGTGAATCATCTCTTGCTCTGCCACATACAACTTTTTCTGAGGATGAAATGACTGTGTCTATATAAGCACTTGGTAAACTCCAAAGCACTGTAATAGTGTATAAGCCCCTGATACACAAAAAATATTCCCATGTTATTGGGGGTTTGAGAAGAAAATCTTTAGAATTCTCTTAGTCACTTAAAATTCTTTGTAGTTACATATTTATACAATCAATCTTAGGTGTAATTGGTCAGCATATTTAGCTAATGTTCTCAGAATATTCTGGAATGAAATATGTTGAGATTTTAAAGTGAGAAACAGACAACCAAGGAGGAGAAAAGATTTGGAGACATCAAGCTGTTTCTGAAAGACCAAGACCCATTCATAATTTTGTCTCTTGAGACGTGTTTTTAATGGTCAGCATTGTAAATCCCCGAATCCTGGTGTAGTCACATATCACTAATCTACAGGTATAAACATGCTGAATAGATGAATGGGGAGAGAAGGAAGGAGGGAAGGCTTTATCTTTGGGGGAATTTGTCACCAATTTCTATTTTAAATCTTTGCTTGGAGAGCTATGTTGTCTCTTGAGGGAATTCTAATGTTCTACCTTGATTTTTCAACTTAAGAATTAACTAAGAGTTAGACATGAGAATGTGCTTTTGAGTAGGAGGTAGGCCCAAACTCTGTTATGCCACAGTGTACACGTTAAATGTTAAGAAAAAGATACTGAATTAGGAGAATGAAGACTTCTGGGAAAAAAGAATTTTAAAACCATTTCCTTCTCCACCTACTGTGGTGGATTCCTTGACCCTTGTTAGATCTTGTCTTCTTTAGAAGTAGAGCAGGTGGTAGACAAAACATGAGGTTAGGATTTTCAGTAACAAAACTTAAACAGAAGGCTCTTTTGAGATCATCTAGTCTCGTGGGTGTCAGTTTTTGCTAGCACTGAAACACACGGGGAAATAATTATTTCCTGTTCACATCCTCAAGACCCTAAAAGATGCCTCATCAGTATATTAGAATGGTAAATGCTCTCAATTGCAGGGTATACCCCTTTGGTAGAGAAAACCAAATATTAAATTATTGGTAGAAGTATAAAGTTTGCAAAAGATCCTTGCGTAAATTTGGCACTTTCTCTTTCCACATCGAATCATGAATCTTAGACAACTTGCTCATTTTACAGATGAGAAAAGTGAGAAGTGAGGTCTAAAGTGTTAAAGAGAGTTTCTCAAAGTTCCACACATAGATTAATGGGAGTACTAAACTAAATTCCAAGGCTCTAACTTCAATTTCAATATTTTTTTCTTGTCATACACTAGGATTAAAGAATGATTTATGTTCACATGGCATCTACAGTAGTCTTTTTTATTTGTATGGCTTTGTAAAATCATTGTTAATTTTCTTAGTTAAAACACTTATGAGAAGAAGTTAGTGACAGAAATCAGGTAATAATGGAAGGTAAACAGAAACACAGATTTCTACCTTTCTTTATCCCATGATGTGCACTGTAGAAGTTGAAACACACTTTATTTATGCACCCATCATATTTTGTGAATACATTGTGTGTTCTCATTAGTAGCTTCCTTGCAAATTGTGATAATGATCTGAGGAGAATCTATATATATATTATCCATGAATTAGGCAAGATACTAACACTGTTTCACAGATATGACTACCAAGAGCATTTCATGGCAGCAATCACATGGCCAAAATTAGCTTATAATTGTGGTTATCTGACACAAGTCCAGTGTACCTTATATACTCTGCTGCTGCTATATATCATACTTTGTGTCAAACAAGAAAACTGATAACAGAGATTGATGATATAAGTTTATTTTTATGGTGACTTTATCCAAAATCACTCATACAGCATTTTAGGGCTTAGTGATGCCTTAAAAATAAATCACCCAAATAAAGTTACTCTAAAAAGCTTACAAATCACAGACAAAAGTTTTTAGTGTTATAGGAGTACTGCATTCAGTATTTTATTCAGTGAAATCAAAAATGTTAAGATCATTCATTAGATGAAATCAGATTGGATGATGGCATACCTTAACTCCCATTTAAGAGAAAATCTAAAATAACAGAGGCAACTTCTTATAAAAGAAAGAGCATACATGGGTACCAGAGTCAGCTAGAGTCTTGCTGCAATCTCAGAGATGCTGTTGTCTAGTAGGGTGAATTTTCGGCAGTTGTTTAACCTCTCTGAGTCTGTGTTTTCTCCACCACAAAATGAGCATAATACTCCTGTTCATGTTTGTTCTGGGGACTAGTAGTAATATATATTGTGTCCAGAATAATGCCTTGCATATTTAGTTGCTCAATAAATCACAGCTGTGGTTTTTATGGTGATTATTAACATTATAAGTATACCTATATTATCACTGAGAAGACAGTGAAAGAAATAAAAGATTAAACATGGTTTATTAAAATCACTCCTTTTGGACTAACCAGTTTTAGTTATCAAAGGGGTGGAGCAGTATTGCTGGTGAAAGGAAAGCACTGTATTGTTTTAAAAAGCCAATTAGAAGTAAATTTACCGGAATTACAACAAAAGTATAGGTTAACTAGAGAGAAATTTCTTTTGTAGAAAGAAGTGCCTGGAAAATGGCTTAGAATGTCAAACCTCTGACTTCTTGAGAAAGTTGTGTCATTTCTCTTCACTTAAGTTTTTGATGTGATAAAAAGTCCTCTAATATCTATCCCTTTCAACTCAACATTCTGGAGTTCTGTGAAACACTCTAGAGAGAAACACTATCACTAGCTTATGATCTGGAAATAGAGACAAATAAACAGCCTTCTATACTTTGACTCATGTGATCTCACAGGAGTACAGCATGTATCAGTGCTGACTACGAGCCTGGAAGGGAACAGTCAGCCTATGGGTTATGAGAGCTCTCAGTTGGTTGGTATTGAGGCCTGGAAGGTTAGATGCTGAGAAAGCCTGGTGCCAAAAACCTAGTCATTAGAGTAATAAAAAAGGAAAAGGATAATATCTTATGCTTTGATAAGAGTAGAAATATGTACCTAGTTTTCTGCAGCATTGCACCAAAAAAAGCATTTTCTCTCTGCCATCCTTGTAAATATACATATTGATAATAAACATGTCAGCTAGTATATATCTACTGGACATGATAAATAGAATATAATATCATTTTTACTTATTTGCAGCAAAACCAAGGCAGATGCCCAGCCCAGAATTGTTCAGTGGAAGCCCCTGCTTGGATGCCTGTCCAACACTGTACTGTAAGTTTGATTATTCCAAAATTGGCCAGATTGAAGGAGAAATGTTTCTGTATTTTGGAACAATCTTAGTGAAATAAGCCCATATGTGCTCTAAAATTCTGGAGTAGAGCAATATTTTGCAAGGAGAAAGAATAACTTTTCAGAAAGCTTTGCATTATTAAAAAATACCTGTGATTAGGGGTTCCATGCATTTTGTCAGAGTCAGGATAACTTGGAAAGGATTACTTTAAATGGGTTATTGATTAGTTAGATTTGGAAGGTCATTAAAATGAATATATTTGCACGTATATTTTTCTATAGCTGCGTGTTCAGCAGTATTTGATTTTAGATGCCTTGAAGAAAGATGCTTTCTCTTTTGTTACTGTGTCAACTGCTTAATAGCGATGACCACACCAACTTGCAATTTTCAAGTCTTCCTGTTTTAATAATAGTCTGCATTTGCATGGTATCTTCTACCAGAGAGTTTTCCAGTGCCTTAAAAACAAACAGGTACTATGTCATTAACCTTGTGCTACAAATGGGAGATTTAAACGCAAAGGGAATAAGAATAGTGCGTCAATTGTAGTGCTGGGAACAGATCCCAGACTTCCTACCTCTCATTTCATGTACTCATACTACTACTCTGGGCGCTGAAGTGTGTGAAGAAAGTGGCTGAAAGTATGATACTCTGTAATAAATGGGTTGCCTGACAGAAATGGCAGTGGTATCTCTTGGGCTTATATATCCTGTAAATGAGAGTTTGTCATGAAATAATTTGCGTGCGATGGAGCTGAGAAATTAGAGTTACCTTTTGGACATTCTCTTCATTTGACTCCCCTTGTAGGCAAAGTGAAAGTAATATGTGGAGCTTCTTAAATATCCTTATCTATTGTTGAGGTACCAGGTGCTGAAAGATAAAACTGGACTGACAGCACGTCTTAAAACTATGTTAGCAGTAAGCATGGAGGAGCCTGATTTTCACTCAGATTGTGTAACAGATGAAGCTTCTTTCCTCAGTTTTTATCTATAGCAGAAGGAGAAAGTGGGATCACCGTTAGTGAAGGAGAGATGATGATGCTAAATTTTGGAGGTATTTCCGCAGTGCAGAGGGAGCCCAGACTCGCTGGAGACTTAGATAATATGAAACTGTTATACTTTCTGAGCAGATGGTCAGAGAGAGTGCATGCTTAGGGACTGCTTGTGATAGAGAAATAATGTGGTTCTTTTGTTTTTGTTTATTTTATTTTATTCCTGAGATACAGTTTTGCTCTGTTGCCCAGGTTGGAGTGTAGTGGCGTTATCTTGGCTCACTGCATACTCTACCTCCCAGGTTCAAGTGATTCTTTTGCCTTGGCCTCCCCAAGTAGCTGGGATTACAGGTGCATGCCACCAATCCCAGCTAAGTTTTTGTATTTTTAGTAGATACAAGGTTTTGCCATGTTGATCAGGTGGATCTTGAACTGAGAAATGTGTTTTAATAATTGTTTGTTCATCAGTCATTGCTTTTATTGTATCCCTGATAGTATCATTTAATAATTACTTATTCCTACATCTGTTTCTCCATGAGACATATAAGAGATATATAAGGCTCTTTGGGGGCCTTATATATCCACAGCTAGTAAAATTTCTGGTACATGGCAGAAATTCTGGGAGTTAAGTTTCAATGAATGAATCTCCGGTGTTGATTTTTCTCTTTGTAAGTTTTAATAAATTATTTCACAACTCTCAGATTTCTTGGTAAAGAGGATTAATAATGGTATTTTACCCTCTTAGGTTGGTAGTTTTTATTTCTCCTGTTCATTGTTCTTTAATACTTTTCTTCTAAGAGAGTACCATAGAATATGTATTTTCAGGAATTTTATTTTCAAGCTACAATATTTAGTAATTCCATTCAGCTCTGTCTGGTACTATGCCAATTGCTGGAGATAGAAACATGAATAAGGCAGTAATCCTATGTAAATCAAACACACTGATGTATAACACTAATAAGAATTTCTGATCCTCTAATACACTGGTAATTTCAGCCAAAAATATTAATATAAGAGCTTTCATATTTTATTACTTTGTGCAATCTTATTGCAAGGAAATGCATAGTCAGAATTTTGTCTTTTGAATTATTATAAATCGTTGATCCTTCATTATTCCCTTGGAGTTGAACCCAATGGGATCTGGGAATCCCATATTAGGTTCTTCAATTTTAGAACCTTAGGAACAAATGAAAAATTACATTTAAGACTCTTCCTGAAGATCACAAGTCAGAAGTACCAGCATTGAAGTTTTACTCTCAGTGCTGTGGTCAGGTGAGAGAATCAGAAAGTAGATATTTTTTTTTCATCTCTGCCACAGAATTGTGGGCTCCTGGTTTCATAAATTTCCTTTGCTATTTACTTAAAAGTAATAATATCTCCCAGTGAAACACATATTTTCTGAAGGAGTTGTGCAGCACATGCTGATCTGCTTTCTCTGCAGAGAAGCCCCAGTCCACAGAGGTAGGCTTTGGTGGTCATGTTTAGACTTCGTGAGCCTGCCCCTGGCCATGACTGACTGATCCAGGAAGTAGACGTTTGATTGTAGCAGGGCTAGTTGAATTTTCTTTCCTGGGAATTTGAAATTTGTACTACAGATATACCAAACTGGTAGTCATCAATATTGAATCATATGAATGAGAATAGTTTGGAAAAGTTACGTGAGCGTCAGTTGCTTAGACCTCTAAAGTCACTGTGTATCTGCCCTTCTTAGTTATTATGTACTCAAAACTCTTGGATTCTGTGAAATGGCCTCAGTAACTTGTCAATAATCAATGTTACTTCTTTCACAATTATTTAGATTTTGTTTTATTTATTTTTGATAGGGTTTGTTCTTTGATTTGCTTGCAACCAAAAAGAAAGTAGTTTAATACTGTTAGTCAGCAATGTTTATTAGAGTCTCCCCTAGAGCTAGCCTAATAAGTAGTAGTCTCAGACAGAAAAAAGCATTAACACTGGGATTTTGAAAATTTATGTCTCTTTATTTCAAATATCTGACTGTAGACAACACAGGTATATTTTAAAATGATGAAATAATTTGATAATAACTTAATTTACCTTATAGAATAAAAAATGTGGGGAGCTGACTTTACAGTTAACATGCATATTTATATAACCAAAAACTATGTATGGTATGTATGAAATTCTGGTATTAATATTCATTTTCTCATCTCTCAGGAAATAGTGAAAATCTTAGCCTTGTGTTCCAGAGAATGTCTTGCCTGTCTTAAATTCTCCAAGGACTAAAGCAAGTTATAAATAAATTAATACACGCTTACATGCATAATAAATTGATAGTTTCTATTATCCTTGTGCATTTTTCAGATTAAGTTTGTTATTTCCTACAGTTCTGTCTCCACTGTCCTATTCTTGCTCTTTGTTGTTCTACTTGGAATGATTATATCCTTGTAATTAGGCCTTATTATGTTTTACAAAAAAGTCTTGATTTTCATGTCTGCATTTGCCCCAAGTTCATTTTAAGTGCAGAGCTTTTATCATTGGATTTCTAGCTTCTCTAGACTGCTTTGCAAATGTCTGTCACCAGTTAACGTATTGTCTTGAAAATGGCTTCTATTAACTATTTGTTCTCTCTCTTCCTGGATTATTTTTTTATTTTTTTATTTTTTTTTTGGCACTCGGCACCTATGTAGTAATGGCACTGAGAGGCTTTTTTTTGTAAGACTTGTCCTTTTATTGATAACTATAATGTACAGATTGGGGTTCAAGCAGAAAAGAAATTTTGTGCCCCAATTTAGAAAAATGGATATAATTAAACTTACTGAATACATGCAATATCTTTCTTAGTGAAAAGTGTGGCAGTTTAATTGTTTCTCTCTCATTGTGCAGCTATATTAATCACTAGAATGATAGCCTTCCTTACCCTTACATTTTACATTTAAATTGATGGTGTGCCTCATTGGTTTGTATGGCCATGAATATTAACACAGTAGCTACCTGAGCTTCTGCTGTCTATAAACAATTGAGAAGATGCCCACAGATCCTGGGACTCAGATGAAGAAAGGGAACTTTCTGAATCTGGGTAAATTAGGATAAGAATTAGCATTTGGCACTTGGAATGAAAGAACTTTAGATTTGACCAGCTATAAGAAGCTTGAGTGGCTGCTGCATTTTAGAGCATGGTTTCTGAACCACTCAGTATGGCTTTGGCCCATGAATAGATTTAATTATTTTGGGGAATATCCCCAAACCCAATTCCAAATGTACTCAATTCTTAGTTATTGGGTATACTCAGAAAGTGTGATTATATCAATTAGACATACAAAATATAAATACACATGATTTAGCTACAAAAATTTTTTTGTTTCTTTGCACATTTTCACAGCCCTTAGTTACTGGAAATTAAAGAATAAGGCTAGGAAAGGAGTTTCTAACAGCTAAGTTGACTGTTATTATGGAACTTATCATAGATATTGCTATATGTTTATCATAGATATTGCTATATCTATATGTTTCCATCACTATATAATATTCACTATAAGCAGATATGTGAAATATTTTAAAATAATATTTTAATATCAAACATTTATAAATTAGAACACTGAATTCTGACTATGTCAACTCTCATTTACTTATTCAAGAAGTAGTTAGTGAACACGTTATAACTGACCCTTGGATTTCTCCATATAGCAGGAAACAATATGTACAAATAAATCATAAATATACTTGGCAACACATTATTTAATAATGGTCTATAAAAAGCACTACAAATTTTCCAAATGAGAAGTTGCCTTAAGATGGATTTTTGGAAGACAAGAGATGCAATATTTGGTCATAGTTAAAGGTACACCCTTTGGAACTGAATGAGATTTGTGTTGAAGTATTAACTCTTCCACTAATAAAGTATTACTCCTCTACTAGTAAGTTGTATGACCTTGGACAATTTATTTTATCTGAGTTTATGCACACAACAGGATATTTTGGGATTTACATGAAAGAGTGTGTAGCGTTAACATAGCACCTGGCACAAAGTAAGTACTTGGCAAGTGCTAGAAAAAAAGAAAGAAAAGGATAGGTCATTTCTGAAGGGAGTGCATGGGACAGGATGAATTGGTGAGAAAGAGCATAAAAAACAGACAATAACCCAATGGTAACTTAGGGGTACTTATTTAGATTTATTTAGCAGAGCCCTGTCTGGGAAAAGGTTCTAGGAGTTCATACAACTCTTTAAGGCTTTGAAAGCGGAATCTTGCAGTTCTTGAAAAGAAACTTTTTATTCTCTGACAGGCAAGAGCCGATGATATAGGACTGTCATATTAATGAGAGCTATTTGTATTCTCAGCCATTTTTATTTCTGTTTGTATACAGCCATTTTTAAGGAGTGGGACCAGGTATTCCTTTTCAGTTAAAAACATTTTAACATTTTCCTACTATGTGTCTCTAGATTATGAAAGTAATTTCTGTCTTTTATGGGGAATCAATATAAAAACAGATGCTTCTCATAGAAACCAGAGGAGATGTTCTTTTAAAGTGTTAATTGTTTCAGCATGCTCTCCGAGACTGCCTCATATTACCCACAGTCAGGATCATTCGGTTTAATTGGAACCAGTTAATACAACATGCATAAGCTATTCTGCAATAGTCCTAAAAGTTTTTTCCTTTTTCCTTCTTTTTATTTTGTAGCTCCTCCCCAACTCTTCCTTTCCCAGAATGCATCGTGTGACCTAATTTGGTATACAGCCTACATAAATACCCAGGCCATGGCACTCCGAACCATCTAACCCGGTTATTAAATAGTGTTGTGTCTGCTCTCTGGGTGTTTCCAGAGCTCCTATGAAGGCAGCACCCTATGGACACATTCTACTGCTGGGAAATTGGACCCAGAATGGCTTTGAAGAGTTGTCTTTCCAAAGACTACGTATAACTTTTATTTTTTAGGGCAAGGTTTTCATGCTATCAGCAGTCCCCTTATAAATTGAAGCCAGGACAGTATCAGATAATCATAGTTTTAGGAAAATTGTAGAAAATTGCAGCATACAGGACCTTAAATTGGTGAGCAGTGGGATTAGAGTACATTTGGCCATATAAATGGTAGCCATAAGGTTGGAATCTAAGAATCCAGAGAAGAAATTATCTCAGAAAGGGCATAATGTACTTTAAGAAATGTTATGTAGAGTGCCTCTGATTTCATTTTTGCTGTAGTCAGGGGCTCTTAATCAATGAAAGTATAAAGAAGATGAGATTGATAGAATGGGTATGTTGCTGTTTTCCCTGTCCTCTGGCCCTTATAGTATTTTAGACTTACACCGGTTTCCTCTCTAGTTTTAAAGACTCTGCTGGGAACAATACTCATATAAAATAATTTTGTTACACTGATCTTTGAAATATGCCCAGAAAGGGAACCCACAGTGTTTATGGAGGGGGGCATTGGTTCATGGGAGAGATGAAAGGGCACTCCCAGTGCGCACACATAAAACCTACACAGGAAATAAAACAGAAGACACATAGACATGTATTCAGCATGCCCTGGGCAAAGAAATGGAGGATGCAAGCCGTAAGGTTGCTGGCAAGATCTTGGAAACTAAATGGAGGAATAGTGGATAGGCCCACAGTAAAACTGAGGTCACCAACGTTTATCCTCAGTGTCCCTAACTTCCTCTTTCTGTAATTTTTAATATTTTCCCTAGAATTTCCTCTTTATTCAATTCGACTGATTTGAGGATGTCAATATTCACCCACCACTTTCTATTTTCTCTCCTTTTTTTTTTTTTTTTTTTTTTTTTTTTTGCTGTTCAGCCAAAGATCTGATAGAACACAGAATGAATATAAAACTTTATGACATTCTTCCTATGAGTATTTGGGATTTTTTGTCTGTATATCTCTTATTTTTGTTTTACATCAGTTTTTTTATTTTTTAATGTTTTAACAGGTTCTTTGGAATATAATTCACAGATGGTACAATTCACCCATTTAAAGTATACAGTAACTGTTAGTTCTTTCACAGAGTTGTACAACTGTCACTCCAATCAATTTTGGGACATTTTCATAACCCTGAAAGAAACCCCACACCCATTAGCAGTCATTTTGCATTATCTTCCAAGCTCTTATAAACCACTAATCTGTTTTCTGTTTCTATGGATTTACCTATCCTAGATACTTCCTGTAAGTGGAAGTATGTAATATGCAGCCATTGTGACTGGTCTTTTGCACTTAGCCTAATGTTTCCAAGGTTCATCCATGTTATACCATGCATTATTTCTTCATTATTTTGCTGAATAATATTTCATCCTATGAATATACTACATTTAGTTTATCCATTCATCATTTGCTAGACATTTGGATTGTTTCTACTTTTTGATATTATAAATAATGCTACTATGAATATTTTTGTGCAAGTTTTTGTGTGGACATGTACTTTCAATTCTCTTGGGTATACGCCTAGGAGTGAAATTTTTGGGTCATATGCTAACCTTATGTTTAACTCTTTGAGGCACTGTCAAACTGTTTCCTGTAGCATTTGCACCATTTTACATTCCTTCTAGCAATATGTGGATGTTTTAATTTTTCTACAGTCTCACCAACACTTGCTATTATATATCATTTTGATTCTAACAATCCTAATAGGTGTAAGGTGGTATCTCATTTTGGTTTTGATTTTGAATTACATTTTGATTGGTGATGTGACTATGTTTTCATGTACTTATTACCATTTGTCTATCTTCTTTGTCAAAATGTCTATTAGTATCCTTTACTCATTTTTAATATTTTTGTCTTTTTATTATTGAGTTGTAAGAGTTCTTTATATGTTATGGATATTGGTCCCTTATCAAATATATGATTTTCAGATATTTTCTGCTGTTCTATGGGTTATCTTTTTAATTCTTGATTATGTTATTTAGAGCATAAAAGTTTTACATTTTGATAAAGTCTAATTTTTTTCGGGGAGCACCTGTATTTTTGATGTTATATCTAAAAAGGCTTGACATAACCCAAGGTCACAAAGATTTCCTTCCACATTTTCTTTTAAAAGTTTTATAGCTTTAGCTCTTGCATTTAGGTCTAACATCAGTTGTGAGTTAGCTTTTATATACAGTATCTATGGATAGCCACGTGAAACAGCATCATTTGTCGAAAAATCTATTCTTTCCTCCATCGAGTTTTCTCTTCCCTTCTGCTGAAAATCAGCTGACTCTAAGTACAAGTGACTGTTTATGGACTTTTAGCTCTATTCTAGTAATCTGTATGTCTATCCTTTTGCCTGTGCCACACTGTCTTGATTACTGTAGCTTTGTAGTAAGTTGGAAATTTGGTAGTGTGAGACACCAACTCTGTTCTTTCCCAACATTGTTTTGGCTATTCTGGGTCCCTTGCATTTTTCCTGTATTTTAGGATTAGCTTATGAATTTCTGCAAAAAGCCTGCTGTGATTTTGATAGAGATTTTATTGACTCTGTAGATCAATTTGAGGAATAATATGGCTGTTTATCAATATTAAGCCCTCTGATCTATGAATGTCCTTCCATTTATTTGGGTCTTCTTTAATTTTTTTCTACGATGTTTTATAGTCTTTGGAGTACAAGCTTTGCCCTTGTTTTGCTAAGTCTGTTCCAAAGTATTTTATCCTTTTTGATGCTTTTATAAACAAAGTTGTTTTCTTAATTCTACTTTTACATTGATCGTTGCTAATGTATGGAAATATAATCAGCTTTTGTTAATTAACCTTGTATCAGCAACCTTATCAAACATACTAGTTCAAATAGCTTTTTAGAGAATTTCATACAATTTTCTATATACTGTGTAAGACTATGTCATCTGCAAATAGAGACAGTTTTACTTCTTCCTTTCCAATCTGGATGCCTTTTATTTAATTTTGTTGCTCAATTGATGTGACAAGACTTTTCAGTACAATGTTAAATAGCATTAGGACGAGCAGACCTCCTTGACTTTAGAGGGAAGGTATTCAGTCTTTCATCACTGAACATGATGTTAATTGTGCAATTTTTGTAGATGCCCTTTATCAAGTTGAGAGAAGTTCCCTTAATTAAATGTTGGTTGTTTTTATTATAAAAGAGGAATTTCTATTTGTTTCTTTTGATGTTTTTAATATTTAAAAGTTTTATTTGTGAAAATAATGCATTGGCTTTCTATTGAGAACATTAAGAAGCCCTTTTCTAGGATTCCTGAGAGCATAATCTGCCTACTCATAATTCATGCCTGACTTTTTCTGGGCGATTTTTCTATGACACAGCATCATTAAAGCTTCTAAGTTGCATGTTTCTTGCAAGTGTTTAAAATACTTTCACAGACTTTATATTTACTCTGGGTTGACTAGGAAATATATTCTTACCTTGTTTGACAGATGAGGAAACTGAAACTCAGAGAAGTAAAATCACTTATTTTGACATCATATCATCAGCACATAAGGGAGCCAGAATGACTCCTTCGGATTCCCAATCTGACTCTGTTTCTGATATTGTTTACTGTCTGTATAGGCAAATTGATGCTTCAGAGTTTGCTGTAGAAATTATGAGTTAAGAAGAGGCTTATATTTTTTTATTAGCTATGCTTTGTATCATGGAAGATGCCACATGGATTCTATGCACTGCAGTTTTGACAGCATTGGAGTGTTGAGCAACCATCTTGGCAGCCACAAAAGCACATTTGAAGATCTTGCTTCACATGTTGGAATTGCTAATCTTATTTATTTGGAGAAGACCATGTATATAGCCACTGTGTAAAATGGGTTACAAGACTGACTGTTTAGAACTTCAGCATGTCTTACCATTTGGAATTGAAGGAATTTTAATAATGGGCTTTCTCTAAGGGGTTGCTAGGCTTTTTCCACTTCTTGGTTTCATCCTTTGTTGCAGTAATTGAATATGAAATGTTCTCCCAGAGTTGATTTCATGTCAGAGTTGTATGGTACAGCATTGTATTTTCATAGGTTTGTACAAGGGTAATAACAGAACATGGTGATTCAATAATTTGTAAGCTATTGGGAATACAAAATGCTATAATGGGATGGATTCATAGTTTTTCCAATTCAAGAGTTCTGTCTCTGTGTCTAAACATGTACCTGGAAGAATCGAGTATTTATTCTGTCTAACATCAACTTACAGGAGCTTAAGCTGTAAACAAAATTTTACTTATTTAATATCCAGAAACCTCAATTATGTAGGATAAACTGAGAAATACTAAAAATGATGTTGAAGTGGACTAAATCAGTATTTCAGTGCTCACAACTAATTTACTGATAACTTATTCTATGATTTTCCGTATTGCCTTCTTAATATTTCTTAGGCATGCATGTTTGAACATTAGCAACCCCTAATGCCTTATAGAGACTTTTTAGATGTGTCTCAAATAATCATGGCATTTTATTACTGAACCAATTAGACAATCCAGATAATGAGAGCAGGTGTATGGAAATTCAAGAGAGGACATTGCTAAAGCCTGCTATATTGACAGTCAAGAGAAATGGCAGCTGACAGCAAGGAAAGAAATAAATGTTAAAAGCAAGAATAAGCTCTGACACACTATGAGGTAATTTGGTGGTGGGGCACTGGAATATTACAACTTTATATTTTGATTGACATTCATAAATGTTGGTCATGACTCAACACATAAAAAACAAATTATTTCTAAAACAGTTTTGGAAAAGACATCAGAATTACTTTTGTGTCTTCTACTTGTAGCTACCAAAAACATTTGACATTTTAAAAAACGTTCAAAATACAAAAATATATAATGCTTTAATAACCTTAATTCTCTGGAAGATTCACATTTATGAGCCTCTCTTTCTTTGACAGTTCTTAGATGACCCGTTAGCTGGCACATTTCACTTCCTACAAACTCTCAGAGTAGCAGATTTTTCTCTTCTCTAACCTAAGTAACTGAGGTATTTGCTTGAGTTTGTGGTGAAGACTATGGTGGTATTGAAGGAAGGAGAGACTGATGGCAAAACAGAGCCCTGGTAATATGTGCAAGGAGATTTGCCTTGAATGGTTTACTGTCACTGGTTAAAAGTGAGTGCATTGGCATGTGCTAGCGTTACTTGGGCTTTTCATTGTGGATAAACCTTTTTCCTTTTGATCCTTCCAGCCATCACTTAAGGAAGGGCATATTGTATTGGAGGAAGGACATGAGTTTTGGAGTCAAGCAGAACTTGTTGAAATTTTCTTTTTCTCGCCAGATATATGACCTTGTCGATATCTCTTTGCCTTACTTTCTTCATTTACAAAATAAAAATAATTACCTACCTTGCAAGATTATTTCCAGAATTAGAGACAACATATGCATAGACCTAAATCAGTTCCTGTTGCATAGTAGGTTCTCAATTCATGTTATTTTCATTGCTATTATTATATTATTATCAGCACTAGATAACTCTGAACGTGGTTGCATTTAAGATCTATGTTGCCTCTCAAAAGCACTTGAGCAGTGAACTCTCTCACAGCTTGGCTTAATTCCACTGACCTCAGATAGTGTAAAATACAACTGAAATATATGGAGGTTAGATGTTTATATGAGTTAATTTACTTAATAAGGGCATAGAATTTAAATTTTTTTCTGATGGTGATTTATGTTATAATTTCGATATCTTTGAAAGGTATTTCCTAAATCAGAACCATTGCTACACTTGGTTTTGGCTGCTTGAGTTCCTGAAAAGTACTTTTCTTAAATAGAGTTTAGCCTTGGGTAATGAAGGAGCCTCTAGAAACATATGTGATTGGTTTGTTTATGGAGTGCCAGGTCCAGTGCAATTATAATGCTTTCTTTCTAGAGACAAAGTAAATGAATATCTTATGAACTCTCCTGGGCATGTCTCCTTAACTATCGTATTCTCTTTTATCTGGCATTATTAGATCACTGTAGAATAAACACAGACACCATCAAGGGCTCTTGATTTGGGTATTGGTGGCTATTTATAGACCAGTTGCAGATAAGGGGACATGAATGACAGCTCCTTAAAGTGAATAATCCCACTTGAAAACTTCATAGTGCATATGTTTCTTTAAGGAAGCTTTTCCTACAGTATTGAGGAGATGGATACATCACACAATTTAATGTTAAAATAGAAGGCCACACAACATACAATCAGGAGTATACTCTTAGTAATAATTATTATAGACTTTTGAAAATATTTGTTCTTTTTGGTTTTTTTGGTACTTATAAATTATCTGTATCAAAGCTAGAAATTCAAGGAAATAACAAATAAATGTTATTAACGTGCCTGAATTATATAAAACAGATATAGAGGCTTTCTTGTCAATGACTTCCTTGCATCTGCTTACTGTCCTGACTTTTTGTGCTCATACTATGCTTAGACTGGCCTCATTAGATTTAGCCTCATGTAGTCCAGGCAGGAAAGCTATTCCACAAGGCCACATCTGTAGCTACAGCCAGCTTCCTACTACCAATACAGAACAGGAGTCAACACCAGACTTCATGAAGCAGCCTCCAGCTGCCCAAGAGCTCTGAGGATTTGTACAAAATGTTTGGACAAACTTTGGCGTCAAGAAAACTTTTAACAGCACTTGACACAGGAATGGATCGTTAATTACTGTAGCTCCTCAAGGAGGTCCTGTTTTGCAGCAGGCAGCATAGTCCTTTGCCTGCCTTATAAATTATAAGTCCAGATTAATGTACTGACTCCCTTGCTTCGGTAACAAGAGATACAACAAATGCATCTAATCAAAATCCCAAACCTGAGCATGACTGGAGCAGATGGAGAAGGAATAGCAGTGAGAGAAAATATGTACAAACATTTGAATATTTCATTTGTTGATCCATATATTTTCATTCGACTTGGAACAAACATCTAATTAAAATAATTAATGCCATTCAAGTCTGGATTGGCTGAACCTATCAACCTATGGTAAACAAACACAATAATTGATCTTGAAGTCTATTTTAGTTTACATATTGTAGGAGTAAAAATTTTACATAATTTAATATTCACATTTAAATATATCTTCTCTCTAAAGATGCTGATACTCTTTTGAAAGAGTCAATTTGTTTCTGCAAATTGACTTGGTCATACACCATTGTCCTTTAGGTTGTGTCAGCATTTACTTTAAAAAGTTTTACACTGTTTATAACTTGGATGCAAAAATGCATTCTGGGCTAAAACTTAATGTCTAAAATCTTTGTCCAAAAGCAGTTTTTTAAAGTACCCATGGAATTGCAGTTTTATGACTCTTTGAAAGCTTGAGGTCTATAGGAAGATCTATACAAAACCAAAAAAAAGAATCTCATCTAACCCAGTCCCTGCGCATTAGGACAGTGCATAGAATCTGGAAAGAAACGGGGCTGTGGAAGGGAATACAATCCTCTCTGTCACCAAACTGGAGAATCAAGGTACATGTTTTATTCTTGGTTGTACTACTTGAAGTACACTGGAAGGAGCATGGACTTTGGAGTCACTCAGAACTGGGTTAAAATCCTAACTCCACTGTTTATTTAATTTAGGAAATGTCTCAGCCTCTTTGAGTCATCTCTGTGATTCAATGAGATGATGAAAGTAAAACTAAAGCACATATTTCCTTCAGTCCTTCTCTTATGATTTATGGTGTTGTTTGAAGCTATTCATTGATTTCCTATCCATTGATTAGAGTACTTATGCTGAGAGCTTATTTTTAAATAATGGATTTTCTTTCATGTATGTTGCCCAAACATAAAATATTAAATCAAACAAATGACACAACTAATTGTACTCTACCCCTAAAGAGGGAAAAAATTGCATGCAGAGTACTTATTCTGAGAGCTTATTTTTTAGTAATGGCTTTTCTTTCAAGTATGTTGTCCAAACAAAATATTAAGTCAAACAAATGATACAACTAAATCTGCTCTCCCCCGCCACCCAAAAGGGCAAAATACTGCATGCAGTGTAAGGGCAATTCATATTATTTTAGAGCAAAAAGAAAATCACTACTTTTCTCTTCCAAAATCCCCAGTCTAGGGACTTTCTTAGCCTTCTGGAGCCTTATACTATGTATACAGAATATGCTACAACTGTCTCCAGTCTTCATGACCAGACATCTGGTAGGGCTGTGACCAAGGAGAGCCCTTGGCAACAGAAATTTAGCTTTTTGTAGGACACCAGGAAATGTTCTTTTTACAGTTGTCTGAAGAAAAAACAATGGAAAAGAGGGGGAATCCTAAATTTCTTGTCCTCAGAACTGTTCTCTTGCCCATAGCTATTTTTTCATTGCAACCTTTGTTAAACAGCCTGAGTCTTCTGGTGCACATTACCAATATTCATTCTGTTCATTCAAATCTGTGTGTGAACCTATCTTCCCTCCTTTATTAATTCAGTATATATTTATAGGGTGCCTGCTATGTCCCAGGCTCGGTACTAGGTTCTATAAATGCAAATAGTGTGAGATAATGGACATAGTCCTTGAACTCAAGGAGGACTGAGCAATAAATTAAGTAATTATGTAGGTGAAGATAAAGTTGCAGTTGTGATAACGTGCCACAGAGAAGATGCATATGGTATATTGGGAATCCATTTGAGGAGGCATTGATGTAGAGAGGGAAGTCAAAGAAAATTTCCTTAAGGAAATGCTAATTAAGCTTAAATTTGAAAAAGCGAGATCAACTTGGGGAAGAGAGAAGGAGAGATCCATTCAGGCAGAAAGAACCAGCATATACAAAGATACTGTTGCAGAAGGAAAAGTGTCCCTTCTGAGACACTGTGAGACCAACATGGCTCAAGTATAGAGAATAGGTTAGGGAGAAAATGGTGAAAGACAGGACTGGGGAGAGAGAGAGACACAAGCTTATGTTTAAGATTTCATTGAAGTATTATTAAGCACATTGGAGAGAGGGGGAAGGATTGGGTAACATCATCATATTTTAATTTTAAAACTGTCATTCTAGCTTCAGTGAGAAGAACATGGAAATTTGAGAAAAGGTGCAGTGTTTAAGCAACAACAACAAAACCTAGTTATGGAGCTTTGCATAATTCCAGGCAAAAGATAGTGGGAGCATGAATGAGGGTGTTGGTGGAGATAAAGAATGAAATAATTTGAGATGTTTGAGAGTAAACATGCCAGGTCATGGAGGCGAATTTTATATAGGTATCGTAAGAGGAAGGGCAGTATCAGGGATGACTCCTAGCTTTCTAGTCTGCATGAACTATGTGTAGAAGCGTCATTTACTGAATTTGGGAAATCTGGAAAAGGTTCATTTTAGGTATGACAGTGGGAGGATAATGAAGTCTCTTCTGAAAAAGTTGTTTGAAGAGTCTTTAAGATGAAAGTGGAGATGTTAATTGACCTGTGAAGAGGATTAGGTGCTGGTATCAGATAATAAATGCTAGGTCAAGGAAAGTTTTTTTTTCCCCAGAGTGAAAAATGAGCGTATTTAAGAGCTGATGAGACTGAAAAAACAACTGAATTAAGGACTGAGAAGTGTTCAATAGATTATTCAACAAGAAAGGCATTATTAGAACAGTTTCAATAAAGTGGTAGGGATTGAAGAGCAAATAAGAGAATGTTTACAATATAGACATACCTCATTTTGTTCCACCTTCACTTTACTGAATTTCACATATACTGTGTTTTCTACAAATCAAAGATTTGTGACAATCTGTGTTGAGCAAGTCTGTTTGCACCATTTTTCCAACAGCAGGTGCTCACTTCATGTCTGTCTGTCACATATTGGTAATTCTTGCAATATTTCACTCTTTATTAGTATATCTGTTACGGTGACGTGTGATCAGTGTCTTTGATGTTACTATTATAATTGGTTTGGGATGCCATAAAATGTGCTCATATAGGATCAAGAACTTCATGATAAAATGTGTATTCTGTCTCCCCCACCAACTAGGTGGAATAGGGAGGCATGGTCATTCCCCTATCTCTGTGCCTCCCCTTGAGCTTCCCTATTTCTTGAGACACAACAATATTGAAATTAGGTCAGGTAATAACCCTACAGTGGCCTCTATGTGTTCATGTGAAAAGATGAGTCATACATTTCTCACTTTCACTAAGAGTTAGAAATGATTAAACTTAATGAGGAAGGCATGTTGAAAGCCAAGATGGGCTGAAAACTAGGCCTCATGCACCAAACTGCCAAGTTGTGAATGCAAAGGAAAAGCTCTTGAAGGAAATTAAGAGTGCTACTCCAGTAAACACATGAATGATAAAAAAGTGGAACAACCTTATTGTTGATAGAAGAAAGTTTTAATGGTCTGGACAAATCAAAACAGCCACAACATTCCTTAAATGAAAATGTAATCAGAGCAAGGCTCTAAGTCTCTTTAATTCTCTGAAGACCAAGAGAAGTAAGAAAGCTACAGAGGAAAAGTTGCAAGCTAGCAGAGATGTTGCTTCATGAGGTTTAAGAAAAGAAGCCAGGCTGAGGCAGGAGAATTGCCTGAACCCAGGAGGCGGAGGTTGTGGTGAGCCGAGATCGCGCCATTGCACTCCAGCCTGGGTAACAAGAGCAAAACTCTGTCCCCCAAAAAAAGAAAAGAAGCCATCCATATTACATAAAAGTGCAAGATGAGGCAGCAAGTGTGGATATAGAAGCTATAGCAAGTTAACCAGAATATCTAGCTAAGATCATTGATGAAGGTGGCTACACCAAACAACAGACTTTCAATGTAGACAAAATTTCTTCTATTGGAAGAAGGTGCTACCTAGAATTTTCATAGCGAAAGAGGAAAATATAGTGAAAAAACTTCAAGGGACAGTCTGACTCTTTGGTTAGGAACTTATGGATCTGGTCACTTTAAGTGGAAGCTACTGCTCAATTACCATTCTGAAAATTGTGGGCCCTTAAGAATTAAGCTAAATCTACTCTGCCTATTTTCTAGAAATGGAAGAACAAAGCATGATTTTGAAAGTCTCAGTCCTGAAAGCCATAATAGCAATATTGAAATCTCAAAAGATCTAAACCCCAAAAGATTAAAATCCTGAATTTGAAATCTTGAAAGCTTAATTCTAAGAAAGGGATTAGTGAATTTTCAGTTGTATGCAGAATAGCTGCCTCATGTTAGTTGCATCATGGTAGGCAGAACTATTATTATATATTATTAATGTCTTTACTTGGAAATTAAGTATGGTTTGTGATGCAATGGATTCCAAGTTCATAAGGGGTGGCCTTAATGTTAGGCTTCAATTGGCTGTATTAATGGACACCTCAAAACCTTGTTGATGTGGTTTGGCTGTGTCCCCACCCAAATTTCATCTTGAATTATAGCTCCCATAATTCCCACAGGTCATGGGAGAGACCAGTGGGATGTAATTGAACATGGGGGCAGGCCTTCCTCAGACTGTTCTCATGATAGTGAGTAAACCTCATGAGATCTGATGATTTTATAAAAAAGAGTTCCCCTGCACACGTTCTTTTGCCTGCCGTCATGTGAGACATGCCTTTGCTCCTCCTCACCTCCTCACTTTCCACAATGATTGTAATTAATGGACATCTTAAAACCTGGTTGATATGGTTTGGCTCTTTCCTTTATAAATTACCCAGTCTTGGGTATGTTTTTATTAGCCATGTGAACACAGACTAATGCACTGGTAAAGCACCACTTGGGCTGTGTCTGTGAAGATACTTCCAGAGATTAGTGTATAAGTCCTAGTGGATTGGCTGCTTTTGATGTTTCAAGTGTTTTGAAGATTATAGGAGTGAAAACTCAAACAAAAAATGTAAAAAAATAACTCCCTTGCCAAGTGATTGAATTGTGTATGACTTCTGCCCCTTGACACATAATGGCAGTGCTTGCGTTTGAAATTGTTTTTTGTCAGTGAATAAATACATTTAAACAAGCCCAGCAACCTTCTGAATCAAAAACACCTGCTGATATAGAACTTCTTCCAGTGTAACAGAACACATTGCAGGTGACCCTTGAACAATGAGGAGGCAAGGAGTGACAACTGACCCATAGTGGAAAATCAATGTCTAAAAAGAATGTAATTGGATTGTTTATTACACAAAGGATATATGCTTCAGAGGATGGATATCCCCATTATCCAAGATGTGATTATTTCATGTTGCATGCCTATATCAAAACATTACATGTACTCAATAAATATATACATCTATATACCCACAAAAATTACCTATGCAACTGTCTTTACTATCCCTAAATGTTAATGTTTGTCAAAATATATATGTTATTATTGCCTATTTCATTGTGTAAAGTGATCTATGAAGTGTTATGTCATGTTTTTATGTATTTCTCAAATCCCCTTTTAAAAATGTAAAGCCAGGCAAGGTGGCTCATGCCTGTAATACCAGCACTTTAAGAGGACAAGGCAGGCAGTTCCCGAGGTCAGGGGTTTGAGCCCAGTCTGGCCTACATAGTGAAACTCCGTCTCTACTAAAAATGCAAAAAGTTAGCCGGGTGTGACGGTGTGCACCTCAGCTCCTTGGGAGGTTGAGGCAGGTGAATTGCATGAACCCGGGAGGCAGAAGTTGCAGTGAGCCGAGATCTCACCATTGCACTCTAGCCCAGGTGACAGTGCAAGACTTCATCTCAAAAAAAAACCAAAAAAAAAAAAAAAACCAAAAAAAAAAACAAGTCTTTTAAATAAATTTTAAAATTATTTTTTCAGGATTATATTTTTGAGATTTTAATCTGTTAGGATTGTGGTTATCGGGATTTTAGACTTTCAGGATGTTGTTCTTTTGGGATTTTACCATTCAGGACTATGGCATTTGAGATTGTGTCTTTTGGGATTATGGCCAAAACCTAGTTTTCTGAATATATTAAGCCCACTTTTGTAACCTACTGCTCAGAAAAAAAAGGACTCTTTCAAAATATTACTGCTAATTGACAAAGCACCTAATCACTCAAAAGTTCTGATGGAGGAATACAAGGAGATTAATGTATTTTCATGCCTGCTAACACAGTATCTGTTCTGCAGCCCCATGGATCAAGGAGTAATTTCAATATTCAGGTCTTATTATTTAAGAAATACACATTGGGGTCTGTTGGGGGGAAATAGGGAAGGGACAGCGGGGGGTGGGGAGTTGGGGAGAGGTAGCATGGGGAGAAATGCCAGATATAGGTGATGGGGAGGAAGGCAGCAAAACACAGTGCCGTGTGTGTACCTATGCAACAATCTTGCATGTTCTTCACATGTACCCCAAAACCTAAAATGCAATAAAAAAAATAAATAAATAGAAAGAAATACATTCCGTAAGCCCATTGCTCTCATAGATTGTAATTCCTTTGAGGGACCTGGGCAAAGTAAATTGAAAATCTTCTAGAAAAGATTCACCATTCTAGATGCCATTAAGAACGTTTATGGTTCATTGGAGGAGGTCAAAATATCAACATTAACAGAAGTTTGGAAGAAATTGATTCCAACCTTCATGGATGACTTCGAGAGGTTCACTACTTTAGTGGAGGAAGTAACTACAGATATGGAAATAGCAAGGGAGCCATACTAGGAAGTGGAGCCTAAAGATGTGATTGAATTGCTGCAATCTGAATAAAACCTGAGTAGATGAAGAATTGCTTCTTATGGATGAGCAATGAAAGTAGTTTCTTGAGACAAAATTAACTTCTAAAGAAGATGGTGTGAACATTGTTAAAATGAAAACAAAGTATTTGGAATATTCCATAAACTTGCTTGATAGAGTAATGGCAGAACTTGAGAGGATTGACTCCAATTTTGAAAGAAGTTTTAGTATGGGTAGACTGCTATCAAACAGCAACATGTGCTACAAATAAATTTTTTATGAAAGGAAATTTCAATGAATGCAGCAAACATCATTGTTGTCTTATTTTTTTTAATTTCCACAGCTACCCCAACCTTCATCATCTACCACCCTGATCAGTCAGCAGCCATTAACATTGAAGTGAGACCTTCCACTAGCAAAAAGATCATGACTCACTGAAGGGTCAGATGATCATTAGCACTTTTCTAGCAATAAAATATTTTTTAATTAAGATGTGTACCTTAATTAAAGGCTTTTTGAGACATAATGTTATTACACACTTAATAGATTACAGTGTAGTATAAACATAACTTTTATACGCACTGGTGATATAGTTTGAATGTTTATCTCCCACAAATGTCATGTTGAATTTTGATCCCCAGTTTTGGAGGTGGAAAACAAAATGTGAGGTGTTTGGGTCCTAGGGGCAAATCTATCATGAGTGGCTTGGTGTTGTTCTCACTGTAATGAGTGAGTTCTTGCTCTATTAGTTCCCTAGAGAGTTGATTGTTAAAAAGAGCCTGGCATCTCCCTGTCTCTCTTTGTTTCCCCTTTCATCATATGATCTCTGAACATCCTGGCTCCCCTTTGTCTTCTGCAATAAGTGGAACCAGCCTGAGGCTTTCAATGGATGCCCAGTTTTCTGACCAGCAAAATTGTAAGCAAAATAAGCCTTTTTTTTTTCTTTATAAATTGCCTAGTGTCAGGTATGTCTTTATAACTACACAAATGGACTAAGACAATTGGGAAACAAAAAAATTCATATGACTCGCTTTTTGGTGATAATTGCTTTATTGTGATGGTCTGGAACTGAACCTGAAATATCTCTGAGTTATGCCTATGTATGTGTAGACTAATACAAGCTTATCCTTCATTGAAAAATGCTAATGAGATATTATTGAGAAGGAGAAGTTAAGAGAGAAGGCCTAACAAATAGTGTTTCCACAGAAGATGGAAATGAATGAGATCCAAAAAGCATATGTCATCGTTGGTGTCATGTATCTAAGTACAGATGAGTACATGTGTATGCTTATGGTGAGAATTTGAGAGACATCCAGTGGGATGTCTTCTGTTTACTCTTTGAAATAGGAAGTAAGAGAGGTCTACCACCTCAGCAGACCATGAGGTGGGAAAAGAAGGGGATCAAGTGTTGGAAATATTATTATAGAGAACAGGAGGAAAATATGACAGAGAGAAGAGTTGAGACTGCCTAGAGTTGCTTCAGAGAGTAAATGAAAGTTTTATTCATTAGGAAAGGTGCAGTCTAACCAAGCCCACTCTGCAGTGTTTTTGTTGGTTTGGTTTTTTTGTTTTGAATCCCCTCAGCTTTTATACAGAGGCAGGCTCCATCACATCATCCTCACTGGTTTATCTCACAGTTGCATTATTCTCTGACTCTTTTATACATGCATATCTAATCTCTGCAACAGAAAAGGGCAACTCAGGGAAAAATAACATGGCTCCATAATACATAGTAGAATATTATGCCCAAAATAAGGGTTACTAAGTATTTATGGAACTTGTCAGAAGTAAAATCAGATCAAATTTAAAAATTGTAGAAGTTCCCTTTTCTTTGTAGTCTTGCCAAAATCTGTTATGTTTTGACTTTTTAATAATAGCCATTCTCACTGGTGTGAGACAATATCTCATTGTGGGTTTGATTTGCATTTCTCTGTTGATTAGTGATGTTGAACACTTTTTCATATTTTTGCTGGCCACTTGTGTGTCTTCTTTTGAGAAGCATCTGTTCGTGTCTTTTGTCCATTTTCACTGTTGGTTTAAATGTAAAATAGTTCAACCACTGTGGAAAGCAGTTTGGAGATTTCTCAAAGAACTAAAATTAGAACTACCATTTAACCCAGAAGTCCCATTATTGAGTATATATTCCAAGAAAAGTAAATTGTTCTACCAAAAAGGCACATAATTTGTACATTCATTGCAGCACTGTTCACAATAGCAAAGACAAGGAATCAACATAGATGTCCATCAATAATGGACTAAATGAAGAAAATGTGGTACCTGTAGCATGGAATACTATGCAGCCATATAAAAGAACTAAACCATGTCCTTTGCAGAAGCAAACGTGTAGCATCTGAAGGCCATTATCCTAAGAAAATTAATGTAGAAGCAGAAAAGCAAATACCCCATGTTCTCACTTATATGTGGGAGCTAAACATTGGGTACACATTGACATAAAACTGGGGACCATAAATACTAGGGGAGAGAAGGAGGAGAATAAGGATAAGAATACTAGATAATAAGAATACTAGAAGTGGGAAGAGAAGGAGAATAAGGCTTGGAAAACCACCTTTTGGGCACTACACTCACTACCTGGATGATGGGATGAATCACACCCCAAAAAGCATAATGCAGTATATACATGTAACAAATCTGCACATGTATGCCCTGGAAATAAAGGTTGAAATTGGAAAAAAAAAATAGAAGTTTACTATGCATACAAAAGAATAGTTCACAAACTGGGAGACTTGGGACCCTCAAGTGGTAAGAAGCTCTGCTCACAACACTCACAGCATAGTTTATGAAGCATAAAGGACTTATTTTGACTTTTTATTGTGATTGGCTACTATATTGTCATTCATTTTACAGTAAGCAGAACTATTTAAGCTGATTTGTGTATAACTGATTGGTTTAATGTTACTGAATCATGCTGACAAGGACATAAAGCTTATTTTTTGTCTTAATATTAGAGTTAGTGTTTAGAGGAAATGAGGATGACTTGAGTTTTGATGGTATGGTTATAGTGTTTAGATGGCTATTCTAAACTTGGGCTTCTATTTTGATTTTTCTTTAACAAACTTAAAGGGGTTTATTAAGCATGTGTCAAATATGAGATGTTGCATACTGAGAACTCAGGAGAAATACATAATTTCTTGACTTACATAATAAAATTCAGAAACAGCTATCCTCACCTTATTCAAATTAAAGAATGATTTCTTTTTATTCATGAAGACTTGATTTAGATGACATCTCTTTGAAGCCTTTCCTGAACTCCAGTTTCTCTGCTTTTTTTTTTTGCTTAGTTTTTAAATTATAGGTTTTAAGCTCTTTAATGGCCAGGAATTTGTCTATTGTATTCACTATATACCTAGTACTTAGCACAATAACTGAGGCATAGAGTTCATTAAATATTTGTTTAATGATGAATTCATCAAAAAATGAATCACAACAAGTAAACGAATGAATAAACAGAACAAGAAGAATGATACAGCTTGACCTTACAGGGCTATTGAGAAAATAACATATGGGAATGAACACAAAGATATTTGAAAAATAAAAGACATATACACTTACTAAGCTTTTATATTATGTAAAACTTAACTGTATTCTGCATTGTTTCACTGCTTCATATTTCAATTTGCTTTTGTGCTGTAAGAAAATTTATGGCATTTTACAATTTAAATTTACTTGCCACTCTTGCTACAAAGCAGCCTACTGATATGCTATAGTCAATTAATTGAAACAAACTGCTTCATAAAAGAAGAGTCAGACTTGGTGACCGTTAGATGATTTGTATATCTCTGTATGTATGCACATAGTAATGCGTACTAGGAAGATGCATGGGGCTTATAGAGAAGTGTGATTTTGGATTGTTGCTTTAGCTTAACTGAATTGTTTATCTTCAGACAGAGTGTTCAATTTTGGGATCTACTAGGTCTTCATGCCAGGCAATATTTGTTAGCATTATTGTGTCTTCCGGCTACTCGGTCTTCATTTAATTGTTTATTTTTTTTCTTCCTCTAGGTTTTCCTTTACTTTCAGAGTTCATATTACAGATTACCTCATATAGTGCTCATACCAAGTATGTAAGGGTAACTCTATTTTCTCACTTCCTGTAACTGTTGTCTTTCATCCTATGTTCTATAAACTTTAGATTCTTCAGAAGAGTTTATTTTATTAGTAAGCTTCTATGCATAGTGTTAGACATGGAGGGAAACCCTAAAAGAAATTGGATAAGTAACTTTGACTCAGTTATGCTAAAATTAGGCTCAAAGTGATTGTGATGGATGGCTTCCAGACTCGCGATACCACTGACTTATACTGTAGCCTAAATGAGATCTTAAGTATGGAAAAAACAGACTTATGGGAAGCTAGGCAGGTAGAAATTATAAAAATGTGAGTGATTAAAAATAGCTAATTAAAGGTGTATCTTCTATTTGTTTAGGGCGTTTAAGGTCAACTGCAGAAGTTTTTTTTTGAGATGAAGACATTATGAAGTGGAGAATACTCATGATTTATTTATTGTAATTACAACCTAACCACATAGAACTGACAGAATTTGTTTTAATTACAACCTAAGCACAGAATTGACTATCATGCTGCTGAGTATTCACTCATTCAATGAATATTTATTAATGATCTCTTACATAAAAAAGCACTTCTCTAGGAAGGCAATGTGGTGAGAGTTTAAGAACACTAACTTTGGAGCCACAGTTCAAATACCTGTTAGCTGTGTGACCTTGGGCAAGTTGCTAAATCTTTATGCAACCTTGCGAAAAGAGTTTAGATGTAAGTAAAATGTTATCTCCGTATTAATGTAATTAAATTATGTAAAACTCTCATTATATTCCTGGCACAGAATAAGTATTTGATAAATGATAATCATTGTTAGTCTGGTTCCTTTTCTCGTTACTATGTTTAAAATAAATGATATTTTAATAAGTAGGTTATATTTCATAATATATTAATATTGTGGATGTTCACTGTGTTACAAATAAATTCACGATCTAATTGAAAAAGGTGAAATACAAACACACAAAAAGATAATGAATAATTATAGGCAAGAAATGTTAAGTTACAAAGGAAGGGAACTGAACAGTTTTTCTGTAGATATTCAGAAAGTAAAGAGCAGTTTCTAGCATCATGAGATGTCCTTGAGATAGTATCGTGGAATTTCTATATGTCTAAGACTAATTTTAGAAGCCCATAACTAAAAAGACTCATATAGGATGAGGGACTGCTTTGTTGAGTTTGGGTAACGGTGTGGCTTGATAGCAGTCCAAGTAAAGTACAGTGCAGAACCAGAGTGAGGCTGCAAATGCTACCATATATTTCTCAGTAATACAGTGGACAAAATTGTCATTTTATTCTCTTTCTATTGCAGTGTCTTAATAGTCTGTGAGCATGATTGTGAAAAAATAACTAACAGAATCAGAATCAAAAGTTCTTTGGGAGGTAGATACACAAAGTCTGGATCAAACTGACAGTTTATAGAGAACATGTTATTACAGCAATTCAAGCTATATTTGCATAGCTTTGAGAGGCCACCTTGCACATTTTAAATCATACCATTTTGAGAAATTCATGTTTTCTCTAAGGAAGATGTCTTTTGCTTAATTTGAGATATTTTTGAGTATAGCTAGCTATGTGCTAAGCATTATGCCAGTCACCAGAAACACATGGTGAACCAGTCTCTATCCTGAATAATCTCACATATTTCTGATGATAGGTGGAATGGTAGGTTGTCTACCTATTGTTGAAGGATAATGGAAAGAGATATGGATTTATCCTGACAAAAATGATACCTACTATACAGCTGCTCACCAGTTATAAGTCTTTGGGTTAGCCAATAACATATTTGTTTGTCAAAACCAGGCTGACTGGTCTCACTTTTTTTTTTAAGCATTCAATAAACTCATGTATACTTAAATTTGTACAATCCAATACTATGTCGTTTCTTTTTTCTTTAAATTGTACTTTAGGTTCTGGGGTACATGTGCAGATCATGCAGGATTGTTGCATAGGTACCTACATGGCAAGGTGGTTTCCTGCCTTCATCCCCACCATCACCTATATCTGGTATTTCTCCCCACATTATCCCTCCCCACCCTCCCCACCCCCTGCTATCCCTCCCCTGACCCTCACAACTGACCCCAGTGTGTGATGCCGCCCTCCTTGTGTCCACATGTTCTAATTGTTCAACATCTGCCTATGAGTGAGAACATGCGGTATTTGGTTTTTTGTTCTTGTGTCAGTTTGTTGAGAATGATAGTTTCCAGATTCTTCCAAGTCCCTATGAAGGACATGAACTCATCGTTTTTTATGGCGGCGTAGTATTCCATGGTGTATATGTGCCACATTTTCTTTATCCAGTCTATCACTGATGGACATTTGGGTTGGTTCCAGGTCTTTGCTATTGCAAACAGTGCTGCAATGAACATACGTGTGCTTGTGTCTTTATAATAGAACAATTTATAATTCTTTGGGTATATACCCAGTAATGGGATTGCTGGGTCAAATGGTATTTCTATTTCTAGGTCCTTGAGGAATCACCACAGTGTCTTCCACAATGGTTGCACTAATTTGTACTCCCACCAACAGCGTAAAAGTGTTCCGATTTCTCCACATCCTCTCCAGCATCTGTTGTCCCTGAGTTTTTAATAATCACCATTCTAACTGGTATGAGGTGATATCTCAATGTGGTTTTTATTTCTATTTTTCTAATGACCAGTGATGATGAGCTTTTTTTCATATGTTTGTTGGCTGCATAAATGTCTTCTTTTGAAAAGTGTCTGTTCTTATACTTTGCTCAATTTTTTGATGCGTTTTTTTTTTTTTTCTTGTAAATTTGTTTAAGTTCTCCATAGATTCTGGATATTAGCCCTTCATCAGGTGGGTAGATTGCAAAACGTTTTTGTCATTCTGTTGGTTGCTGGTTCACTCTAATGATTCTTTCTTTTGTTGTGCAGAAGCTCTAGAGATTAATTAGATCCCATTTGTCTGTTTTGGCTTTTGTTGCCATTGCTTTTGGTGTTTTAACCATGGTGTGAGGTCTTATGTTTAGACCTTTAATCCATCTGGAGTTAGTTTTAGTGTAAGGTGTTAGGAAGGGGTCCAGCTTCTGCTTTCTGCACATAGCTAGCCAATTTTCCCAACACCATTTATTAAACAGGGAATCCTTTCCCCATTGCTTGTTTTTCTTAGGTTTATCAAAGATCAGATGATTGTAGATGTGTGGCGTTGCTTCTGAGGCCTCCATTCAGTTCCATTGGTCTATGTCTCTGTTTTGTTACCAGTAGCGTGCTGTTTTGATTACTGTGGCCTTGTAGTATAGTTTGAAGTCAGGCAGCATGATGCCTCCAGCTTTGTTCTTTTTGCTTAGGATTGTTTTGGCTTTGTGGCTCTTTTGGTTCCATATGAAGTTTCAAGTGTTTTTTTCCAGTTCTATGAAGATGGTCACTGGTAGCTTGATGGGGATGGCTTTGAATCTATAAATTACTTTGGGCAGTATGGGCATTTTCATGATATTGATTCTTCCTAACCATGAGCATGGAATGTTTTTCCATCTGTTTGTGTCCTCTCTTATTTCCTTGAGCAGTGGTTTGTAGTTCTTGAAGAAGTCCTTTACATCCTTTGTTAGTTGTATTTCTAGGTATTTTATTATCTTTATAGCAATTGTGAATGGGAGTTCACTTTTGATTTGGCTCTCTGTCTGTTATTGGTGTATAGAAATGCTTGTGATTTCTGCCCATTGATTTTGTATCCTGAGACTTTGCTGAAGTTGCTTATCAGTTTCAGGAGATTTTGGGCTGAGACTATGGGGTCTTCTAATTATAGAGCCATTTCATTTGCAAATAGAGACAATTTGACTTCCTCTTTTTCTAATTAAATATCCTTTATTTCTTTTTCTTGCCTGATTGCTCTGGCTAGAACTTCCAATACTATATTGAATAGGAGTGGTGATAGATGGCATCCTTGTTTTCTACCTGATTTCAAAGGGAATGCTTCCAGTTTTTGCCCATTCAGTATGATATTGGTTGTGGTTTTGTCATAAATAGCTTTTATTATTTTGTGATACATTCCATTGATACCTAGTTTATTGAGGGTTTTCAGCATAAAGGGCTGTTGAATTTTGTCAAAGGTCTTCTCTGCATGTATTCAGATAATCATATGGTTTTTATCTTTGGTTCTGTCTCTGTGGTGGATTACGTTTATAGACTTGTATATGTTGAACCAGCCTTACATCCCTGGGATTAAGCCTACTTGATCATAATAAATATGCTTTTTGATTTGCTGTTGCATTCTATTTGCCAGTATTTTATTGAAGATTTTTGTGTTGATGTTCATCATGGATATTGGCCTGAAGTTTTCTTTTTTAGTTGCATCTCTGCCTGGTTTTGGTATTAGGATGATGTTGGTCTCATAAAATGAGTTGGGAAGGATTCCCTCTTTTGGTATTGTTTGAAATAGTTTCAGAAAGAAAGGTACCAGCTACTCTTTGTACGTCTGGTAGAATTCGGCTGTAAACCCATCTGGACCTGGGCTTTTTTTAGTTGGTAGGCTATTAATTACTGCCTCAACTTCAGCCCTTGTTATTAGTCTATTCATGGATTCAACTTCTTCCTGGTTTAGTCTTGGGACAACGCAAGTGTCCAGGAATTTATCCATTTCTTCCAGATTTACTGGTTTGTGTGCATAGAGTTGTGTGTAGTAATCTCTAATGGTAGTTTGTATTTCTGTGGAATCGGTGGTGATGTCTCCTTTATCATTTTTTATTCATCTATTTGATTCTTCTCTCTTTCCTTTTTTATTAGTCTGGCTAGCAGTCTATTTTGTTGGTCTTTTCAAAAAACCAGCTCCTGGATTTGTTGATTTTTTGGAAGGGTTTTTTTGTGTCTCTATCTCCTTCAGTTCTGCTCTGATCTTAGTTATTTCTTGTCTTCTGCTAGCTTCTGAGTTTTTTTTTGATCTTCTCCTCTAACTCTTTCAATTTTGTTGATAGGGTGTCGATTTTAGACCTTTCCTTGCTCCTCATGTGGGCATTTATTGCTATGAATTTCCCTCTAGACACTGCTTTAATTGTGTCCCAGAAATTCTGGTATTTTGTGTCTTTGTTCTTGTTGGTTTCAAAGAACATCTTTATTTCTGCCTTTATTTCATTGTTTATCCAGTCTACATTCAGGAGCCAGTTGTTCATTTCCCATGAAGGTGTGCAGTTTTGAGTTAGTTTCTTAATCCTGAGTTCTAATTTGATTGCAGTGTGGTCTGAGAGACTGTTTGTTATGATTTCCGTTCTTTTGCATTTGCTGAGGAGTGATTACTTACAATTATGTGGTGGATTTTAGAGTAATGTGATGTGGTGCTGAGAAGAATGTATAGCCTGTGGATTTGGAGTTGAGACTTCTGTAAATGTCTATTAAGTTAGGTTGGTCTAGATCTGTGTTCAAGTCTTGGATTTCCTTGTTGATTTTCTGTCTTGTTGATCTGTGTAATGTTGGCAGTGGAGGGTTAAAGTCTCCCACTGTTATTGTGTGGGAGTGTAAGTCTCTTTGTAGGTCGTTAAGGACTTGCTTTATGTATCTGGGTGCTCCTGTATTGGGTGCATATATATTTAGAATAGTTAGCTTTTCTTGTGGTATTGATCCTTTTACCATTATATAATGCCTCTCTTTGTCTTTTTTTATTTTTGTTGGTTTAAAGTCCATTTTATCAGAGACTAGGATTGCCACTTCTGCTTTTTTTTTGCTCTCCATTTGCTTGGTTAATCTTCTTCCATCCCGTTATTTTGAGGCTATGTGTGTCTTTGCATGTGTGATGGGTCTCCTGAATACAGCACATGGATGGTTCTTGGTTTTTTATCCAATTTGTCAGTCTGTGTCTTTTGATTGGGGCATTTAGTCTGTTTACATTTAATGTTAATATTGTTATGTGTGTATTTTATCCTACAATTTTATTACTGGTTGGTTGTTTTGCCCTTTGGTTGGCGTAATTTCTTCATTGTTTTGTTGATCTTTAACATTTGGTTCTTTTTTGCAGTGGCTGGTACTGGTTTTTCCTTTCTGTGTTTAGTGCTTCCTTCAGGAGTTCTTGTAGGGCAGGTCTGGTAGTGACAAAATCTCTCAGCAATTGCTTGTCTATAAAGGATTTTATTTCTCCATCACTTATGAAGATTAGTTTGGCTCGATATGAAATTCTGGGTTTAAAATTATTTTCTTTAAGGATATTGAATATTGGCCCCCTCTCTCTTCTGACTTGTAGGGTTTCTGCCAAGATATCTGCTGTGAGTCTGATGTGCTTCCCTTTGGGGGTGACCCAACCTTTCTATCTGGCTGCCCTTATCATTTTTTTCCTTCATTTCAACCCTGGTGAATCTGATGATTATGTGCCTTGGGGTTGCTGTAGTGGTCTCTGTATTTCCTGTATTCGAATGTTGGCCTGCCTTGCTAGGTTGGGGAAGTTCTCCTGGATAATATCCTGAAGAATGTTTCCCAGCTTGGAGTCATTCTCCCTGTCATCATCTTCTGATACACCGATCAAGTGTAGATTAGGTCTTTTCACATAATCCCATATTTTGTGAATGCTTTGTTCATTTCTTTTCACTCTCTTTCTTTTCTTGCCTTCTCATTTTATTTCATTGAGTTGATCTTCAATCTCTGATATACTTTCTTCTGCTTGTTCTATTTAGCTATTGATACTTGTGTATGCTTCATGAAGTTCTTGTGCTGTGTTTTTCAGCTCCGTCAAGTCGTTTATGTTCTTCTCTAAGCTGGTTATTCTAGTTAGTATTTTGTCTAACCTTTTTTATAGGTTTTTAGTTTCTTTGCATTGGAATAGAACATTCTCCTTTAACTCAGAGAAGTTTGTTATTACCTACCTTCTGAAGCCTGCTTCTGTCAGTTCATCAAATTCATTCTCCATCCAGCTTTGTTTGCTTGCTGGTGAGGAGTTATGATCTCATGGTGGGGGACAGGCATTCTGGTTTTCGATGGTTTCATTCTTCCTCTGATTTCTTCCCAACTTGTTGGATTTATATAGTTTTGATCTCAGGTAGCTGCTTGAGGAGGTGGCCTTTCCTTTGTCTGCCTGCAGAGGCACTGCTGGGCTGCCATGGTTTCAGTGGAGCTCCTGCATCTTTCAGTTACTCACAAAAACTAAGCTGGCTTTTGCAGTTGTGGCTGCCCTTCCCCCTACCAAGCCTGATCATTCCTTGTCGCTCTCTAACTGATGTTCTAGGTGTGAAACTCTGGAGTGAGAGATTTTTTAGCCTGCTGGACTTTGTGTAGGGGGGACTCATTGTGCTGTATGGCCTGTTTCCCGCTTTCAGTTTCCTTTCTTTCTTGGGGAGCAGGTAGCTCTGTTCAGCCAACTTTCTGGCTTTTGTGTCAGCCCATGCTTCTGCCTAGATCTATGCTGACAGTCCCAGTGCTGGCTGAAGTTGCTGTTCTGCCATGTCCAGGCAGCTCACTGAGGCTTTTCAGCCCAGCGAATATCTCCTGTTCTGTGGGTTGTAGAGGGCTTGGGTGGAGCACTGTATCTGAACCGATGTCCCAGAAGAGGAGATCCCCCAGTCCTTCAGTCGGTTGCAACTACCTCCTGGATGTGGCAGTGCCCCACCTTGCCTCAACTTGACCTATTCGGTTTATACCTACTGTCCAACCAGACCCACAAAATGAACCTGGTACCTCATTTGAAATTGTGGAGACCCATTTGGCTTCTGCATCTCTCTCGCTGGGAGCTGCTTTCCGGAGCTGCCTCTTATTCAGCCATCTTTGGATCCCCCTGGTCTCACTTTTAATTGATATTACTCATATCAGGAGGACTCTGAAGGCCACCCTTAATTCCACTTTATATTTTTCACTCATTTATTCTCAACTCTGATAAATGGACTGTACCATATCTTTACTTTCCTCAAAATTACACTATTACTCTCAACAGAAATTCTTGCTTTCTGTTTCACTAAGAAAGTAAAAGAAACCAGAAAAGAATACTCACCAGCCACTACTTTCATATTTTTTACATGTCTGCATCTGTACCACATATTCTGACTTTCCTTGTAGTACCCTGCTTGAAGTCACTTCCCATTTCTTGTATGCTAGATCTCATCTCCTCTTTTCTACATAAAAACATTGCTCCAGAAATTCTCTACTTTCTTTTCCTCTTTCATCCATCATTATTTTTTCTCCTGTGGATAATATCCTTTAGATGTTTCCTGGAATATCTTTTATTTTAAAAATTACTTTATTTCACATACTATTTCAGCTGTTGCTCCATTTATCTGCTCCTTTTAGAAGTACCTATATTCCAATTCTGTATCTGTAATTCTTGTCTTTCCATTTTATTTTGTCAACCAAAAATAAAACTCTAAGTCCCATCCCAACTAACCGAAACGACCCTTCTTCTTGGCCAAAGGCATTCCAAAGTTAACCTGAAACATGAGTGTAGGCCATGATGAGAATGGGTGGTCAACATGCCCATTATACCTTCCTCCCTATAGAATTCAGGCATGACTGACCAGCATTAACATTAAAACAGAGACTTTTAAACAGTCTGCTCTCTCTGAAGCCTGTTACCTGAAGACTTCATCTGCATAACAAAAACCTTGTTTTCCACAGCCCATTATTTTACCCTAGGTAGTCTCTTCTGTTGATTCCAGGTCTTTAGATAAACCCTTAAAACCAATTGCCAACCAGACAGTCTTTGAATTTACCTATGACCTAAAAGCCCCCCTGTCCAGCTTTGAGTTGTCCCATGTTTCATACCAAATCACTGTACATCTTACATGTATTGATGATGTCTCATGTTCCCCTAAAACATATGAAACCAAGCTGGAGCCTGACTACCTTGGACACATTTTCTTAGGACCTCCAGAGGCCATGTCATGGGCATATCCTTAACTTTGGCACAGTAAACTTTTTTTTTTTTTTTGAAACAGAGTGTCACTCTTTTGGCCAGGCTGGAGTAGAGTGGCATGATCTCAGCTCATTTCAGCCTTCATCTCTCAGGCTCAAGCAGTTCTCCGAGCTCAGCCTCCCGAGTAGCTGGGATTACAGGCATGTGTCACCATGCCCAGCTAATTTTTGTGTTTTTAGTAGAGATGCAGTTTCACTATGTTGGCCAGGCTGGTCTCAAACTACTGACCTCAGGTGATCTACCCGCCTCAGCCTCCAAAGTGTTGGGGTTATAGCCATGAGCCACTGTGCCAGGCTAGCATGTAACTTTTAAATTGATTGAAACCTGTCTCAGATACTTATGGTTTACAAATTGGTGACCAATAGAAGGGATTGTGTGTGGAGGTGGCCCTGACCTTTGACATATCTCTTCTTGGTGCTTGGCACCTTCTTGGGCTATCTTTATTGCTCAAACCAGTAGGATAGGTTCTGATTTTTCTGCTTCCATGATTATGGAGGGCAGGCAACTTATTTCTGGAGTTTTAGCTCACTTCTAACAGGGAGGGTGAGTGAGTTTCTGCCTGCTACTGACATGGTAGACAGCAGTCTTGCTCTTGAATCTGGGCCCCATTCCTTGGAAGTGGCTAAATTGAGGTTTTATCTTGAAAATCTTCCTTAATGGCTGTAAATTAAGATCAACAGCCAACTGGTCTTAATTTCTCCTTTCTATTAGAGAATGGTTCAGTAATTGTATTGTTTTGTTGTTGGTTTTGAACTTTCTTTAATTGGATTTGACCAATTATACTTAACTTGTTCAAATCTGATTGAGAATTCTAAATTATGGGGAACAAGGCTCTTAATTGGCTAAACTGTTTCTCAGGTGCAAAAAAAAAAAAAAAAAGGAAACAGGGAAAAACAAAAAACCCCATGCACTTGGTTTCTCTGTTTGCTTCCTTTCTTAAAAAAATTGTTTTTTATTTACTTTCCTCCCTCTTTATTCCTCCTTCTCTTTTTGCCATCTTTGTAACCAAGTGAAAGGAATAATCAAGAGAAGGCTTCTAATGACTCTGACCCTTTAAAGAACTCAGAATAAAGGTGCCACTCAACCCTGTTTAAGGCCTTCTGCTTACTTTGTGGAGTTTAAACCGTCATGGGGAGATTCTTCTTAGGTCTAAAACTCTGCTTGCTTGTATTGTATTTCCTGACCTCTTTGGCTTTGGGAGGCACCAGAGATTACCTTTTACTATGAGAAAACTCAAGAAGGCCTGGGATGACAACTCTCCCCTTCTACTTTTGTTGGCACCTGTAACACTTTTTTTTCTTTTCCTCCTCCAGTTCTAATTCTGTTGTTATCACTTGAAGCTGAAATGTTTTAGTTTGAAGGTTTTTTAAAAAGCATTTTTTCCTCCAGTATAATTTAATTTTGTATTCTTGGTTTTTCTTAATATGTTTAGGGACCAGAGGCCCTCTAAAGGCATCAATTCATAAAAGACAAATTGATTAAAGAGAAGGCATAGTTTGTTTTGGCATGTATATGTAGGAGTTACAAAATAAAGACTTAAGATACAGGGAAAATTGCCCATTTTTTAAATGCTTAAGTTTAATGAAGTATGGATAGCCATGTAAAAATATGATGAAACACAAGGGTATAAATCAGTGCCAGTAGCCTGTGTAGGGAAACTCAGCAAGACTTACTTGTCTAGATTCTTCTTAACCTCCCTGAGTATGCATTTCCTTCCTTCTGGCTATGGATGTCTCATAGCTTACAGTACAACAAGCCAAGTCAGATGATTTCTTTACAGACAGTTCATATACAGAAGGATGGAGGAAAAATTAGAATTTCATAGCAGGCCCTAGCTGCTGGATAGCTCAGCTAAGAATAATGGAATATTGGAGGGCAAGTCTGGTGCCAGCAACTGCAGTAATTCCAACCCCAATAGCTTACATTAAAGTTCCTGCAGTTAATAAGCTCATAATTGGATCTTGGGCAGCCTGCTGCAAGACCAGCCACCACCTGTCTCCATCCCTTGCCTCAGTGTCCTTAACTGGGTGTCCTGCAGGTCCTAAAGTGTCTACTTTGAGAAAAATTAGATTTTTAGGTTTTATGGCTGTCTTTGAGGAAAAGGAGTTCCAGTTGCCAGGGGCCACCTTGAGAAGAGTGATTCTAGTTTTTATGGCCATCCTTGAGAAACTGAGAGATAGGAGGGATAAAGAAGGCCAAAGGAAAACTTTTACTTCTGAGGCTTTCATTTTGGGATATTGTTTTTGAGGCGCAACATATATTCTAAGTGTTCAGTATAATCAGGCAACTTCTCATGCTGTTGCTAAGACTCATGTATTCTCTGCTCGAGGCTGCTATAATATAGAGTTCATTCATGATGCCGGACACATTATTCCTATGTCTGATTAACTCATTTGCTCTTTTCAGCAGGTTTAACTTTCAGGTTATATAAATGGGCTCCCCATAAGGAAAAGCAGTCACTGCAGAGGGCCTTCTCCCCCACCTTTTTGGTAATTAGATGAAGAAACAAAGATTTAATGTTTTATCAAAATAATTCCTGTTTGTTTTTATTAGGTTTTTAATTATTAAAAACTCAACTGAAATTTAAAAGGTTAATATTTAACATCCACAAAATTTCTTTATCAAATTATTTTTATATAATACTCTTTTAATAAAATGTTTTGAGCCTTTTTAACATCTTGAAAAAACATCCTCAATTCAAATCCTAAATCAACTCTCTAACTTAGACTTATCGCTGGAGCCTTGTCAAATATAAAAATTAATCACCCCACAGTTACAGAATAGTTTCCAACTAAGATATAAACATCTGTATCACCACCTCCAGCTTGATGATTAGCCATCAATTGAGAGATTCTGCTCTGCCTCATTAAAAATGTTCTATATAAAATATTGTTAACTAACTCTTTGTGCTGTTAAGTTACAGTGTTTTGACTCTGCATACACCTATCTTATCTAGAAAGGTGCACTGACTTCTACTGAATCTTGAACATCAACCCCAATATCTGGCACCAAATTCAAGTTAATTTAAGCCTCATCTTCAGACCTGGGAAAGGATGACAGTCAAAATAAACTATTCTCATATGACACAGTACCAAGCCTATGTACAAAGACGTAAATGCCCATTCAATAATTTTTCCTCTATCTAAATTAATATAATTTGTTCTATGACTTAGTATTAGACCATTTAAATGTTTGGCTACCCATGAGTTTTCTTTACCTGTTGTTATCAAAACTAGGCAAAGCTTATGTCCTTTTTGTTTAAAACGTTGCTAATTCTTTATTAGCTTACAAAATCTGTTAAAACAAACAAAAAAAGATTACCTTCTTTTCTTTCTAGCTGATATCCCCCCAATTTAAAACCTTTTAAAATCTTACTGAACTTGATTTGTTTTCATTGCTAATGTCCTCACCCCACTCCTAAAAATATAAAAGCACCTATCCCTCTTGGCTCAGGTACTGTTGTTTGTTTCCAGGGAAGTACCCAGAGCTCATAGGTGTTTGGCTTCTCTAACTGAGAAGAATGGGAAATTGGCTCTGGAGGCATGGTGAGTTTACCATTCAAATAAATGTCATGGACCCAGAGAGTTGGCAGAAGAGTGATTTATTAGACAGAGAGAGAAAGAAGATAGCTCCCATGCTGTCATTGGAGGGGACCCAGAGAAGGAATCCATTCAAAAAGATTGGCTGAAGTTTTAACCCTTGAGTAAATACCTCCCCATTCATGTTCTTGTCCAATGAGAGGAGTTCTTTCAAACTTCCTCTGGAGTGATTGGTCTTTGACTCATACCAGATTGGCTACTTGTTCTACAACCCTGAGTTACAGAGCACCCCTCCTCCCAGAGCTATTGGCAGGAATTTGGGACAAAAGAGCCCCATCTGTCTTTCCCCATTTGGCAAGATCAGACAGAGAATTTTACCTGGCCAAGGAGGTGCTCAGAGCCCGCCTGAGGCAGGGAGCCGGGAAATGTCTGCATTTGAATCCCCTCTGGTCTCCAGATGGAGGTGTGGAGGAGGTGCTCAAATGAAATTCCTGCATTTGAAACCATGCCTCTTGTGGACTCAGGAAGAAAAGTTTCTTTAACACAGTCCCACACTATCACAGAACAGGTGGGCATGTGAGATTGTAAGGGCCAATTTTGAGGCATACAATTAGTTTAAATTCTTCAAATCAAGGATAGACAACACAGATGCCTAAATAGTTGACAGAATAAGGAACTTTGCCTCCTGGGTTGTTACATGGACCCTTTTCCATCCATCTCAATCATAAGGAATGTCTTACTTCCCATAGAACTGAAAGAAAATTACTGAGAGGATATCAAGATACCTACTGACAAAGCTTTATTGATGTAATGCTCCCAGTTGTGAAATTTATACAGATAAATAGGTAAAAATTTTTAAAAATCAGCCACTCTGGGAAAAATTACTAAAGGACAGAAAAATAGACTTTGCAGTACAAGTGTCTATTAATTCTGTAGCTTAAACGGTTTTAACAAAATATTTGTGTTTTGTATAGCTAATCACAAGTCAGTTACTAAGACCAAGACGACATTAACTCAATGCATAGACATTATAGATAAGTTAATTTTGTTAAGTTCACCTTCAGCTTTTTGTTTATTTACTTTTCTATCTCAAGGGTTGATGAATGCCTGTTCCCCTCCATTCCTCTCTGGCCTAGAACACTTAAATTACAGGTCTTTTGGCTCAAAGTACCTTGGCCATAGTGGTCCCACCAAGGGACAGGATAGACCCAGGACAGGCAGCTCTGCCACCTTGGAAATGCTATGGGACAGAATAAAAGTTTGGCCATTGATGTTGCCTCTGGCAAATCTTGGCCAGACGGGAGAATGTGAACAACAACAGAAAGAATTCTAAGCCTCCCCCAACCAACTAAATTGATTCCTCCTCTTGGCCAAGGGCATTCCAAAGTTAACTTTAAACATGAGTTCAGACCATGATGGGAATGGGTTGTCAACATGCCCCATTATATCCTCCTCCTCTTGGAATTCAGGCACCAAGTGACCAGCATTAACATTAAAACAGAGACCTAAGACAATCTATTCTTTCTGAAGCTTGCTACCTGGTGGCTTCATCTGTATAATAAAAACCTTGTTTTCCATAGTCCTTTATCTTCCCCTAGACACTCCCTTCTACTGATGCCAGGTCTTTAGATAAACTCTTGTAACCAACTGCCAATCAGAAAATCTTTGAATCCACCTATGACTTGAAATCCACCCTCCCCCACAAACTCCCCACTTCCAGTTGTCTTGCCTTTCCAGGCTGAACCAATGTACATCTTACATGTATTGATTGATGTCTCAGAACCCCCTAAAATATATAAAAGTAAGCTTTTGCTGTACTACCTTGGACACATGTTCTCAGGACATCCTGAGGCAATGTAACAGGCATGTCCTTAACCTTGGGAAAATAAACTTCAAAATTGGTTAAGACCTGTCTTAGATACTTTTGGTTTACAAAACTTGAACTCATTTTATTTAGGATCTTGTGGCTATACTATTATGGCAAATCACTCTTGGCTGGGTTAACAATAATTTTTATGGTGACAGATCCAGTGGATGAATTTTTAGTTCTCATCTTAACCTATGACTGTTTAATACTCCTACCTCTATGAAAATTTTCTTCATTTGGTTTCAAGACCATTTCTGTCTCTCCTGTTTCTTTTTCTTCTACCAAAGTGTCTTGCTGCCTTAGCTCTTGACCCTAATAATCTGCTGTAAAAATATAAGTAAGATTATGTCAGTCCTTTGTCAATCCTCTTCTGAGTTTCCATCTCACTAAAAGGAAATGCTACAGTCTTCATTTTTGCCTACACAGCCCAAAATGCACCCCTTCTACATGTCCTACGACTTTACATTTTCCTTCACTCCACTCTAGCCATACAGTCCTCCTTGAGCATTTCAGGCTTGCTCCTACCTCAATGCCTTTACACTTGCTTTTTCTTTTGCCTGGAATGTTCTTCTTTGAGATTTTCACATAATTAGTTCGCTCACTTCCTTCAGGTCAAATTAAACCTTGTTAGTACAGCCTTCCTTAAGAACCCTATGTAATACCCTTTCCCTAGTCCACACACACTGCCTATGATTTTTGGCTTGCTTTACTTTTCTCCATTGCACTTAGCAGTACTTGACATACTAGATATTAACTTACCCATTTACTTCCCACAATAGAGTAGGTTTTATGAGGACAGTGATTTGATATACCATTTTGCACAGTTTTTTTTAGCCGTGGGCATAGAACAATACCTGACTCACAATGGGTGTTCCATGCATGTTTGTTGAATGAATGGATATGTAAAAAATGGTAATAATACCTGAATTGAAGTGGAAATAATATATGATATATTAACCCAGGATTATAACGTGTTAGCATTTATGGCTTCTTGGGTTCTACATGATTGTTGAATGATGCTAAATAATTCTTACAGACAGCATAACCCTGTTTTGTTGAAGTCAGAGATGGCATGTCTTGCTCATATAAAATGGATAATATCCCTGTAAATATAAATGGAAATTGTAAGCCAGGAGCTGGTCTACATATATAAGGCAGGAAAAAAGAACTTAAGTTTTCTTTTTTCCTTTCATTTTTTTAAAACATGTTCCCCACACAGAGATAAAAATAGTGTCAGCTTTGAACTTGAAAAATGACATTATATGTGCAGTAGCACATTTTTCATTTTATGTATAACTTTTGACAATTATGTTAAATGTATTTTTAACCTATAGATTTGTATTAATATTGACTGAGGTTCAACTTTCCATTCACTGGCATTTAAATTTCGTACTTTTAACTTTACATCTGTTTTTTTTGTTTTTCAAGTTCCAGCAAAGAAATTGGAAGAAAAGACACACATAAAAAAATTTAAGAAGTAGGCACTTGGAAAGTTTATTGCCAAATAACTCCAGTAGCACAGGCTTTTTAAAGTAGTCTCAGTTTAAATTTGTTCCTGTCACTCCTTTTAGTTCCTATGTGGGCCTCCCAGTAGGAAATCATGTAACAGATGAAACACTACCCTCCTATGAGGAGTCTTCCTTAACACCTTAGCTCATATGCTCCTTAACACAGTTGTTCCTTTTCCCAAACTCTAACCCTAACCACGACACTTTTTTCATATCATTATTATGGTGATCATTGTTATTATATTTTTCTATAGACATCATTTCTCATATGTTGTTTTAGCCATGCAGTCAAAAATCTTTGAGTTGCTGAGCCTCAGCCAGGCATTGTCATAGTCTCTGGTTACACAGATATTTGAGACATGATTTTAGCAACTCTTTCCCTTTATTACATTGTGATTTCTTTGAGGTTCAGTAACTGAGGTGCTTATCTTAATGTGCCTTGGCAATTAGCACAACACTAAATAAATATATGTAGAATGAATGAGTGAGGGTCTTGATTATAGTGGGAGTTTCTGAGAACACGTCATGTCTATGTTTTCAGTGCTAAATGCACAACCCAGCACGTAATGAAAGCTCAGCAGATTTTAAATGGAAGTGGAAGGTAAATAATGCCAGTCAACAGGTCATCTTTCACTCTGGTTTGTGGGACAAGCCAACATTAAAGTACATGAGAAGAGGATCTGTGAGTTTTCCTGTGGTTTAATTAGGCCTTTATTGCTTCTTTGCAGTCCCTTTTATGTACATGCAGCGGCCTGGCAATTAACAGAGGAATGCTGTAGATCGATTAGCTGAGTGTGCCAGAGTATGACTAGTCACCCACAGAGGGTGCTGAGCCTCATTGAGGAGGACCACATTTGGAGGCTGATGCTTCCACGCAGTTAATTCTCTAGCAGACTTTGATTATGTCTGCGACACATGGAATCACTCTTGAAAATTTGGGACAGGTTTGGTGCCTGAAGGACTTGTCAGAACATTTCAGGGTTGTTACCGCCAGGTGGGTGAATAAAGTTTGAAAAGTTAATTGGATATTTCCCAAATGAAACTTGAAAATTGAACTCATCAGGAAGTGTTTCCCAGCATGTACCCATTTTTAGGTATCAGTAATTCTTAATTTAAATGGTTTTGATTTCACCTGGTACATTTAATCAACAGTTTTTGTACTTTTTAACCCAAATACATGTTGCTTCTTACCAGAGGACAATTATTGTGATTACTTTGTATGTGTGATAGAATTTCTAAACTTTTGCAAGACCAATAAGCTTTTTGATATCTAGAACATACCTTATTCATCTGTGTATCTCTAGCTATAACATACTTTCTGACACATGGTAAATATTCATTATTATTTTGCTGAAAGATTGACTAACAGGCTAAATGTATGAGTGAATAAATTTATTTACCAGATGACTTGAGATCATCACAGTATGGAAGCTCTAAATATAATTGCTAAGTAAAATGGCAAGGGGTGTGTGACAGAGTTTGCTCTTGTTTCCCAGGCTGGAGTGCAATGGCTCAATCTTGGTTTACCACAACCTCCACCTCCTGGGTTTAGGCGATTCTCCTGCCTCAGCCTCCCAAGTAGCTCAGATGATAGGCATACACCACCATGCCCAGCTAATTTTGTATTTGTAGTAGAGCAGGGTTTCTCCCTGTTGGTCAGGCTAATTGCAAACTCCTGACCTCAGACAATCTGCCCCCCTCAGCTTCCCAAAGTGCTGGGATTACAGGCATGAGCCACCACACCCGGACTTGTAATTTTTATTTCACAAATAACACGTGAATACACCCTGCCTATAATAATTAAATGCATTGCAGGCAAGGTACCCTTGACTAGAACACCTAATCTCTTTTATTTCTTTTTCTTTCCTTTTCTTTTTTTTTACAGTCAAGGACAAGCAATTTTTTATTCTGCATTTGAAAAAGATTGTTAATTTAATAATTACTGCAGAAATCAAAGGTGAAATGCTTCATTAAATCAGTTTTATTTCTAGAGGTTACAACTGTGATCAGTTTGGCATGTTTTCTTCCAGATTTTGTGTTTTGCAAATTACAATTATATGTTTTCTGAGTGTGAGAGTGTATGCATATACATATATACATACAATTATATATTTTGAGTGTATATTGAACTCTTATACTCTCAGAAAATATAATTGTGCAGCTGTGGGTATATGTACATGTGAGAAAGAGATAGAGTTGGACTTTAAGTAGTGGTATATTCTGTAATTTAGGTTTTCTAAAATTTGCTTATTTCAGTCAGTAATGTTTTCAAGATCCATTTGGGGATATTTGGATTTATCTCATATTTGACTAAATGCTTGCTATATTAAGTGGCTTGGCTACACAACATTTCTACCTATTTCCTATTTAAATATTTAAATTGCTTCTAAGTTTTCACAGATTTTAGGAATGATGTAATGAACATCCTTAGACACACATCCTTCTGTATGTAGGTAAGTCTTTTTATATCTAAAATAATTACTAGGTCGCTGGATAAACATACTTAAAATTTTAAGAGATATTGCCAAAGTTAACCTGCAAAGTGGCTATACAAATTTACATTTTCACAAACAGTGTAAAAAAGCATCAGTTTCCTCATATATGCACCACCATTTTATGCTACATAAGTTTTTAATTTTTGCCAGTCTTTTTAGCTAAAATAGCATCTGATTTTAGTTTTATTTTGAATATCTTGTGTCACTCCTCATGTGTAAGGCTGAACATTCTCATGTGTTTATTACCTGTTTCTATTTTCTCTTCCTTAGATTGCCTGCCTCCCCTTCTAGTTCTAATTTAATAAATAATGGAAAGAAGAATATGGTAATCTCAATTAGACTCCATTAGGCTTAATGTAACTTTAGTGAGGGCCTATTGCTGTAGAGCATCTTTCTCTGGATTTACTTGTGCATTTGTTTCTCCATTTATTAATCAAATCCAAATTTAGCACACACTGTTTGTCAAATGTATACTGAGTTTGGAGATAGAAGAGGTAACAGTCATGGTTCCTCCATACAAAAGTATGAAGTTAGAGGGAAACATCTGCCAGGGCCTCAAGCCCACTCCCATATTGTTGATGGCATTTCTCATAGCAGTGTTGCTAACATTTACAAACCTGTTGATGTTTTTGATTCTCTTTTCCCCAAGAGAATATTTGATATCCAGTATTCGTCTACTGTTAACAGAAATGATCTTCTGTTGTTTATGGCTCAAGTTTTTACGGATGCTTGTATATAGGGATGAATCCTTTTTTAGAAGATAGATTCGCTGCTATTGCAAATTTACAGAATGAAAGGAAAAATAGATAATTATCTCATCTTTCTAGCCTGTGTCTTGATGGGATCAATTTCCTACCTGCTTATTATGCATAGGGCAGGTCATTACTTCCAGATGGTAGTAATGATGCTTATTTACTGGAAAGGAGTGGTAGAACTGGGAGGCTGTATAAAAGGTTTAGAAGTGGTAAACGCATGTCTGAGAATTTTTAGAGAAAGTATTAAATCCCAAGGGGTCTCAAGATTCTACCTTAAAAACATTATTTTAGGTTCAGCAGTACATGTACAGGCTTTTTATGTAGGTTGATTGCATGTTGCAGGGGTTTTGTGTACAGATTGTTTCATCGCCTTAGTAGTGAGCATAGTACCTGATAGGTAGTTGTTTGATCCTCACCTTCCTCCTACTCTCCACACTCAGGTAGGCTCCAGTGTCTGTTCTTTTCATTGTGTCCATATGTACTCAATGTTTAGCTCCCACTTGTGAGAACATGCAGTATTTTGTTTTCTGTTACTTTGTTGGTTCACTTGGATAATGGCCTTTAGCTCCAACCAGGTTGCTGCAAAGAGTAAGATCTTGTTCTTTTTTTAATGGCTGCATAGAATTCCGTGTGTGTGTGTGTGTGTGTGTGTGTGTGTGTGTGTGTGTTTATGCACCACAGATTTTTATCCAGTCTACCACTGATGAGTATTTAGGTTGTTTCTATGTCTTTGCTATGGTGACTAGTGCTGCAGTAAACATACTGATGCATGTGTCTTTATGGTAGAGTTATTTATATTCCTTGGGATACATACCCAATAATAGGATTGGCAGGTTAAATGGTAATTCAATATCCTATTTCTTAAAACCTTAGAAAGAATATTCTTTACAGAAAGCCTGAATCTAACATTTAGTTTTAATTCCACTGATGTGCTACCTTGTATATCAGCATGTGGTAAGAATGTATAACTTCAACTAGATTTACAAGTGGTGCTGGTGAAAAGCTGAAAGCAAATAGATCTGAATGGGTGTGAAGACAACAAGAACAAAATACTCACTACCACCATTTATTATCAGGAACTCTTGGAAGAGTTTTGCCTGAATTTACCTTTGTAATCCTGATGGTAATCTTTTAAGTTGCATATTTGTATTTCAATTTTATTTATAAGAAAGGTTAAGAACTTCTTAAACGGTTATTCAGCCACTATTATTGTACAAGAGTTCTTTCTCTGAGCCATTGCCAGTGAAGCTGAAAATCCATTATTTGTTTTCACCATCACATAGGAGACAAGGGACACCTTGGAGTGACCTGGCAGGCAATTCCTTGTGCTTTTATACTCCTGGTTCTTTCTAAGGTTCTGACCTCAAACAGGGTGAAGAAGAAGAGATTTAGGGTCTGTCTGTATGAATATATCAGTTTTTAATCTGTCCTATGTTAATATTACAAAGGGAAAATGTGTATTTTTAAAATTTTGAAACAAATACACTTAATGTAATAAAATGTGTTGTTTTGGCCATCTTTGTTCTTCATGTTTTAATGAAATACAAATACTAGTATATAATAAATACCTGTCATTCCAAAGAAAAAGGTAATTTTTTTCTGACATTAAAGTGAATGGCCTCATTTTGAATGCATTAGATTGTTGATTGGTTTGTAGCCTGATGAAATGTGAGAGCACTGTGACTCATCATCCAAGCAAGGTAGCTGTTCATGCTATCAAATGATGAAATGGCATTTATCTGAATGACTGATCAAGTTTCATAGCCAAATTTGTAGATGGCTTTTACGATATGTTGCGAAAGACAACTGTTGGCAGCCCATGCAATCACTGTTTTTGCAACAAAGTGTATTTATGCAGGGAATGGGCTTTGGAATCCCATAGACTTGGGTTTGTATTCTTTCTCTTCCATTTGTTTTGTGACCTATAGGACAAATTACTTAACCTCTCCAAGTCCTAATTACCTCATTGCAAGATGTGATGATAGTAAAATCTATTTCATAGACTGCCATAAGAATTATATGAGGAAATGCATTTAGAGCCCTTGGCAAGGAGGGTGTGTTCAATATATGTTAGCCATTATCATCATTACTTAAGAAATGAACCAAGGGGTAGTGTTTCTCAAAATATAGTTACTGAATGCCTGCATTTGGATCACCTAGAATGTTTGTTTAAAATCTTACATCCTTCTAATCCAGAGCTCTTGATTCGAAATCTCTTTGAGGGGAGAGTGAGCATAGTAGAATTTTCACAGTAGGACTCACAGAATTTATGCATGCTTAATGCGCAAACCATGGCTACAGGAAGAATTGAAGCGGTAGTGATGTCATATACCCTGGTTCAGCCACATTTATGAGTGACTGCTATATGCCACGAACTGCCGTAGGCATAAGGGAAGTGAATAAGATGGCCTATTTTAAAAATCAGAATGTAAGAGAACAATAAGCTCTTGTTTCTGTAACAGATACAATTGTAACAATGAGGACAATGAACTGAAGAGGGAATACACATAATTTTGTATTCATGTTTTATTGGAGCCTACAAATGATCACATTTCTACCTTTGAGTGACATAGGGAATCTAAGATTAAATGCACTATCATTTCATTTGTTGTGGTATGAACTGAATTGTGTGAAGAAGTAATTTTCATCTGTTTGGTAGATTGCATAAAAACTGGGTAGGATGATTTTTGCTTCTTTTTAGAAAAGCATTTTTAGATAAGTGTTTTCCATTTCTGTACACAAGAGAGAGATGTAAGGAGAGTTAAAGAACTCTTTGGCTTCAAGGCCTGATCCAGTCTATTCTAATCATATGAACTTCCAGAATTTAAATTGCTTTTGAAATTGGACCTTCAGGCATGGTTCTTCTGTAGAATGCCTGATGTTTTTCGAAATGCACGGATTAGATTACGTTTGAATTTTTTTTCATTTAGTGGAAACATAAATTCTTTTGGAGTTGGCTGTCATAAAATTTATAACAATAATTTGGAATGTCCACAGATGTCATCAATGAAGCACTTGCACATTTCCAGTGAAGGTAAAGTTTAGATTCCATATGAACAAGATGCATCCAGTTCTGTGATGCCTATCATCTTGTCACTTTCAAATAATCATCAACATTCACTTATCATGTTGTTGTCTATAAAGTGGTTTTTCTACACATCACATTTGGTCACCATAATAGCCATTATTACTATTAATAATTCACAGCCAAGTTTGCTTTACTTTTGGGTCATTTTGCCTGGCTTGGCTCGAAGTCACTTATGCAACCAGGGTAATCTCTACCCCAGTGACTGTATCATCCTAATGGGAAATTCTTCTTTTCTATACCCACCTTGAACTTCCATGGATTGACCATTAAGGTTTAGTTTCAAAGTCTGGAAACAGTATTATAAGAAGTGAAGACAGCAAAGTCCTGTCTATAGTAGTTAAATGCCTAATGTGCTAGACAGTGTTCTGAGAGCTTTATGTAAATTAATTCATTTAATCCTCCCAATAATTCTATATGTTAAATGCTATTGTCCATTTTACAAATGATGAATCAGAGGCCTAGAGAGATTAGGTACTTTTCTTAAGGTCACACAGATTAAAAATCAGTTATGCTAGGATTTGTGCTCTGACAGCCTGACTCTAGTGTCCATGCTGTTCATTGTTATTTTGTACTCCTCTCCAACCTGGTTTGATTAGGAAGATAACTTCACAAGGACCTAAATACCAACATGAAAGTAAAAGTCATAACATTATAGACATTTTACAAAGCAAAAACTGTAAATGCTATGAGATTTTTAGAACAAGGAAGATGGCTTGTGCTAGAATAGTCAGAACAGGCTCTGTGAAAAAGGTGGGAGAGGATTCATTCTTCAGAGGGTGGATGGTGAGTAATTATATATAGCATAGTAGAGTGTAGTGAGGAAGCACAGTCTTTGTAGTAAAATAGACCTGGGTTCAATTTCCAGTCCCTAGATACAGGCTATGGGACTTCTGGCAGATAGCCTCAGTCATCTCTTCTACAAAATAGTAATAATGGTACCTATCATACAGGTTTTATTTCTAGATAGAAAGATGGAAATAGAAAGATGGGGGTGGGATACTAGAGAATAGCTGGGACAAAAATTTGAAAAGCACACTATAACTTAAAAGAGAGTAAATCATTTATCTAATGGAAGAGATGGGGCCTATGTAGGAGTAATGAGACATATTTGAAAACAGAATTTGGGATCAGACTATAGTAGAAGCCTTTTAAGGAATTTACTGCTTGAGAGTTTAGGGTTTGGCAGACATCCTTGGTTCAGCCTTTTCCTACCAGGATAACCTGGACATATTACTTAACCTCCCTCTGCCCAAGCCTTCCTATCGTAAAATAAGGATGAAGTAAAATGAGATATGTAAATATTTAATCCCAGTGTGTAAAACATGTTAATGGTCAATTAATGTTACATACTAATATTAATATCTATAGTAATAGTATTCAGCAGAAAAAATATTTGTTTGCCCAAGGAAGTAAAATGATGAGAATAACATTTTGGAATAAAGTACTGGCAGTCTACCAGGTGAATTAGAGAGGAGTCTGAGGTAGGGAAACCAAGTGAGGGTGAGGTTAGGGGTAGCCTTTAGATACGGCGGGCAGGAAATGCTGAGGGCAATTGAAACGAAGTCCAATGGAGGATCTGCAGAATTCTTACAGCTAGATACAAAACTTTGTAGGGATCTAAGTATGAGCAAATGAGGGCCTGGATAGGGTGGTCACAATGTGAATGAAATGAAAGGAATGGCTGTGAGAGGGGTTTTAAAGGAGATATTGAAGGACTTGGAGACTACCTGTTAAAAAGGCAGTGAAAGAAAGAAAGACTGCAGGGAAATATGATACCAAGTTTCTGAGTCTACATTCTGATAGGTTGACAGAAATTGAAAAGTCGAGAAGGAACTGACCAGGGGTCAATGAGGTTCATTTCAGAGATGTAAAATTTGACTCAACAGAAGGATCGATGAATTGAAAATATTGGATGAGAAATTCACAATATGAATTATAAATCGTTCTACTATAAAGACATATGCACACGTATGTTCATTGCAGCACTGTTTGCAATAGCAAAGACTTGGAACCAACCCAAATGCCCATCAATGATAGACTGGATAAAGAAAATGTGGCACATATACACCATGGAATACTATGCAGCCATAAAAAAGGATGAGTTCATGTCCTTTACAGGGACATGGTTAAAGCTGGAAACTATCATTCTCAGCAAACTGACACAAGAACAGAAAACCGAACACCACATGTTGTCACTCATAAGTGGGTGTTGAACGATGAGAATACATGGACACAAGGAGGAGAACATCACACACTGGGGCCTGTTGGGAGGTGGGGGAGCTAGGGAAGGGATAGCAGGGGGTGGGGGTTTGGGGAGGGATAACATTAGGAGAAATACCTAACATAGATGACAGCAGGATGGATGCAGCAAACTGCCATGGCATGCGTATACCTATGTAACAATCCTGCACAATCTGTACATGTACCCCAGAACTTAAAATATAATTAAAAAAAAATTTAATAAAAAGAGATTCACGATATGAGATTGAGGCTCTGGAGACAAGCCATGGCTCACGGTAGATATGTAAAGGCAGATATTAGAAATGATCATTAAAGATATAATGGTGAATGGATTCTTACTAATCAAGATAAAGATAAATAAAAATATTTACCTTTTTTAAAGCGTTAAAAGAAAAATAATAGTTATATTTTGTTAAGTTGTGTGATACCAGTGTGTTGTTGTCTAGGTACCCTATTTTTAAAGTGTGGCAAATGACAAATTGAGGTATATGCTGGAAACATACAATCAGGGAATGGGAACTAGGTCTCTTGAGGAAAAAAAGCCATATATTTTTTACTTTTTTGTTTAATTTTCTTTCTCCAATTTTCTGTTGTCAAATACTTAGGTTGATTCTGTATCTGTGGATTTATGAATAGGGCTGCAATTACTATAAGAGTGAAGGTGTCTTTTTGATACATGATTTCTTTCCTTTGCATATATATTCAGTAATGGGATTGCCAGATCAAATGGTAATTCTAGTTTTAGTTCTTTGAGAAATCTCTGCACTGTTTTCCACAGAGGTTTAATGCTTATACTTTTTAAAGTTTTGAAACGTTGTTATAGATTTAGGGGATACGAGTGCAGTTGTGTTATGTGGATATATTGTGCATTGGTTAAGTTTAGGCTTTTAGTGGACCTGTCACCTGAATGTACCTAGTAGGTAATTTTTTATCCCTCAGTTCCCTCTTAGTCTCTCACTTTTTCTGAGTTTTTAATGTCTGTTTTTCCATTTTATATGTTCATGTGTACCCACTGTGTACGTCTTACTTATAAGTAAAAACATAGGGTATTTGCCTTTCTGTTTCTAAATTATTTCACTTAGGATAATAGTCTCCAGTTTCATCCATGTTACTGTAAAATACATGATTTCATTCATTATTTATAGTCAAGCAGTGTTCCATGGGAATATATATATACACACACACATATAACATAAATATATAAAATATAATGGGTAAAGAAAATGTGATATACACACTTTGATATATTTATCACATTTATACTTATATATATATATCACATGATCTATGTATATTACATTTTCTTTCTCCAATTATCTATTGATAAATATCTAGGTTGATTCTATATCTGTGGTATTGTGAATAGTGTTGCAATTAATATAAGAGTACAGGTGTCTTTTTGATGTAATGATTTCTTTCCTTTATGTATACACTCAGTAATGGGATTGCTGATTCAAATGGTAGCTCTAGTTTTATTTTTTGAGAAATCTCCACACTGTTTTCCACAGAGGTTGTACTATTTTACATTCCCACCAATAGTGTGCAAGTGTTCCCTTTACTCTGCATTCTTGCCAACATCTATTGTTTTCTGACTTTTTAGTAATAGCTATTCTGCTGGTATAAGATGGTAACTGGTTGTGGTTTTAATTTGCATTTCTTTGATAATTAGCGATGTTGAGTATTTGTTCATATGTTTGTTAGATGCTTATATGTTTTCTTTTAAAAAATGTCTATTCCTGTCCTTTACCCATTTTCTAATGGGGTTAATTGTTTTTTTCCTTATTGAGTTCAAGTTCCTTGTAAATTCTGGAAATCTGCCTTTTGTTAGCTGTATAGTTTACAAATATTTTCTTCCCTTCTCTATGTTGTTTCTTTAATTCTGTTGATTATATATTTTGCTATGCAGAAGTTTTTTCAGTTTAATTAAGTCTTATTTTTCTGTTTTTATTTGTGTTGCATTTGCTTTTAAGAACTTGGTCATAAATTATTTTCCTAAACCAATGTCCAGAAAAGTTTTTTCTACATTTTCTTCTAGGATTTTTATAGTTTCTGATTTTACATTATGTCTTTAGTCCCTCAAGTCATTTTTGTATATGGTGAGAGATATGGGTCTAGATTCATTCTTCTGCATAAGGCTAATTTACCCAGCATAAGGTCACCCTATTCAATAAATTAGGTGCCATTTCCCCAGTGTATATTTTTGGACTTTGTTGAAGATCAATTCGTTGTACATATTTGGCTTTATTTTTGGTTTCTCTATTCTGTTCCATTGATCTATGTGTCTATTTTTATACTACTACTATGCTGTTTTGGTTACTATGGCCTTGTAGTATACTTTGATATCAAGTAATGTGATGTCTGTTTGTTGCCAGCTGTGTTCTTGTTGCTTATGATTGCTTTGGCAATTTACAATCTTTTTTGGTTCCACATGATTTTTAGGATTGATTTTTTTTCTAATTCTGTGAAAAATTGCATGAGCATTTTTATATGAATTGTATTGACTCTGTAGATTGCTTTGGGGAATATGGTCATTTTGACTATATTAATTGTTCAAATTAATAAGCCTGGGATGTTTTTCCGTTTGTTTGTGTAAGCTATGATTTATTTCTTCAATGTTTTGTAGTTCTACTTGTAGAAATCTTTAAGCTCCTTGGTTAAATGCATTCCTAGGTATTTTATTTTATTTTTGTTGCCGTTATATGTGGGATTGAGTTCTTGATTTGGTTCTCAAGTTGGTCATTATTGGTATATAGAATGTTACTGATTTTTGTGTGTTGATTATTTTTCCTGAAACTTTATTGAGTTATTTATCAAAACTAGGATGAAAGAGTCTTTAGGGTTTTCTAGATATAAGATCATATCATCAGTGAACAGAGAAAGTTTGACTTCCTCTTTTCTAATGTAGATGCCTTTTTTTTTTTTTTTTTTCTTTTTCTTGCTTGATGGCTCTAGCTAGGACTTCTGATACTATGTTAAATAGAAGTGGTGGACATCCTTGTCCTGTTCCAGTTCTTAGAGAGAATGCTTTCAGCCTTTACCCATGTTGTCTGTAGGTTTGTTGTATATGGGTTTTATTATTTTGAAGCATATTTTTTTTGCTAAGTTTGTTGATGATTTTTATTATGATAGGATGTTGAATTTTATTGAATGCTTTTTCTGCCTCTATTGATATAATTGTATAATTGTTGTTATTAACTTTGTTTATGTGATGAATGCATTTATTGATTTGTATATGTTGAACTCTCCTTACATCCCTGGATAAAACACAGTTGATCATGGTGTATTATCTTTTTGATTTGCTGTTGGATTTGGTTTGCTAGTATTTTGTTGAGAATTTTGGCATCTATCTTCATGAGGTATACTGGCCTATATTTTGTTGTTGTTGTTGTATTCTTGCCTGCCATTGTCATCAGAATGGCACTGGCCTTGTAGATTGAGTTAGGGAGGATTCTTTCCCCCTTGATTTTTGGAAGAATTACAGAGCATTCGTCTGACTCTCTTTTGTATGTATGGTAGAATTCAGCTATAACCACCTGTCATTGGGTTTTTTGGGAGGGGAGTTTTTTTTATTGCTAATTCAATTTCACTACTGGTTCTTGATTTCCTTAGGATTTATGTTTTTTCCTGGTCATTCTTGGGATGTATGTTTTCAGGAATTTATTCATCTCTTCTAGGTTTCCTAGTTTGTGTGCATAGAGATGCCCACAGTAGTCTCTGAAAGAGATCTTTTCTATTTCTGAGGTATCAGTTGTAATGTCACCTTTTGCATTTCTGATTTTGCTTATTTTAAACTTCTCTGTTTCTTCTTGGTTAATCTGGTTGTTTTGTTTATCTTTTCAAAAAACAATTTTTCATTTTGTGATAAGTTCTATTTATTATCTCACATTTATTTAATTCTGCTCTGATCTTTATTCTTAAATTAGCTTTGGGTTTGGTTTATTATTATTTAGTTCTTTGAGGTGTGATATTAAATTGTTAATTTGAGATCTTTCTAATTTTTTGATATAGGTGTTTAATACCATAAGCTTTTCTCTTGGCACTGCTTTTGCTGTATTCCAAAGATTTGGATTTATTTTTAAAATATATATTTAAAATTTCCACCTTAATTCCATTGTTCACCCAAAAATTATTCAGGAGCAGATTGTTTAATTTCCATGTATTTGTATACTTTTGAGAGTTCTTCTTGGTATTAATATCTAGTTTCATTCCACTGTCATCCAAGAAGATGCCTTATATGTTCTTTTATCCCAGAATTTAAAGTATAATTAAAAAATTTTTTAAAATAATAAGAAATTTAAAAAGCTGGATTTGTAGATTGTAAAACCTGGTTTTAAATCCTGAATTTGCTTTCAGATAATTGTGCAACTTCAGGAAATTATTGTACCTAACTGGATCTTAGTATCCTCCTCTGTGAAATGATGAAGACAATGCCATGCCTGTGGGTTCCTAGTGGAGCAGAAATGACAGGTTCACAAACCTGAAGCCATCAAGAGGTTATAATCAAAAGAGTAACATGGTCAAATTTGCATTTTATGTAGACCTGATAGACAGTGTGGAAGATGCGCTTATGGGGGACTAAGATAGCCCTGCAGAGAGCCCTTTAAGAAGCAATGTTTCTAAAGCAAATAGTGGACTATTCTAGGGTAGTGTTCAAAAGATGCACAGTAGAAGACATACTAATACTAAAGAAATATTTAGTACAGTGTTTCTTCACCAGTTTTTATTACCCACCTCTCCCACCCCTTCCCACTGCCCAGAGACCAGGAAACTTTTTAGAAACTCTTGTACTAATTGCCACTATCACCTTGAAATTTGTATACCGCAAATACGCTACATATCTCTTTATGTACTGGACATATATCTGTGCTTCATACATAACAATATTTTTCACCCTTGTACTAGTCAAAGAAAGGGGAGGGAGGTAGGGAAGGAGGGAAGGAAGGAGAGCGAGAGATGCTGGAAAGTTGGAAACTCAGGCATAATTTCTGTGTTATAATCTTGAGGCAGAATTATTTTTTCTTTAGGGAACCTCAGTCTTTGCTCTTAAGGCCTTCAGTTAATTGGATAAGATCCATTCATATTATGAAGGGTAATCTGTTTTAATTAGAGTTAACTGATTATGAATGTTAATCATATCTAAAAAATACCTTCAAAGCAACATCTAAAATAGTGTTTGACCAAACAACTGGGTACCATAGCTTAGCCAGGTTGAGATAAAATTAACTATCACATTGCTTTCCTCCAGAATCAGTTTTCACTCTCTAGGGGATGATATCATCTCTTTTGGAAATGCATTATTAGGAGATAAAATAGGAGGATTTACTATATATTAGATTGATTTGTTTATATGTAAGTGGCAAGGGATAGAAAAGTGTCAAAGTTGATTTCTAGCTTGAACAATTGGTGCTGCCATATACTGAGAGGAAAAGCAGAGCAAGGAGTAGATCTGATTTGCAATATGATGATATTTATATATAAGCAAATGTGCATTTTAATAGTGACCTTTCAGGGTATTCATTCAAAAGCCTTTCTAGCTTTTTATACCTAGAATTGAATAGAATTTATTAGAAAATTTTTGAAAATATAAAATGTTTTTATAATATAAGCTCAGTGATAGCATGGTTTTCTCACTTTTAACATTCAGGCTGGAAAGATCCTCTGAAAATATTTGATATTATTTTCTTAGTTATGATATATTCCTACTTCTTGGATATATGCAATAGAATCACATGATATGCTGAAAACATATTAATTATATGTCTTGTTAACAAACACACCCATGGATTTAATAACTGCTTGCCTTGTATTTGTGTGTTTTTTTTTAATTTTCCTTTTTTTTCTCAACTAAATAATGGGATCCTGAAGGAAAGGAATAGTAGCAATTGAGTAAACAAGTATTTAGTCTAAAATCACCTGATTTGTCCCCATAAAACCCAGATGAGTGCCTTGCACTTATAGATGGTTAATAAATGTCAAATTTTTGTTGAAGTGAAGTTCCTGGTACAATTTAATATAAGATATCCTTCAAGTACTATAAATCATTGCTTCTTATCAAATGGCTTTTCATAGATTTATAAAGTAGCAGGGATTATTTCCATTTTAAAACTTAGATTTTGTATTTTATTCAAGAAAAAATGGGAAAAAAACTCATTTAGCTGCCTGCAAGTTAGAGGAAAATATAGCATATTTCTACTTAGTCTTTTAAAACTTTTGTTTTGTAGAAAGAAATCTCCTAAGCCAATAGCTATATAAGTCTTTAAAAGTCTTTTAGTCATAAGGTGTACCATTTTTCAATGTGATTGCCTTGTTACATATGGACTCTATATAAAATTTTTAGGAGCCCTATAAAGTAATATCAGCTCTATGTAGAAGGTTTATTGCTCCATTACTTGATATTGGAAAAATAGAAAAAAAGAGCATCTTTTGTAATAATAGCAAGAACCATACGCAGTGAACTGCAAGAGAATTTGGGATTAATCACTGTTATAGGCCAGGTTTCCCAGAAAACAGACTCAAAACTTTGAGATTTGTATGCAAGAATTTATTAGGGAACACTCAGCCAGAGGCCTCAGCTGACCCTAAAGGGATCACTGGATGCAGTTTGCCCTGGTGAAGAAATGAAGTAATTTTGATCAAGGCAGCTTCCTGGAGAGGGTGAAGCTTAGCAGTTAACACTCCTACCAGTTGGGAGAATGAGCACTTTGACCCTGAAGAATCTGTGCAGCAAACTCAGTACCCACTACAAAATCTTTAATGTAAGATTTCATTTAGTTATCACCATCTTAGTATTTCAGCAGTACATTTAGAATTTTGACAATATGTACATACTATATGTACATGCATTTCAGGATGTTATACTAATTATGCCCACCTCTGCTGGCAGAGTCATTTTAACAATTGTAAAAATGTTGTATACTGCTTAGTGTCCTTATTTCTCTGTTATGCTGATTACTCATTTCAAAACTCACAGCCTAGTTGTGATGAGTACTAACCCTTTCAGTCTTCTGGTTTCAAAGGCTTCAAAAGCAGATACATGCAAAATGTCCATTTTACTTTCAGATCTGCCTCTTCAGTTAATTTAGTAATATATTATTTTTAAAATACTCATTTCTATTATCATACTAGATCTCTGTGAGGTAAGTTAAACACATGAATTTGCAAATAAACATGATTTAAAAGTCTTTATTTGCCCTAACAAGCTATATGACCTAGGGTAAAAACTTATCTTTCCTTATCAGTTTTTTTTTTTTTCATTTGTCTGTGATCTACCTACTTTATAAAGATAAAATATTTAACACAACGTTTAGCATGTAATGTCCTTTCAATAAATGTTACCTATTATTTTTATTATCTTCTTAATAACCCTGTCTATTGGGCAAAGTAGGAACCAGGACCCCAAATTTTCAGATATGTGTTTAAAGTGTATCTATTAAAAATAAAATATTTTTATATAGAATTGTTACCTGGAATATAATAATCAAACACAAATTAAATCTAAGTTTTCCCCTACATTTTTTCAACTATTGCATTGATATAAACTTTTACCCGTAAATGTCAAACCATACCTTTCTTCATAGCATAAAACGCCTCCTTTTTTCTGAATCGCTCAGAGAGTATTGTAAGTACATAGAATATAAATGCTATTTAATTTCAGATAACCAAAATAAAAGAGACCTGATTTCAGATTTTATATGTATAATAATGAGGTTACCTGCCTATTTACTGTACTATAACTTCCAAAGTGACCCCTCCTTTTATAAGTTATGTTCGTCTTCAGTCTTCTGGTTGTATTAACCTCAAATTCTGCAGCTGTGCCATGTAAGTGTTAAATATGCCAAAATTGGCTGGGGTTAAATTTCTAGAGGCACATGGTATGTTAGTAACAAAGTGAAGAATTTGAGTGCTTACCTGAATTGTAGTGCAAGATAAAATGAACTGCAATAACACTCAGAGAGCAAGACTGTTGGGAAAGTTAATGGAGTCAATGCTTAGTTACTTTGTGCATTTTAGTTATTTTGGTAGACTTTCTAACAATTCTATCTACTAAAATAAAATTGAGAAAATACAATACAGATATATGGTATAACTTAGTGATGGAATTTGTAGTTCACAGTTTCTCAGGATTTGGTCAATAGGATTCATTTTAGTGAAGTTTAAAATTATGTGTTACTGGGAGGGACAAAAATAAAATATTTATATGTTAAATATCAGCTTTAGTATAATACTAAATTTCCTCAGCTTTTCTGGCATTACTTTTTTGAGGCTTGACTGACACATCCCTTCAAACTATATGATACTTGCCTCCTGAGGGTTATGCCTTCACAAGCAGCACATTTGTTGCAGCAAGCAAGAAATTCAAGTTGCAAATTTTGCTTCTGTAACTCATCTAAGCCAAATAATATATAAGCAGAAAACAGCAAAAAAATTCAAATCATGTATGCATTCTTGAAATAATTTGTAGAAAAAGCATGCCAGTGCAGAAGGAGTGAAGTCACAATAACTCAGATAGAAATTTCACTTAAAAAAGTAAAGCACAGGCAACGAAAGCAAAAATGACAACTGAGACTATATCAAACTAAAAAGCTTCTGCACAGGAAAGGAAACAACAGAGTAAAAAGGCAGCCTATGGAATGGTAGAAAATACCTGTAAAACATATCATTGATAAAGAGTTAATATCCAGAATATATAAGGAACTTCTATAACTCAAAAGCAAAAATAAAAAATGGACAAAGGATTTGAATAGACATTTCTTCAAAAAAAGCATACAAATGGCCAACGGGTATATGAAAAGAAGCTCAACATCATTAACTATCAAGGAAATGCAAGTCAAAACCACAATGTGATATCACTTCACAGCTGTTAGGATGGTCATTATAAAAACAAAACAAAAAAGCAAAACCCAAAACAAAAAAAAAAAAACCCAGAAAATAACAAGTGTTGAGAAGGATGTTCAGAAATTTAGAATGTTTGTGCACTGTTGCTGTGAATGTAAAATAGTTCAGCTGCCATGTAAAACAGTTTTTAATTCGTAAAAAAACTAAAAAATTTAATTATCATATGACCCAGCAATCTCACTTCTGTGTATTTACCCAAAAAATTTGAAATACAGATCTTAGATATTTGCATTTCTACACTAAATGCAGCATTCTTTACAGTATCTATAAGGTAGAAACATAGATAAACATATGGTGTTTGGATAAAGAAAATGTTTAATATATATAAATATATAACAGGGAAATGTCATATGTATATATAATATATGTAAATATCATACATACATTTATGTATATAATTCACTTATATGTTACATATATTATTATATACATACAATATAATATTATTTAGCCTTTAAAGGTGAAAATCTTGTCATAATATATACAGCATACATAAACCTTGAGGACAATATACTAAATGAAATAAGCCAGTCATAGGACAAATACTGCATGATTCCACTTATACGAAGTATCTAAAATAGTCAAACTCACTGAAACAGAAAGTAAAATGATGGTTGCCAGGGACTGAAGAGAGGGGAAAATGGGGAATTCTTCTTTAATGGTGCAATGTAAAAAAATTATAGAGATCTACTACAGCATTGTACTTATAGTTAATAATGTAATACCGTACATTTAAAAATTTAAGAGGGTACATTTTATGTAATTTTTATTTTACTACAATTAAACACTATGCTTCAGTCTATTCATTTACTTATTTATACAAGTGTTTATTTTTAAATTGAAATAAAATATAAATACAGAAAAGCTCACAAAGTGTATAGCTTGATGAATTTTCACAAAGTGAATACAACTTCACAGATAGAGAAACTGATACTACTAGCAAAACAGAGCCCTTCATTGTGGACTTTCTCAATCATTGGCACCTACACTGCAAAAATAACCACTCCCCTGACTGCTATTACAATGAATTAGTTTCACCTGTGAAACTTACATGAATCGAATCATAGAATATTTTTCCCTTTGCTTATTTCACTCAGAGTTATGTTTGTGAGTTTCATTTATGTTGTTGTAGTTTGTCTTTTGCAAACTGTCATTGCGGTTTGTCCCTTTTCATTCCCACATAGTAATCCATTGAATGAATACACCTCACTATTCATTCACTGTGCTGTTGATGGATATTAGTTTGCTTTCCAGTTTCAGGGTATTATGACTAAGTCTGCTAAGAACATTTTTGTAAACTTTGGGTAGAATTTCTAGATCTTAGAATAAGCATATGGTTAACTGTAGCAGAAAATTATATAGAGTTTTCCAAAGTGATTATACAAATCTATACTCCCACCAGCAATGTATGGTACTTCCAGCTGCTCTACTTTTTTTTTTTTCAGTAGCTACTTTGTTAGGTACATAGTAATATTGTAGTTTTAATTTTGCATTTCTCTCATTACTAAGAAGCTTGAGGATATTTCTATATACTTATTAGTCTGGGTTTTCTTTTACCTTATTTATTTTATTTATTTATATATATTCTGAATATGAGTCCTATCTTGGATATTTGTATTGCAAAGATTTTATTTCTTTTTCTTGCGTTTTCCATTTTCTAATGGTGCCTTTTGAACAAAAGTTATTACTTTTAATTTTGTCCAATTTATCAGCCTCTTTATGAAATGATAAAGTGCTTTTTGTGTCCTTTTTAGGAAATCTATGCCTACTCCAAGTTTGTTAAAATATTTTCCTGTGTTTTCTCCCAGAATTGTTTACATTAAGATCTAAATTGACTTGGACTTGATTTTGTGTATAGTATGAGGTAAGGGGTCATAATTCATTTTCCCTCATGTGGATATGTAGTTAATTATTTGTTGATAAGAGCACTGTTTTCCCCATTTATTTACAAGGTAACTTTGATGTATATAAAATAACGTTATATCATTGGCCCTTTTTTAAACCATATTCAATTGGTCTATTTGTCTGTCCTTATGCAAACTGAGCACTATTTTAATTGCTACACATGATGTTTTAATATCTGGTAGTGTAAATCTTACAATTTGATCTTTCTACAAAATTTTCTTAGAAATTCTTGTATATTTGCATTTCCATATACATTTCAGAATCAACTTGTCAATTTCCACAAACATCTTTGCTGAGATTTTGGTTATAAATTGATCGAATCCATTGGCCAACTTGAGAAGGATTTACATTCTTACAACTTTGAGCTTATAATTTGATGACATGATATATATGTGTATATATATTTATGTAAGCCCTCTTTAATTTCCTTTGATAATATTTTAGAGTTCACTGTGTAGAAGTCTTGGACATCTCATTACATTTACTCATCCAGAGGTGCTACATTTTGATATATTATAAATAGTATCATTTTTAAATTGTATTTTTTAATTGTTGGGGATACACTGAAAGAAATGCAATTGATTTTTTTTATATTGACATTGTATATAGACAACTTGCTAAAGTCATTTACATTTCTAATACTTTGTCTATAGATTCTTTTGGATTTACTATGTAAATAATATGAATCAATTGAGAATACTGAGAGTTTTATTTGGTCTTTATAAATTTTTTTTTCTTTTCTTATTGTGCTGGCTAAAATCTCCAGTATAGTATTGACTAGACATGATGATAGCTGGCATTCTAATATTAATTAAGACTATTCTAATATTTCACATTAATATAATGTTTTATTGGTTTACTATGAGTTTTCTCAAATAAGTGTTGAACTTTATGATATGAAGTATATTTTCTATATCTGTTGAAATTATATTTTTTTCCTTTTTGTCTCTTAACATGGTGAATTGTGTTGTTGATTTTTGAAAGTTAAAATTATGTAGTGTTATTTTTTTCTTATGTAGCTGTTTTCTTTATTTGTTTTTTGCTTTCATGCTAATGAGAAAGATTGGCCTGTAATTTTCCTTTCCTATACTGTTTGTCTTTTTTTTAAAATCAAAGTTATGCTGGCCTTAAGACAAAGTGTGAAATGATTTATCTTTTGCTTTCCCTGGAAGAATTTGTTTTAGATTAACATTATGATTTTAATATTTGGAATAATTAACCTTCGAAGTCTTTGGGCTGGCTTGATATTTCTTTCTGAAAAGGTTTTAAATTAGTAATTCAATTTACTTATCAAAAATTAGAAAATATGCGTTTTAAAATTTACTCTTATATTGGTTTTGGTGAGTTCTTTTGCCCTTAGGCTTTCACCATTTCAACTAAATTTTTAACTTTAATTGACATTAAGTTGTTTATATTTTCTTTTGTAAGATCTGAAGTGATGTTTTATTTTTTAATCCTAGTATTATTAACTTGTCCCATTTATCTTCTTGATCATTCATACTAGATGATTATCAATCTAAAGTCTTTTCTAATAACTAACCAATTCCAATTTTACATTTATATATTATTTGTCACTAATTTTCATCTTATCTTCTTCTTTCAACTATATTTGGGGTTTATTTTCTGTACTTCTCCTGCTTTCTGAGATGGAATCTTTGATTTTTAGATAATCTGTTTTTAAATTTTTTATGTATTAAAAGCTACCTAATAGCTGCAAATTTCTTCTAAGGACTGCATAGCCAATATTCATTTAGGTTTACCCATATATTGACCCTATATTTTGCTCTTCAGTTCTTTCTGGATGTTTATGCTTCCTTCCAGAATCATTTTCCTTCTACCTCAAGAGCTCTCTTTAGTATTTTTTTTTTTTAAATATAGATCTGCTGGTGGTAGATTCTCTGCTTTTTGTTTGATAAAAGTGTTTTTATTTTGCCTAAGTTTTTGAATTTTATTTTTAATGAATATAAAATTCAAGGTAGGCAGCCAGTACTTTAAAAATCCCTGTGGCTTTCATTGCTGCCAATGTTATCATTGCTTTTGTATAATTAATGTCTGCTTTTAAGAGTCAATCTCTGCCATTGGTTTTCAGCAATTTGATTATTGTATGTTTTGGTGTGTTTTCTTTATACTTTTCCTACTTGAGATTTGTAGCACTTCTTGAATCTGTAGCTTTTTGTGTTGTCAGTTTTGAAAATGCACTGATCGTTATATATCATATAATGCTTCTGCATTATATGATATATAATATAATGCATATATAATATATGATATATCATATAATGCTTCTGCATTATATGATATATACATTCTTTCTCTCTTTCAATTCTCAGCGTCCATTGACACATACATTTTTATTTTTATAATGATGTATATGTTTTTTATGGTATTGTAAAATAATTTTTAATCTTTGTTTTCTTTCAGTCCTTCATTTTGGATCTATTAATTAACATTTCTTCTGGTTTACTGCCACTTTATTCTGCTAAAACATATTCATTTTTAAATTCCCCTATTGAATTCTTAATTTCACTTATTGAACTTTTTAGTTCTTGAATTTTCATTGATTCTTTTTCAAAGATACAGTTTTGTGGAGAAATTAGCTACTTTTCTACATTTTCAAATTAGCTTTAAGAGTAAACTTTTTAGTGAAGAATAACAATCAATACAGAAAAGTACTCATATCTTAGGGGTGCCATTCATTTTCTGAACCATGTCAATTATGGTTATTTCAAAGGTCTTTTCTAATAACTAATATCTGAATCAATGATGAATCTATTCAGTTTTTTCTTCCATTATTTCTTGGTTAGATGATTTTTATTGAATGACAGTTATTATATTTGAAAAATTGTAGATAATCTGAATTTTATCTCTTTGGAGAGGTTTTACTTAAAAAAGAAAAGAAAAAATAAAGTACAGATAGATTACAGGGATATGACTTTAATTTATGGGCTGGGCTGGATGAAGCACAATGTTTCAGTTTTTATGAGTACAGTTGATATTTAGTTTTCCCCTATCTGTATCCCTAAACTTAACCCTAACTCTAACTCTACTTTAATCCTGAGATGTTTACCAAAGTATTTCCTGATTGGTGGGCCCTGAACCTATTTTTTTTCCTCACCAGCACTGTGTGATTGTTGGAAGTTCTTAGCTTTTCAGAGACTTTAATCTTCTCAACTTCATAGTCTCCCTCCCTGCTTTGCTAATGAATTGACTGTTGCTTTGAGGGGGAAAAAAAAGGTAGCACACAGTGTTAGATTCATTTCTTTGTACTTTTTGTCACTGCAAAACCTTGAATTCTGAGGTCCTAGAGTCCTTTTCACTCATGAACCCCAATTTTTGTTTCCCCAGTCCATTGAGACTGCCAAAAGCTCTGCTCAGCCCTCTGTTCGGCTTCACAGCCTCTTGCTCAGTACTGGTTTCTAACAGAAAAATGCACTGAGGGGAAAAGATGCACTGAGTACCTTTCCTCATGAATTTTATTCTCTCAGGGATCTTGGACTCACAAGGCCTGGCTGACTTCGTGACTTGTTTATGAGTTCACATATTTTTGATAATCCAAACTTTTGAGTTGTTCTTAGCAAGAGGTTTAGAATGTTGTAAAGTAGAATAATAATAATAATAGTCAAAGGGGAAATTTTCTCCTTCTCAATTTCTTTGTCTCTCTCTCTCTCTCTCTGGTTTGCTCTTCTCTCACTAATTTTAAAAATCTGTATTTCATAGAAAAGTTATAATGTAGAAATTTTTTTCTAGATACGATTGTGTCCATTTGAGGATCTTTATTTGACCAATTTGTTTGAAGTCACTCATTCATCTAATTAATGACAGAAATAGTGTTATAATCCAATCTGTGGTTCTTTGTTTTTCTAAATATTGTGTTGCCAAATTTAGATTGTTTTCATTTTATTTTTTATCTTTTACTTTAGATTCAGGGGGTACATGTGCAGTTTGTTACATGGGTATATTGCATGTTGCTGAGTTTTGGGGTATGAATGATTCCATCACCCCAGTACTGAGCTTGGTACCCAACAGTTAGTTTTTTAACCCTTGTCTCCCCTGCTCCACATCTAGTAGTTCTTAGTATCTATTATTGGCATTTTTATGTCTATAAGTACCCAGCGTTTAGCTCCCACTTATAACTGAGAATAGGCAGTATTTGTTTTTCTGTTCTTGTGTTAATTTACTTGGGATAATGGCCTCTAGCTCTACCCACGTTGCTGCAAAGCACATGATTTTGTTCTTTCTATGGATGTGTAGTATTTCATGGTGTGCATGTACCACATCTTCTTTGTCCAACCCACTGTAGATGGGCACTAGGTTGATTCTATATCTGCTGTTACAAATAGTGCTGCTGTGAACATACAAGTGCATGTGTTTTTTTGATAGAACAATTTGTTTTATTTTGGGTATACACCCAGTAATGGGATTGCTATGTCAAATGGTAGTTCAGTTTTCAGTTATTTGAGAAATTTCCACACTGCCTTCCACAGTGGCTGAATTAATTTACGTTTCTACCAACAGTGTATAAACATTTCCTTTTTTCTACAACCTTGTAAATGTGCATTGTTTTTTGACTTTTTAGTAATAGCCATTCTGACTGGTATGAGATAGTATTTCATTGTGATTTTGATTTGCATTTCTCTGATGATTAATGACGTAGAGAATTTTTTCATATGTTTGTTAGGAAGATAAATGAATCACTCTTTCATTAGTTAACTGATCCATATTTTTGTACTTTTCTCTCAGTTTTACACTTTAAGCCATGAAGACTTTTGTATTCACTGTATTTTTTCCTATCTGCCAGGTTTTAAGAGATTGATAAGGATAAAGTTTATAGTATATGCCAACCTATATTTTCACCTCACTAGATCAGTCATCCTCTGTGATAGATAGGGGAGGTATAATTATGCCTATTTGACAGATGAGACAAATTAGTCTCAGAGAGGTGACATGGTTTTCCCAAGTTGGCAGACCCCACACTACAGTCTGAATCTCTTTCTTTAGTGTTTTTATCCTCCTAAAGCAGATGGCAACTCATCAAGCTTTATGGAAATCATAGAATGGCAGGGCTGGAAGGTAACTCAATGATAATTTAATCCAATTTTGTCAATTTACAGACAGAAAACTGATGCCATAGAGGTGAAGTGCCTTCCTCAGAATCACATAGCTAGGACGTCACTGCATTGGGACCAGAATTCAGGCCCCAGATTTATTCCTTTAGTTGTGATGGAATAAAAGCCAAACTATAGCAGAAATGACAATGTAGAAAAAACAATTTTTAAAGCATAATGTCATGGAATCAATAGGGCAAGTAGCGTATGCTTTAGAATAGTAAATAAATTGACTTAAGAGAGGCTTTAGTTAGGTACAGAGAAATGATTCTGAGTTCCAAAGATGCTTAAACATAACTTTACAATGAGGAGGGGCTGATGAATTTCCATTTTCCTTCCAGTTCACAGACAACAAAAGCAAGTGCATTTCTAAGGATCTTTCCAATGTTGTGATTCTTAGACCTTCCCAAATTGATAAAATAATGGAAAGACTTACACATTTTTCTCTTTGTTTTAAAGTTGCTCATAGAAACACAAGGTAAATATCCAAAGATGTTTCCCTTGGCAAGCAATTTGCATACCAGTAAACACTTGTTAATGACTCTAGTGCTTATATCAGTTATTATATTGCCAAATCATTTTAACAACAGTGAAGTAATTATAAGTAGATCAAAACATTCACGAGTATATCTTATGAATTAATTTTCAAGTTTCTGTTTTGCTTATGTTGTTAATAAAGAACAAATGTGGCTCACAGTTTTCAAAGTATATAATGCAAAATGTATGGCCTTTTATGTAAATCTATAGCCTCTCTTGAAATCGTTTAGTCAGTCAAAATTTAAATTTTGTTTAAAATTTAAGTTTTAAACAAAAGGACTACCTAGATTTCAAAGACAACCACTTTGTAGGTAGTAATAATTCAGTGTTATGTTACAGAATGGAATTTTCTTATTTAGAAATAGACTATGAACTCCCAACGATGGTGTTTGTTCATTTATCCAAACTTTCCCATGCTCATCTGATTTTTGCCACCTAGGAACCTTCATTATACCTCCTTGCCCTTTATAATGACATTTTCAACGTTAGAGAACATTCTCTTCACTTTTCATGCATATCGATTTTTCTTCTTGGAGCAAATATGCTCAGTCTTTTCTTCTTGATACAAAAGAGAAATTTTCTAGCTATTCTTTACAGATTTCTCTTATTGAGGAGTGTCCTTCTAGCTATTTTAGCGTTTTTTAGAATGTTAAATACATTACCTGCTAATCACTTTGATTGATAAAACATATGGGACAAAAGCTACTTAATTTTCAAACCACACTCAAAAAGCATGAGTTATCAGATGGTTTGAGGGTCTGCTAACACTTGCTAGGTGCCCGTTTTACAACATGTTAATCTTGGGTGATTTTGCATGCAGTTTAATTTATCCTTTACTCTGAGGAAGACATAATTAGATAATTAACTCTATTTTTAAGGTTAGAAAAAATGAGACTTAGAGTGACTAGCCAAGGTTATGCAATTGGTAAATTTTGGGATTAAGGTCTAATTTCTTAGTCATAGTTTTTTTACAACTCCACAGTATAAAAATATTCAAATATTTTCCATACCTCCTTCTAATACTCATCACATATGTAACATGTTTTCGATATCGGTTTCTATATATGCGTTGCATAGTTTCTGCTAGAACAAGAGCAGAAACTGTGTCTGTTTTGTTTATTAACATATTCCCAGCCCTTAGCATAGTGCTTGGCACATAGTTAAACCTAAATACAATATGTAGAATGAGCGAATTGATAAATTAATGAATGAACTTATATTTTAAATTTACTGTATTTCATTTCTTAGGAGAATTTATGTAGAATATGTATCTATAAATTTGAATAATTTCATAAGTAATCAAGCAAATTTTGGGGAAATGTCCATGGCCTGTCTTCTTACAGAGTTAGAATAGGTATTCCTGGTTTTACTGCAAATACATATTCCTTCCAGTAAAGTCAATACTGCTGAACTGAAACTGGTAAGAATTTGGTAATTATACATCATTTTGTCCTAACATCTAGTTAAAGTACTGAGGCACTATTGACAGGCTAGAAACAGCCCTCTTCATTTACCTGAAGAATGTGAAAATAATAGGAACTTAATGCATTTTGCCCTGTTTAAGAAGCATGACAGTGCTTCAGACTTGATGACTTTAAAATCTGTTGTTCTTCATGGTGCACTGGCGCTTGGCTGTCTCACTTAATCATTGTGGCATTAATGATGCCACTAGTGGCTTGAGGCTTTAACTGGATACTCAGACCCATCTAGACAGAAAAAGGGAAATCTATTAAGCCTTACAATAATGCTAATGCTGAGCAAACAGAGGCTGAGTGCCCAGCAAACCACAAATTTGTTGAGATAAATAGAAAAAGCATGAGTAAGTTTTATATATTGAGACATGATTGAAAGATTGACTTTGAAATCCAGATAGAAATTGTGTGATGATCAAGTTAGACATAAAAATGCATTAAGGGCATAACAAATCACATTGTTTTATATAAATCTATTATTCATTAAATTTCTTTGATTCCTTTCTTAAACCAGCTTTCTCTGAGCGGAGGGCTCAGAAAATACATTTCTGACATGTACTGGTCCAGCATTGAACAAAACTCCACCCACCTTCTTGAGGGAAGTTTTGAAATCTATAATGAGAGGAGTGAAATGAGAAGGCACTAGAAATGCCATTGTCTTTCTGCTTGTTCCTTTCTTCCTGCATTTATGGTAGTGAAACTTGAAGCTGGGGGTGATACTTTCTTGGGAGATACCTTCAACTTTAAAAAGCCTAGGTAAAGCCTAAAGAAAGGAAAGACAGAGGCTTGTTCTTTAGGTCAAGTACTGTTTTCTGCTTTGGGAAAGGATTTTTAAAATACTTTCTTCTGTGTGGTCCAGCCTTGGTAATTACAGTGAGAGGGCAAGCAAGGACATAGGATAGCAGCCTATTAGGAATTTTTTAGTGTGCATTTTTGATTCCTTCTTTGTTCCCACTAAAGACTTAATGAATCTTTTTACCTTCAGTTTAGAAGATGTATGTGTGCAGTGTGTGTGTATGTGTGTGTGTGTGTGTGTGTGTGTGTGTGTGTATGGGTGTGTATGTGTGTATATGATGACATGGTCAGTTCTCTCTTTCTGGGAAGGTTGGAGTTCCTTCAGAATTTAAACGTTGTGGGTACTGATAATTGGAAAGACTGGACATTTAGCCAAGGTGAAGAGGGTCTCCTAACAATTCCTGATAGCTAGAGATTGTCATCATAGATGCTGCAGTTCACATTAGGTAAATTATTGGAAAGGAAATGAGGAATCTGGAAATATATTAGGTATTAGCCAATTAATGACTTTTGTCTTGATGTAACTAGCTTTATTCTAATCATATTTCCCCCGTCATTTTATCCCCTAAGTTTTGATCGTAAACCTTACATCTCTTTATATGTTGGAAGGCCTTCATAGAACTGTTTACACTTTGGGTGTTTGGTAGATTCTGATGGCAATAATTCTTGTACAGAGTATTTACTTTCCTGCATATTTCGCCTAACACTCTGTGCCATGGGAAAGTATCAGCAGCACTTCTGCTACCAATTATGTAGCATAAGTAAAAATAATTTTGAGCAGTTTCAGAAATTATCACATTTATTGAGAACCTAGTGGAGAGAATTAGTGGCATCTAGTGCATAGAGGCCAGAGATTCTGCTAAACATCCTACAATGTACAGTCCCTCCAACAAAAATTAAAATGTCAATAATGTTCAGATTGAGAAATTTTTATCTAATGTTATACCAAATATTTGTGGCCAGTCTTCCATATTGTAGACATAGTGGTATGTGCTAGAGATAGGATAACCAACACAGCAGATACATGTTTACCCTCATGGAAATATAGTCTATTTAGGAAGATACACATTTTAAAAATACTGCTAAAAGCTACTAATTCCTTTTGCTAAGGGGGCTTACGAGCTGGGTTCTAGTATATGATATAATTGGGTACCACAAGACTGTAAATAATTTAACTCACTATAGGATGGATTTTGCAAATCCTGAAACCCTAAGTCTATTAACTTTTCTATATGTGCTGAGTGTTTATATGCAGTAGATTGAAAGAGGGTAAAACACATGGTTTTCTTTTTTAGGAAACTCACAATATGCTCATAGAGAATGATGAATACAAAATACTTAAAGAAAAAAGCAACCGTGTGTATGCATATCACGGTGGTATAGGGTTATTGAATTTTAAGGCTAATCAAAGTAGCTTAACCCCTTTATTTAACTTTGCTGGCTAAAGGGAAGATCTTTAGGCAATATAAAAATAACAAAGAGCATAAGAACACATTATTCATTTCTCCATGTTCTCAGATTGTTGTTCCTGTTTATGCATTTTTCATAGTTTTAACTTAAATATGCAAGCAATTTTTAAATCTTGATTTTCTCCCATACAAATCTGGTTTCTATTCTGTTGGAGTATTCACATTTATTATTTTTAATGACTTTACAAAATTCCATTGTATTGATGGATCCTAATTTACATTGTCCCTACTGATAGACATTTATAGACTATTTTTATAGATGACTAAACTGAAAAACTGAAGCCACAGATAATTGAATCGTCTAACTAAATAACAGGATAATTTTTTAAAAATTAAGTGTCCCGTGGTTTTAAAATGGATATATAATCAATATGGTAAAGTCTGAAGGTTATTTCTCACATTTCTCTGGACTCCACAGGTAGAGAAGACAATGTATGATTACAGATTCCCAAGGGTTCTGTTAAGGTCTCTCTCTGGTCAACCTTATCTTAATCATGGCAGTACACGATAGTAAGTGATCTTTTATTCCCCATCCTGTCTTTAATTTGGTAGGCTCCTGAGTACTTCTTGTGTTGCATATGGAATATACCCATTTCTAAGAGATTTAGGCTTGCGGCTTGACATATTATAACAAAAACTAATATTGCAGAGAAGGATAATTAAAAGGAGAAGGATGGTTAGTTTTCTTGTTAATGTTCACTAGTCATGAAATCTAGTCATTTTCAGTCTGACAGTTTAACAATAGGTCCTTTTTTATTTAAAAATAATGAAATAATTGCTTTGTGCCATGTATTAAAGGTCAAAAAGGTATTCTATAAAAATGAGAAGACACTATCAAAGCTTAGAAAATTATCGTCAGTCTTTAGTAAAATAAATTAGTAGACTATTAGGAAGGCAACTTTTGCACATTTTACTTACAATGAATGAAAGCTAGAAAAGGAATCTCTCAGGCAACAGGAGTAGAATTCTCATGGAGATAATAGCTAAAACTCTCACTTAGTGGAAATTGTAATTTTTACCTACTAACAATCATAATGTCTTTTAGTTAGAGAAAAATGTCTATTTGACATTTACTGGTGATTTTTTGCAAAACTGTATTTAGAACATGTACTTAAGAAATGTGAGCACTACCACGAGGCATTCCTTTTTTGTGTGTGGCATTTTCTACCTGAATTTTAAAAAGGATACTTTTTATTTATTTTAAAATATTTTTTTTTACAATTTTGTATTTTCATTTACCAAGTACTTTGAAAGAGATTTGTCCAAGTTATTTTAATAACCTAGAGTCATGAGTGACTTTGTTCCCATTATGCAGATGAGAAAAAAGATGCTCAGGGAGATTATACCATATATTATATTCTAGATAACACAGTTAAGAAATAATCCACACATTCATTGAGGCTAAACCTTCTCACTCCAAAAGCTATGAAATCTGAATTAGAATGTATCAATCTGGAAAGGTCAAATTGATCATTCTTTAGTAAAATGACTCTACCTATGAACCCTTAGATTTCAATTTTTAAAGGAGTCTTAAAATTGAAATGTTCTGCTCTTATTTGTTAGCATTTTATTGTACGTAGATTTCAAAATGTTTGCCATGAGAAGTATTATGGTAATGATATGCCCATTCTACTAATAAATACCCAAGGTACTCAATGAGGAAATTAAGATATACATTAAAATGTAGGGACAAAAATCTAGGAACAAAGATCTAGGAACAACAAACACTTGGTAAATATAGTCTCAGTGTCACTAGGCTGTTTATAAGAAAAATAATTTATCTGATTATAAAATATGGAAGTTTCAGATTTGGAGAGAAGTTTTACAGAAGAATAAAGAAGAAAATAGAACTTAGCTACGTATATGGCATATGTTTTTTTACTTTTATTTTAGGTGAAAAACTTGGTCTTTTAAAATATTTTGCTTTACTTTTGAAATTCAGTTTAATTATTTTCAAGCAGGTGCAATTTGAAAATACATTTGTGCCGCTAATAGATAACTATCTCTGTATTTTAGTGGCTTATTTTCCACTGTGTCCTATGGAAAAGTAGCCAAGAAGATATTAAAATAAAGCTTCCTAGAAAATGTCAACAAACAAATAAAAAGAATATATCTCTTTACTGTAGAGCATCTCAGTGCATCTAATATGCTAAGTCAAGAAAAGGAGATGATTGCAAGTTTGGATATTACATTTACAGGGTGGAGCAAAAGAAGAGTTAAGGATTTAAAGGGGTTTGAAATGCAAGTTGGCAACATTTGGGCTGTGTGAAGTTTAGGGAAATAATTTATGTTAATCTCATGAGCACAAAGTAACCTATCAACTGTGAAAAATAAGGGTCATTTTGGGGCCTTATTCAAAATTAGATTTAAAGGTCCCGGGCTTCCTTGAAATGGTTGCCTGGTTTAAACTGCACTCTGAAATATCATTCCCATTTTACAGATTACGGAACTGACATTTGGAGTCACAGTGTCCTCCTGATGGATTACATTAGGGATAGTCTATTGGGTAAATGAAGCATAAAGATAAAAATTTTAAATTCAATAATCAGGGTATGATATATTTTCATAACAAATTGGTTTTTCTTTACTAGTCAAGGTAATTTAATTATTTGCTTCATCTGAGAAGTTTACAGTCTATCGTCATATTTCCATCTCTATACTCAAATTTATTTAATTATATCTTGTCTTGTATTCGAATACAAACTAAGATTGCTGAGATTAGTAAGTAAGGAGTGCTGTGTGGTAGCTGCTGATGTACTGCTGAGGGAGCTCCATCAAAGCTCCCGCCCTGTGGTAGATACACAGCTTTCAGCTAGAAACTGAATTCCTTTTTTTTTTTTTTTTTTTTAATCGCAGAGGGAATTAGATTGCACTTTTGTGAAATCTGTTTGGGATCCTTTGAACTGAAGCAATCAAAATTCCAAGAAATAGAAAGAGGGTTTCTGCGAGCTAATAGGAAGGAGGAAGCAGGGTTGCTGTCAGAGTTCTGGGGTTGCAGTTTGGTACTTTCTACTAGACCTGAGACTCAAAGAAACAAAACTGTAGGCCTAGTTTTAGATGAAGCTTTTCACTGACATCATTTGATTCATTAGGCACATATTTTTCAGTGACATATTGGATCCTTCCTCTGCCAACTAGTGATAATGATATTTAAAATCCTGTGGAGAATAACAGACATCTCCAGAGAAGTGGTTCTTCTCTTCCAAAATGCCTTGCCTTCTGGAATAGTTGAAAAGAGTCATCATATTTCCTCTTCCCTTCTGTAAAACTCAGACTATTGACATGACAGCACCTAAGCTCATGCCCTTGCACTTTACAAGTTGGCATATTTTTTTTACTTTTATTTTATGTTGAAAACTTGGTCTTTTAAAATATTTTGTTTTACTTTTGAAATTCAGTTTAATTATTTTCAAGCAGGTGCAATAATAAAAGATTAGCCTGATATTAGTAAGGACGTATTTTTTCTTTTTTCTTTTGTTGTTGTTGTTTAGCCCTCCTCCAACCTCTCTCTTTTAATAAAGATATGATATTACAGTAATGAAAATTTAGGAAAACAAAAAAATCACTTATAGTTTACCACAGCAGCAAAGCTATTTTCACTTTTGCATATTCCCATCTGTTGGTTTCTTAGGGAAGCCAATAAATGGCACTCCTCTCTTCTGCCTAGGCTTTGAATAATTTGAGAATAAAACAAATTAGTGGCAGATGGAGCCAAAATATTACCTATATTACTGATGAAGCCTAGGTTGGAACCTGTAAGTTATTATGAAAGCCAAATGGGTCTGCTAACTAAACCTTGGACATAGGCAGACTACCTCTCCACCCTCCCCTTTTGTCAATTTCAACCAGCAGTGAACTAGGTCTGCTCTCAGCAGTGAGGAAGATCAGACCCTTGGAGAGCACTAGAGAACAGCTGCTCTATTTGGTTCACTTGTTCCCAAGAGAAAGAAGGGTGCAGGTGGGCCACACATGCCTGGTTTACTTTTTGCCAAATATGACAGTCAAATAAGTCACCATACTTTCCTATTTCCAGCTCTCACCGAAAGTAGAATAAATTAATGGGCAGAGAAAGGCCAGAAGTTATATCAGTTAGTATCCTTCCATTGGAGGAAAAATTTTTCAGGTGGAGAGAACTTATTTCCTTTTTAGTTAAGCTTCCTCAATTTTAAAAAAGAAAATGAAACTCTTATCATTTTCATGAAAATAGTAGTCTCTGACTTTTAAATTATTTTTGGAGAGATTCTGAGAAATGAGAATTTGGAATATGAATGCTTTTCCTCCCTGGAAAATGTTAAGAAATTGCTTTTCTGATGGGTTATACAGATTTCCTTGTTGTCAAACTGGCTCCTAAAGGAAAGTTTAAGCAGTGATTTAAAACTGCCCCTGACCTGGGCTTCAGTGGTAGTTATATTAGATCATGATTTTATCCAAAGTAACTACTCATCCACAGTTAATTAATGATTATATTGTAATAACACTCTGGAGGTTACATAAGAAGGTTAAGGCAAAAAACCCTGGCCCCTGAAAGTTTTCAATTAATCAGAGGAATGAATATTATGCACAGAAAACTAGAGAGCCCATTATAATTATTAAATTGTGCCATATACACCATCTAGTCTCGAGAGAGTTAACATTTATAAATACACAACACACTCACAAGAGTATACATAATAAGGGTAACTTGAACCCTCTTAATTTATAGGAAAGGTAAATCTTTTATCCTCTAGGCAGTGATAGTATAGTGGAGGAGACAAAAAGTGAATAGGCAATTAAGATATAATATGATAAGAAATAAGTACAGGCTTATGGTAGCACAACATGAGCAACATCTAACACATTCTTGGAGTACAAAAGGAAATTTTGTAGTAGAAGTTCTATCTAATGGAAACACAAAATAAAATAAAGAAGTTAAACTAAGTAAAACAAGAGGAATGGGTCAGAGTAACAGCATGTTCATGGAGGTCCAGAAGAGAAAGATCAGGGGACATTCAGAAACTTGTCAATAGTTTAGGGTAGTTCCTAGTACAATTCCTGGAATATGGCCAGTGTTCATTAAAATTATTCTGCATATATAAATATCTCACTGAACTTTTGAGATTACAGCCTTACATACTAATGCATGTATATAATTAGTTTATGAAAGTTTGGAACTGGTAGAAGGGCAATGATGTTATGGGGATTAGGGAGTGAAGATTGAGCACATATTTGGGTAAGTTGATAATTCATTTTCATTCTGTATTGAACCACTACTTTATATGTAATTTTCTATTAAAAATAGAGCTAATAGAAAATTAGATTTTAAAAGTTATTTTAAAGTATTTCATTAAAAGCAACTTAATTCTTTCAGTCATTTCTTCTGTTTGTTTTTGTTACTGCCAAGGAATTCTAAGGAAGTCTGTAAATTTGTTTTTATGCTAAAGTTCTCTAAAATGGAAATTAGAGATCCATGTATTTAAATCATTCATTCTGCATACATACAGTTCCTTTTACTTTTAAAGTATTTTATTGTTGATCTTCTGTTGTTATGTATTTATAATGACGCTGGCTTCCTTGTGAATTTTATTTAATATAATGTTAGGTTAGGTCCGTGTAATAACAATGGTTTGGTGAACTTTCTCATCTATTTTATTAGTTATTTAAATAATGTGTATTTTTAAAGTACCTACTCTGTGTGCAGCATTATGTTAGGTTCTATAGAGAATTAAAAATAAGCTCAGTATAAAATTTGGCACATCAAGATTCTGGTACAAATTGGAAATCTTTGACCTAGTAATTTCAGTGTGGTAGCTCTCTCTTAGTAAATAATTTTAAGTATACAAAGAGGTGGGGAATAAAGTTATTTATAACCGAATTTTGTATAAGGCTCTACAATTGTGATAACCTAAATGTTCGATAAGACAGGAATTATTAAATGAACTAGAAAATCTATTAGTATAGGGATGGCAGTCATTAAGTTGTTGCAAAGACTATAGTAATATAGCAAAGGCTGATGATGTAATGTCAGTTTTAAAAATAAAATATAAAATTATATGCCTAAAATGGTTCAAATTATTCTATAGAAAAGTTCAAGGTATAAAAGCCAGAAAAATGTACTAATATCAACAGTAGATACAAAAATATAACTTTGCAGTGGGGCTTTGATTGGTTATTTTCCTCCTTTATTTTCTAAAATACCTTCCATAAATACTTTACCATATTTTTATTTGAAGCATATGAATTTTAATTGACTTTGAGCCTATCTTTAAATTGTTTGGCAATCTAATTGAAGTGGTAAAACATTTATATACAGAAACGTATTTAAATATATAGTACACGACAGATTTCTTATGAGAGTGTGGGCTATCCACTAACTTTACCCCCTAACTTATTTATTAAAAAAAAAATAACTACTACTTTTAAGTACCTTTCTTGCCAAACATTTTTCTTAGAGATTCACATGGCTTATTCTTTGTCAACTCCTACTATATTAGACTAGGTCATTTGTCAGAGAGTAAAATCCTTTTCTTCCACTTACTAGCCATGTGATCTTATGCAGATGAATTAACCCATTTTAAACTTTAGTTTTCACTGAAACAGAAAATTAGTTGTTGCAAGAATTAAGATAATCTATGTAAAACACTTAGTATAGTGCCTAGCACAAAGTAAATTCTGAGTAAATATTAGCAACTTTTAAAACAACAACTAAGTTTGAAATTCCCAGGGCTTCATCCTGTTTTCTCTTTTCAACCTATGCCTTTGGTTACCTTATTTATTTTTGTAGTTTTCAGTGCTACTAATATGCCAACAATTCTCAAACATAGGCATCTAGCTGACGTATTTATATATATAACTTTTGTGCTTCAAATCCATCCATGTATTATCTTACTTGACATCACCCTTTGGTTTTCTCAAACTTAATGTGTCTCCAATGTCTCCAACTGAATTCCTTTTTTTTTTTGAGATGGAGTCTTGGTCTTTTACCAGGCTGGAGTGCAGTGGCACGATCTTGGCTCACTCCAATCTCCATCTCCCAGATTCAAGTGATTTCCCTGCCTCAGCCTCCTGAGTAGCTGGGACTACAGGTGCATGCCACCATGCCAGGCTAATTTTTTATATTTTAGTAGAGATGGGGTTTCACCATGGCCAGGATGATCTCGATCTCCTGACCTCGTGATCTGCCCTCCTCAGCCTCTCAAAGTGCTGGGATTACAGGTGTGAGCCACCACGCCCAGCTCTGAATTCCTTTTTGACCCAACTTCTTTTTTTCAATATCAATAGATTTAAGGGTAAAAAAGTGATTTTGGTTACATAAATGAATTGCATAGTGGTGATGTGTGGGCTTTTAGAGGACCTGTCATTGGAATAGTGTATGTTGTACCCAATAGGTATTTTTTTCATTTCTCCCCTCCCATCCTCCACACTTCTGACTCTCCCATGTTCATTATACTACTCTGTGTGCCCCTGTTTTGCTTCTGCTCATGGGACCCATTCATCTTTCAGTCTTGTCTATGTCAGTGAATGGTGCCTCCATTTACTCAGATGCTTATGTCAAAAATAGAGTCCTTCCTTTTTCTTCCCTATCCCTAACTCCTTGCACTCAATTTATCTCTAAATGTCATTGCTTTTACATCCAAATGTGCAGCTGAGTATCCATTCATTTCCCCCCAACTTAATCACCACTACTGTACTGCAAAATCAGCATCATCTTTTATTGAGACCGTGTATTTCCAAATTTGACTTCATTTCCTGTTTTTTTCTCTCTAATACGTTTTCTATGTGGAAGTCCATAGTGAGCTTTTAAAATACAAAGGCTGTTTTATGCCACTCTCCTGCTCAAGCCTCTCTGGTGCCCTGTTTAATCTTCACAACAACTCTGTGAAATTGACATGCCTTTTTATTTGTATTTTTAGATGAGTAAAATAAGGTTAAGAGTCAAAGTACCATGCTTGATGTATTGCTTTAGTGACAGTGAATCAGATAGGCTGATGAAGCAGAAACTTCGAATATAAAATCCAGTAATAAAGAGGCATTTATTTTCATAAGTATCTCCTCTCTAGTGTCAATAAAATCTAATCAGTTGCCACATCCCAAAGGAGTCTGGCTCTTTTTATATCTTACAGTATCACAGTTACTATACTGCTATTATACCAACAGAGGCTATTTAAACCCTCTAAGTTCTTCATAAAGATACATTTAATTTTGTCAAGGTAATATTAATTAGAAGCAATTAAAAAATACTGGTAAAAGAAAGATGAAATTAGAAGATCCAGAATTTCTTGGGTAATTAAACACGTTTCCCCTGCCTATCCCCTAAAGACTCCAAACTATATGTCATGAAGTTGAATGGCAATATAATGTAATGGTTAAGAACACAAACCACTCCACCTATTACTCACTACAAAATGATGGGTAATTTTAAAAAATCCTTCTTCTCTTAGTTTTCTCCTCTATAAAGTAGGGATAATACTGGTACCTACTTTATGGTACTAACCAGGTTTTAGTTGCTGTACTTAGAACTTACACATTCATCTTGGTGAATTTGTATTTTAAAAGGAACGGTACAATCAAGAATGAAAAATGAAGATTAAACAAATCAATATAGGTAAATACTACTTCTGGCAGTAGCACTTCTATGCTTTCTGTGAGAGAAAGACTATGTTTGCTTCTCAACAGTTATCAGTTACAAGATTTATGGTGTCTATAACACAGCAAGGTTATAAAAGTTCACAAGGCAGAGCAGCAGCTGTAGGATGTGTTGAATAAACCTTATAGTTAGAAGTATCTGTTATTCACTACTCATATTTAAAAACTTCCCTCCAGAGAAAACATTACTCTCTGGTCACTGGCTGAAATGGTATTTTGGTGAGATCATTTGGTTGCAGAATTATCATGCCATGTGTAGATATTCTAGTTTTAACTTTACATAGTCAGACATGACTTATATTTCAGTTTTGTGGTGAGCACAACATAATATTACATGGCACAGTGGGTAGCTAAAGAAGTATTTGTGTTGCTTTTGAGTCATGTGCATTTATTCACTGTGTTTGAATTGAGCATGCTACAAGAGTGGTTAAAAATTATATTAACATTGACTTCTCTGGGAGAATTCAGCAATTATTTTTGTCCTTGGTAGATTTAAAGGGGAAAATGCAACCCAGGGTTTGAGAATTAATCTACAATAGGGCTATAACCTGTGACCTTTTGTGGAACTGTCTTGGAAAGCGCACGCTGAATAAGTTACAGGGCATATTTTGAATTTGGGATCTGTAGCACAATTTTGCTATGGAACCCTGATTCAACTGCTTTTCCCCTTTGTTGGGCCCTCCTCCAGATGGTGTTCTTTCCATCTTCCAAAGGAGAAAATTCACAAAGGCATAGTTCTTATTTTGTGAATTACTAAGGACTGCAATGTGAATTTGACAGTGTCTATGGAAATTCATTCATTCAACCAAAATTTAATAGTTCAAGTTGCAGGCATTGTGCTAGATATTGAAGAAACAAAGTCAAATAAGATGTACTATAAACCCTCAAGGAGCTTATAGTATACTGATAAAATGAGAGAATAAGGTGATGAAGAGGCCCGCAAATTTGTACTTTTTTTCCATTTTTGAACTATCTTGTGTAACGTGTTTCTTGTGCTATTTAAAACACTTTCCTCACCATCATGGTTAACTTTAATGTAGTACTTACTGTTTTGCAGAAACCATGCTTAGGGTTTTATAATGTACATGACTTATTTAGTATATGTACTAACTCCATGAGATAGGTATACAGATGAAGAGATCATGGCTCAGAAATGCCAAGTAACAGACCTAAGCTTCTACAAATAGAGAATGGTGGGAAAAGAAATGAAAGCCTGAGACCTTGTTCATAGTAACTATGCTATATTGCCTCACATTTGGATATAACTAGTAAAGAAGTATTTCATCATTTGGCCTGCGCTGATTAACTACCTAAACTGAATATAAGATATTGCGGATGAATTTTGAGAGATGGCAAACTTTGGGGAATTACGACATTTGGATAGAACTTGCTTAAAGATGAATTTGGGCCTTTGGCTGTGGTTACTGAATTGTTTCTAATGTTGGAGAGGGAGTAGGACCAATTACTAGGAAGAAAACTTTATCTTACTATGGTCCTTTGTGTGAATAAACCAAAAGCTTACTGGAGGCAAAGCAGAAATTCCAAAAAATCCTGATAAACAACGTCTGACTACTTACTAGAATGTAAAATGACCACATAATTTAAAATCTCTTTACAAGTGATTTTAAAAGAGTGACAAAGAAGACAAAAGGGAGAAAAAAGTTATGTAAATATATACCTATTCTTATTTTTTACAGTAATTTTATGGAAGTAACAAATATTGATGGTTAAATTTCATATAATCTCCAGGAGGTCCAGGTATACTGGAAAAAAAAGGTAGTTTAAAAAAATTGTATCACTAAAAAGCTCTTGAGTTTGAACCTACAGAATACACTGGACTCTAATTTTGTTTTCTAACCATATGTTGTGTCTAATTTAATTGTACATTGTCCAGGCAGATTCTATAGCCTTTATTCAACTTGGAACTTACTAGACATCAGTTTCTTTATAGAAATTCTTCACATAGTTGTTTTCTTTAAATGTTTACTACATGAAGACATTCCTCTTGATGTATTAGAAAACTCTTTTAAGTTGATTAAAGAAACACTGGAAAGTAACACTGTCCTCAAGCAATAATTTGTGGAATTTTTTAGTTGGAGGGGGATATAATGCTAGTGTGGTACCTAAGTGGAAGCATGATACGTAGAAAGACATGTGAGATTGAATCCTAATTTTTACTTCTTTGTAAATATCTCAGTTCCTCAGTTGCCCCATCTTTAAACAAGTAAACATTTCTCATAAGGTTGTTGTAAGGCTTGAAAGAAATGATCTGTGTGACTGCATGTACATAGTTCAGGAATGAATTGTCAGCCATTACTATTATGCTATTTAAGTAAAATATGTTTTCTGCCAAAATGTTGTATTCCTTTTATGACAAAAATTGGGATTAAGTGACTTCACAAAAATTATCTCAAGGAACTTCAAAAAGAGACAAGATTCATTATATCTTTGGCTTTCTGAATGATCAGTGTATATTACTTTTGATATTTATGTAAAAGAGAGATCTTTATTCTCCTCTAAGATATAGCTGAAAACTAGCCTGGTTTCTCAGCCTGTTCCAAATGTGAACTGAATCATGAGGTCTAGAGTCATCATACAACATGAACATTCATGTCCTTGAGTTCACTTCTTTGTCATTCATATGCAGGCTTTACGCAAAATAATTACATGCATTGATCTTTCACAGGCAAGTAAGGGGACCCAGATTTTTATTTGGAGGGGTTTAAATCAGAGCTCAGATGTTTTGTTTCATGTATGTTTGCTGTCTGAGAACCTGGTTTGATTCGTTAACCAGATTATCTCCAATATGCCATATACTCAGACATGACCCGTATTGTTTGACATTTTGAGATCTATTATGTATTCATATAGAAATGTACAATCTGTAATAACAAGGTAAACATGTCTTATTTTAGAAACTATCTCTTCCCACACCTAAATTTAGATTAATTTTAAGATTCTCATATACTTTGAACTGAATTAAAGTTACTTTTACAAACTACTTTCCTGCTTTTGTGAGGAATGAATGAACTTCTTTAAGTAAAGTAAGTGCAAAACACACTATAAAGAGAAGGTTTACCTTTTAAGATAACTTTCCAGTTAATTTTTTCTAGATGCATGTGTTGAAATAATATTTGTAATAGCAACGCCTAATAGTAACCATTGTGTGCTGTCATTATACTCTCCTGAGGACATGCTCATATTTATATATCTTTTCTGACATACTGAGATAGCATTCAACCTCTATCTACTCCATTAAATTTAAGTCTGTTTTCAGGCCCTTTTTAAATACCTACAACCCTTTGAGTTAGGCTTTATAATCCTCAACTTATAAAGGAGGAAACTGAGTCTGAGAGAAATTTAAATTTTGCTGGTAGCCAAATAAGTGATGGAGCCAGAATTCAAATCCAGGTCTGCCTAACTACCAAGCCTATATATTTTACACCACATCAAGATTCTGGAGACCCTGACAATGTGATATTTTGGGATGTATAATTGCTTATTAGTGAACTCAGGGTAGCAAAGACCAGGGGCTGAAAACATGTAGATGCATACTAAAACTATTGCTCAGATGACTTGATGGATAGTAAGACAAATCTTTTCTCCTATCTGTAAAGGGATGCTAACAGCCTTCAGAGGAGCTGGCAGGCATGCACCACTCTGCCTTCAGCCATTCATTTAATAAGAAATTATTGAGTGTTTATCACATGCCAGAGACTAATCTAAGTCCTGGGGATACTTCTGAGAACAAACAGAAAAGAATCCTTGTGGAGCTTACATTATTGCAGTCATTCTCTCAAACTATGTCAGTACTTGTAACTGATCAGCATTCCCTCCTCCACAGAAAATGAAGTGCCTTGATACATCCTTTTAATAAATTGCTGATCCCCATTATAGACAGTCAGAACAGAAAATGAAGCCAAAATAGAACTTCTGTTTTATATAAGCCATATAAAGAACAAAGAATGCTACTTCAACAGATTTTTAAGAAAGAGAGATATTGTGCTTTACATAAAGTAGGCATAACATACTCTTTGAATAAATGAATGAATGAATGATAAATGCATGATAATATTTATGGAACTGGTTTTATGTAATGAAAACTGTACAAGTTTGTTTTTAAAATTGTTACTGGTTATTTTAGTCATTTGTTTTTCTCCATTTATACTATATGGTTGAACTCTATAGAAACATTTTATTTCTACTTGTAGTCTCACTTGATGAAATAATACAATTTTATATTTATCAGTAGTTTTTATTTGATTATTCACTATGCTACATAGTATGTTACGTACTTCTCCTTATTGAGAGTGTGTGTTAGAAATAACCCAGAGTGGAACATGTGGCAATGACCAGACAAATGAAATCCCTAGTGCTTACACTCTAGCTGGGGGTGGGAGATGGAAAGAGAAAGAAAAAAAAAAAGAAAAAAAGAAAATATGTAGTGTGAGTGCTAAAGAGAAAAAGAGTGAGAATTCTGAAGTGCTTGGAGAAGTAATTTTAAATGGTATAATCAATCAAAAGCCTCTCATAAGGTAACATTTGAACAAAAACCTGAAGCAGGTGAGAGAGATATCCCTGAGGATATCAGGGAAAAGAAAATTCCAAGCAGAGGAATAACATTTTGAGGTAGGCTCTATGCTTTTCTTCCATTTATGGATAATCTGAGACTAAGAAAATCGCTTTAGGTGTACAAATAGAAAATGACTGAAACAATATTTGAACCCATGCTCTATGTACCTAACTTTTTATTTCAAAACCTTTTTTATTCTCAAAGGAAGAAAAGCTGAAGTAGAGTGTAGATAATTAACTCTACACATATTTAGAGCTAAACATATTCAGAAGCCAAATATGCATGATGGGTGGGTGGGCGTTATCATAACTCAAGATAAGCATGTTCTTGTTAGCTTAATCAAAGCTAACAAAGTCAATAGCCTCATCAATCCCAGCCAAAGTTTTTATGATGATTATCATTTTGGGGTTTGCAGGTCTTCACTAATTTTCTAGGAATAATCTTTGTTAAGTTGCTAAAGCTAGTATTTGTGGTGGCTGCTTGGTTTGTACCTGATATGGTATGACTCTGTCCCCATCCAAATCTCTCCTTGAATTGTAATACCCACATGTCAAAGGAGGGACTTGCTGGGAGGTGACTGGATCATGGGGTGGTTTCAGAATAGTGAGGGAGTTCTCAAGATCTGATGGTTTTTAAAGTGGCAGTTTTTCCTTCTCTCTCACCTCTCGCCTGTCACCACGTAGGACATCCCTTGCTTCCCCTTCAACTGCCTCCATGATTGTTAGTTTCCTGAAGCCTCCCCAGCCATGCAGAACTGTGAATCAATTAAACCTCTTTTTTTTTTCCTAAATTATCTAGTCTCAGGTAATTTTTTTTAATAGCAGTATGAAAACAAATAAATACAGTGCCATTTGTAAATAAATAGTGCTATTTAAGAGGGTGAGTGGTAGGCTTCACGTTTCCATCTTTTATCTGCTGTTTCAATCTGAACGCATTTGTAAGAGTTCAATATGATAGAAATAACATTACTCTGGCTGGCCAAGTATTCTAGACAGATTAGGTCAAAAGATTGTCTGGCTGCTGGCCATTGGCTGAAACACCAGACAAAGCCACAGGGACAAGATTATAGGAAGAAATAGAAATTCCACTATAACAAAGTGGCCTCTGTATTTTATGAAGGATAAAAAAAGAAAATATCATATCAAAAGAGAGCCTTGTGTTATTATTTATCTAGTGGCTGGTGCATAGAGGTTAGATTTTGGCATGTGGCCCAGTACTTTACCTTAATTCAAATGCAGATGCTTCAATAGTTGTAGAATCCCAATGATAATAAGGAGGAAACTCATGTATAGCACAGGAAAATGAATGGATAATCAGAAAAGGAGTCATCAAGGGTACGGAAAATGATATTTCAAATGGGAGTACATTACTCTTCCAAGCACCGTAAGGACAAAGGGTTACCACAAGATTGCCCTGAAACTATAGAGTCTCAGCAAAGGGGAAGCACAGGTTACAGATCAAGAGGAGGCACAGAAAAGATATGAATGTCTTTTTCTTCACTGCTTCCCTACTTGCTGAAGCCTAGACTCTGAGGTTTTCTGGAAAAACTACTCTCAGTTCTTATGCTGAAAAACAGAGGAATTCTGTCAGGCCTCAGTTTCTTTCTCCTTGGCATCCTTTGACTCTTATTTCTCCTGTTACTTCACGTTGGCCTACCTTTCTCATTGACCCTATTTTTATTTGATAATCAGGCACTGCTGACATAGGATCTGAAAACTCTAGAAGATTTTGCTTCTGATAATCATTTCTGGCTTTATGCCCACAACTAAGAACATCTAATATATCTTAGGACCATAATAACTGGACCCCATGGTTTTTGCATTTACCCGAAGAAAGAACGGTGAGCCCACAAGGTCCTTAATACCTGTAAAGACTAAACCTCTCATGAAATTAGTATTTAAACTGTATGCCACTGTAAAATGTTTTATTTATTTTTAAACAAAAAGCCTTTCACATATCTAATGATAAAGAAGAAAAAAATAGAAAGATCCTAATATTGCAGTGAAATTAATACATTATCTGAACATCAGATAATCATGGAGGACTGCTTTAAACTTACATTCTTATTTGCTGTGTATTCATCCTTCAAGCAAAATATTTCAAATGGTTATCCCCTCTATTTCTATACTAGATACTTAAGAACTGGAATTCAGAGTGATTAAGTGACATTGCCAAGGCCAAACAATTAAGAATCTGAGTGGAACTCACTAGAGAACTTTTCTACTTTACTATGCTGTGAATCCCTCAAAGGGTGACTTTCCAGACTTTCCAGTTGCCACTGGGTTTGAGGACAGCACAATAAAACAAGCAGCACTATTGTCAGTTGGCAATGAGATGAAGCTCAAAATGCCTTGTTTGAACCCTATAAAATCTTTTTGAAATTAACTTCAAATTTTTATAAAGTTGATTTCTATTTTTTATCATTATCAGATGCTTGTATGATTTTTTTTTCTTCTACAGTATATTGTTTAAAATGCAGTAAGGAGCACATGCTAGCCTTTATTTCTGGGGCACTAATCTCTGACTAGGGATAATTTCCAAGGGATATTCTCTATAGTTTGAGCACAGTCTTCAAATAACATCTTTTAATGGAATTCTTGCCTTCCTCATTTGAAAAGATTAATATTTAAACAAGCTGGATTTTTTATGGTAATTACTAGCTTCAACTCTTTATTTTATAATTTTATTCATAGGTCAAAACCACGGATGAAAAACAGTTATTTTTTTTTAATCTGTTGGGAACTTTGTACACCAAAGCATATATAATAATATTTAATTCATTTTGTTGTTTTTGCATTTTGCAAGATTGAGTATGATTTGCTTTTCCTTTGGCAAGCAATGTATAGAGTATAGGATGTTTTCTTGTCTCAATTATTGGAATGTTTGGTAGGACATGTGGTAACAGATGCTTTTAAGGCATGAGAAATAGCCTGTAAGGAGTTTGGACCAGAGTAGGTTTTTGAACCATCTCTATCTATCATCGCTCTCTGAATCCAAGTGGTTTCTTGGTATAACAGTTTATTAACAGAAGCTGCCTTCCTCTGCCTTTCACTTAGTAAGTTGCACATTGTGTAGCCTTCTTCCAGCTTTTCTTTTCATCTTTGTTTTCTCTAAATACACTTTTAAAATACCCAATTAGGTGGTTAAAACTAGAAATGGTAGGCTATGATTTATTTCTTATCACTGAAATGTATAACCAATAATAATGATTCTGATGAAATGAGTATTAGAATTTCATGGCTTTGTAAAATGTGTTTGAACTTTAGAACAGACCACCTTTCACTTATTAAATTATAAAGAGAAAAAAATAGAAAGATCCCGCTACACTGATGAAATAATATATTACCTGATGATCAAATAGAGACTCATTAAAGATTGCTTTAAAATTTTATTCTTATTTGCCACATATTCATTCTCAAACAGGGTATTTCAAATGAATTTTCATTTTTTAGAACTTAAAACCTAGAACATGGGACATTCATTTGTAAAAATTATTTATATTGCTCTCTAAATAGTCAAGGGCAAATATTCAATTGCATAAAACATGAAAGGCAAACAAAATGTTTGAAATAAAACAACTGATGGATTGAAAATTTTTAAACAAAATTGAAAGATTCTTCTATATAATCACATGGATTATTATTGTTGGAAACATAATGAATAAATACTGGTATGAAAGACTCTACTTCAACATTGATGAAATTGAGGGTATTTCCTAAAACAACAGAAATTACACAAACTGCATTTTACTTTTTGAAATATATATGGCGGCCTGGCATAAAGGCACATGCCTGTACCCAGCACTTTGGGAGGCTGGGGCAGGCAGATCACTTGAGGTCAGGAGTTCAAGACCAGCCTGGCCAATATAGTGAAACCCCATGTCAACTAAAAATACAAAACAAAACCAAAAAAAGCCAGTTGTTGGGGCACACACCTGTAGTCCCAGCTACTCAGGAGACAGAGGCAGGAGAATCATTTGAACCCAGGAGGCTGAGGCTGCAGTGAGCCAAGATTGTGCTACTGCACTTCACTTGGGTGACAGAGCAAGTCTCCATCAAATAAATAAGTAAGTAAGTAAGTAAAACCATAAGAAGGTTTACTTCACGTAGCTCTCGACATGGAGACTCCAATTCTACATTATTTTAGTGAAAAAAACATTGGGTTGTAAAGGGAGTAAAAGAATGGTAAATAGTTGATAGAGAAGTGTGGTCTTAATTTTTTAAGAACACAGATTTAAAGATGATCTATAGTTAATTGAGATGTGTGGTGGGATTCCTACATTATTATGAAGAATGAAAGGAATATTTAAGAAGAATATTAACAAAAGTAAGGAAGTAGAAAAAAGAAAAAATAGAAAACAAACATAAAAGTAAGTATAGTATGAGAAAAATTAAACCTTCGTATATGTTGTCAAAATTAATATAAGTGGGATGAGTATCATATCAAAAGATAGGCTCTCAAATTAGTCTAAAAATAAATTTCACCCATACACTGCTTACAAATAAATATACCTAAAACCAATGACAGCTTATTTTTAAACAAAAGTGCAGGCAAACAACGTATCAGGAAACACCAACCTAATTGAAAGAAGAGGAGGGACTATTACTATCTGGTTAATTTGATTTCAAGGTCAAAGGAAAAATCCAAAGAAGCAAAACAAAATAATGAAGAGCCCCAAACAAATAAAAAGGGTTATACCATTCAGGACATAGCATGGGCAAGGACTTTATGACTAAAACACCAAAAGCAATGGCAACAAAAGCCAAAATAGACAAATAGGATCTAATTAAACTTCAGAGCTTCTGCACAGCAAAAGAAACTATCAATACAGTGAACCGGTAACCAACAGAATGGGAAAAAATTTTTTGCAAGCTACTTATCTGACAAAGGGCTAATATCCAGAGTCTACGGAGAACTTAAACAAATTTACAAGAAAAACACAACCACATCAAGAAGTGGGCAAAGGATATGAACAGACACTTTTCAAAAAAAGACATTTATGCAGCCAACAAACATATGAAAAAAAGCTCATCATTACTGGTCATTAGAGAAACGCAAATCAAAACCACATTGAGATATCACCTCACACCAGTTAGAATGGTGATCATTAAAAAATCAGGAGACAACAGATGCTGGAGAGAATGTGGAGAAATAGGAATGCTTTTACACTCTTGGTATGAGTTTAAATTAGTTCAACCATTGTGGAAGACAGTGTGGCAATTCCTCAAGGATCTAGAAATAGAAATACCACTTGACCCAGCAATCCCATTACTTGTTATATACCCAAAGGATTATAAATCATTCTATAATAAAGACACATGCACTTGTATGTTTATTGTGGCACTGTTCACAATAGCAAAGACTTGGAACCAACCCAAATGCCCATCAGTGATAGACTGGACAAGGAAAATGTGGCACTTATATACCATGGAATACTATGCAGCCATAAAAAAGGATGAATTCATGTCCTTTGCAGGGACGTGAATGAAACTGGAAACCATCATTCTCAGTCAGCTGACACAACAACAGAAAACCAAATGCCACATGTTCTCACTTGTATGTGGACATTGAACAATAATAACACAGGGACACAGGGAGGGGAACATCACATACTGGTGCCTGGAGGGTTGGAGGCTAGGGGAGGAATAGCAGGGGGTGAGGGGATTGGGGAGGGACAGAATTAGGAGAAATACCTAATGTAGATAATGGGGCAATGGATGCAGCAAACCACCATGGCATGTGTATACCTATGTAACAAACCTGCAGGATCTGCACATGTACCCCAGAACTTAAAGTATAATTTAAAACATTGCCGTGTAATAAAAAAAGAAAATGAAATAAAATGTCTTTTTAAAATAGACCCTATATAAAAAAAGAAACAAAATCTGAAATTATAGATTACTCTGAAATCAATATAAAATAGAATATTTCATATAGAAACTTATGCAGTATACCCACATAACAAACCTGCACATGTACCTTCTGAATCTAAAATAAAATAAAATTTAAAAGTTTTTTTAAGAAAACTATGGCTACAACTAAAACTGCATTCAGGGGAATTTGCAGATGTAATGCTTTTATTATCAAAAATAAAAATTGAAAATAAAATTGTCTTAAACTGAAGAAAATAAAAAAGGACCAACAAAATGAATCAAAAGACACTAGAGGAAATTAAATATAAATATGAGGTGAGATTAATGCAAGAGAAAAATAAAACAAAGTCACCAAGTACAGTATGAAGTATAAATACTACCAAAAGTTTCGTGATTACATATGGATTATGAAGATAAAACATTTGATGAAAGTCAGAAGCCATTTCTGATTTTTAAAATTTGATGTGAAATAGGAGAAAAGGGAACTTTCTTTTAGTGATAAAGGGTATTTACTTGAATGCAACAGTAAACAATATGTTTAACAGTACAACTTTTAAAGCATGAATAACAAAATCAGAAATGTAATTTGATCACTGCTTGTACTCTTATTGTTTTGAAGATTCTAACCAATACAGCAAGACATAAAATAGCATATGCAGTATAACTTTTTAATAAAATAGTAGAAAATTTAGTATTACATGTAGGTGACACTATAGAAAAAGAAATTCCAAGAAAAGCAAGCTAATACTCTAAGAAATTAGTGAGTCAGCTGGATAGAAGAGTAAATAGCAGAAATTCAATATGCTCCATTTACTGACTTAGTGAACCTATGTCAAACAACAACCAAAACTCACTAAACAAAACCCTTTAACCTCTCTGAGTCAGCCATGAGTGCATCTTTAAAAAGAGTCAAATGAAAAGATAAATATTGACAAAAGTACAACTTTAGCTGAATTAAATTTAAAGGAGTTTAATTGAGCAATGAACTACTTGAGAACTGGGCAGCCTTCCCAAGTAGGGTAGACTCCAGGGCATACAAATGGTGGAAGAAGATTTATGGACAGAAAAAGGAAAGTTAGGCACATAAAATGGAAGTGAGGTACGGAAACAGCTGGATTGGTTACAGCTCACTGTTTGCCTTATTTGAGGTCAGGAGTTCAAGAGCAGCCTGGCCAACATGGTAAAACCCCATCTCTACTAAAAATGCAAAGAAAAATTAGCCAGTCATAGGGGCACAGGCCTGTAATCCCAGCTACACAGGAGGCTGAGGCAGGAGAAACACTTGAAGGAGTAAACGGAACTTTCAGTTCAAACAGTTGGCTACATTTAATTGGCCAAAACTCAGTAATTGCCAGAAGGGTAGGCCATGGTCTGTTTACACCTCCACTTGCAATAGTTCGTGAATCTAGAGGAGAGCCTTTAGGCTGAATTTAAGATATGTAAGGAGGTAGCTTTAGGCTAAACTTGATCTAACAATTTATGTCAGCTGCACTGTTCTGCACACATTGGAGGGGCCTAATATTGATAGCTTTACTATCTTTTCTGATATTTGCTGCACTGAGACTTATGAATTATAAATTTAGGACATTTATTTTGTTTAAAATTTTCTTAATGATTTTAATAGACAACTTTTATCTCAGCACCCAGATAAAACCTTAGGGACGGGAACACTCTTCTCCACGTTTGTATCTCCTAATCATTAGTGAAAGCACGTGGACATATGGAGAACCTTGCATTGTTACCTGCATCAGTGAATGGGCACTGGTTCATACAGCTTTCAAATTACCTGTCACTTTAACAGACATTACAAGAGTTCTGGCTTTACCCATGGCATTTTACATTGTTTCCTCTATATGGAGTTATTCCAGAATTGTTTGGTCTTCTCAAAAAATAAGTTGTAACTTGATGAATTTCAGTTATTCTAGGCTTTTTTTCTTAGTAAAGTTTATTTCTCTAATAAATCAGTACTTATTGCAACTGAATGCTTTATGCTTTCATATACCACCCCCACCCCAAGAATTTTGAAAGCTTTTAGCAAATACTAATGTATTTGCTTCCCTTAGTAAGTTAAAAGGATAAATATTGATACTTTCATATTACATTGTGATGGCAGCAGCAGCCTGTCTAGAGCTACCACTGAGAAGACGCCAGCTGCAGCAGGGGAGGCACAGCTGGGGCTGCACACTCCACAGAGCCAGTGGGAGCCGGGAACAGGCAGGATCCCAGCCCTTTTCTGAGTTGGAGGGGTGGGAGCCCTCCTGGGTGCTGCTGTACAGCCACCCAGCAGTGACCTGCACTTCCCTTTGCTCTCAGGGGCTGGAAACTGTCCCCACTCTCCCAGCCCTGGCTCCTACAGGCTCAGAAGTGCCTGAACCCATTCTGATTTTAGAGCAAAGTTGAGGCCAAGCCTGAGCACTGTCCAATCCAGCCGGATGTGTGTGCATTTCGGGGTGCTGACAGGCCAGCCCCTGCCACCTCAGTCCCTGTGGACTTTGGGTGCCCATGAGCATGAGAGGGAGGCCAATGGGGCGCTGAGGTGGCTTGGTGGGCCTGCAGGCTCTGTGACACCATGATCAATGGAGGCAGGAGGCAGACAGTCTCCTGGGCAGAAAGGGGTGAGTCCCCAGTGAAATCTCACCTTCAAGCCAAGAATGGCCTGAAGCATGGGGGCCAGGCTGTCAGTTCTGAGAACTTATGGTGCTTTTCCCGGCCCACTCATGGCTGGCCATGGACCAGTCGGCATGCACTTCCTCCCACCTGAAGTCCATGAAAACCTGTCTCAACCAGACTCACAGAGACGTAAGAGAAGAGACCAGCTGTGGGAAAGAGTTACCCAATTCGGGTGCCCTTGTCTTGTCAGAACAACCTGCCTGTGGAAAGGAGCTACCCACTGTGGCTCCCTCTCCACTGAGAGCTGGATACTCCTCAGGACAACCTGCCTACAGAGAGGAGCTCCCCACGTTGACTCTTCTGAGAGCTGTTCTGTCACTCAATGAAGCTCCTCCCAGCCTTTGTCACCCTCCAATTGTCCTTGTACCTCATTGTTCCTAGATGTAGAAAAGAGCTTAGGACCTGCCGAATAGTGGGACTGAAAGGGCTGCAACACAAACAGGGCTGAAACACCCCTCTCCTCTGCTTGCCACGTTATGGGCCATGAGGAGAGAAGAGCTGCAGCCCTTCAGGGAGCCCATACCTAGGGGCTCCCCACGCCAGGTCTACGACACCCTTTTTGGGGCTCTTTGGTTCCTGGTGTCTCCAAGCTTCTGGGTGCTACTGTGTTCCCCTTGTTCAGGTTCAGGTGCCTGCAGCTGAAGCCGTATGTGGTACATTCGGTCCAGCCACAGCCTTGCATGGAGCTGGCACCTGTGCTGGTGCCTGAAGCTGTCCGCTCTGCTACAGCAACTAGCGTGCCTAGCAGTGTACAGTGGCTGGACCCCATGCTCATTTGCTCACACACCCTTTGCCACTCCATACCTGGCTCCCCTTTGGCAGGTGTGGAATCCAGGCCAGTAGCATGAGCCATGTACAGCCTGCCAGGCCAAGTGGGTGGAACAAGCCCAGTGGGCGCGAGCAATACTCAGGCAGAAAGAGCTGCCTGCTACGGACGTTTCTGGCTGCCGAATTGACATCCCAAGGATCTCGTGACAATTACACCCCCTGCTTCTAGATAAAGAGTAAAGAAAAGGAAAAATACATCACATAACCCACCCCTCAGACATTGCTAGTGTTAACTTATTGCCAATTTTTTTCTCATGTATGTGTGTATCGTATGCATATTTAAATTCTATATAGTTTTGTATCTTAGTTCTTTGCTAAATGCACTGTCAGCAAACTAAATAAATAAATAAATAAATAAGACCACAGTGTATATGCTCCTTTACAACTTTTTACTCATTTTAAATATATAATGAGCTTCTGTCCAACTCAATAGTTCTACTGCTTTCTTTTATCGAGTGAAATTTATTATTTTATAATATGGACAAACTGTAATTTGCTCAACCACTTCTCTTTTAAGGAACATTTGTATTATTTATAATCCTTTGTTATTAGAAACAATATTGTATTGAACATCCTTACACTTAAAGCTCTGCACTCATAGGCAAATATTTTAGTAAAGCAAATTTGTAAGAGTGAAATTGCAAAGTGAAAGAAAATATTAAATATTAAAAGATTTCATATATTACCCTTCAAGAAAGCTTTAACCATATATATTTCCAACAAAATTCTATGAAAGTTATTTCTACACATTTCTCAGAGCACTATATATATTTTTTTGTTGTTGTTGTTGTTTTTGTTGTTGTTGAGACAGAGTCTTTCTCTGTCGCCAGGTGCCAGGTGCCACTGGAGTGCAGTGGCGCGATTTTGGCTCACTGCAACCTCCGCCTCCCGGGTTCAAGCAATTCTCCTGCCTCAGCCTGCCAAGTAGCTGGGACTACAGATGTGCGCCACCACGACCAGCTAATTTTTGTATTTTTGTAGTAGAGACAGGGTTTCACCACGTTGGCCAGGATGGTCTCGATCTCTTGACCTTGTGATCCACCCACCTCGGCCTCCCAAAGTGCTGAGATTACAGGCGTGAACCAGCATGCCCAGCCATATTATTAACATGCTTTTAATATTGTTGTTGTATGAAAAAGTTTTCATATTTTATGTATCTTCCTTATAATTGAGGTTGGGATTTTCTTTGCTACCAAATTTCTGTTTCACGTCCTGCTGTTTTTTTAAATTATCATTTTCTAATACGTTCTTTACTTTTCAGTTTGCAGAACTCTTCATATTTAAGAACTTTTTAGCTACTGTAACTTTGATAACTGTTTTCTTCCAGTTTATTATTTGTATTTGGCTTAATTTTTGCTGTCTTTTGTTTATAATTCAGAAAATTTTAACTTTCTTACAGTCAAATATATAAATTTTATTTCTTTTTGGCTTCTGGTTTTTCAGTTAGGTTTCAGAAGATTTTCTGTACCATCAAGCTTGTTATAAAAATCTCTTCAAATTTTTTTCCAAAAATCTTTACTGTCTTATTATGTACATTCGGACCACTAAGCTACTTGAAATTTATTTTGAAAATAATGTGAAGAGGGGCTCTAACTTTATGTACTAACAAATAAATAATCATTTGTCTCTAAAACATTTATTGATTATCTTTTGCACTCTAAAGTGGAATGTTTTGTTTATCATATACCAAGTTCTAATATATACTTGAATCTATTTTTAAACTTTGATCCACTGATATACCCTTTTACCATACTGGTTTAATTAAGATAGCATTTAGGTAAGATTTAATATCTGAATAGATAAAACCTTCTTATTAGTCAACTTTTACAGAATATCTCTGTAATTACCAGACAATCATTCTTCTAATGAATTTTAGAATTATTTTCTCCAACATTTTTTGCAATTCTAATTAAAATTTCATTAACTTTATATATTAAATTGGGGATGACAGGCATTTTAATTATATCAGATAATCCTATATAAGAACATGATGTATGTTGACATCTTTTATATTTTTCAGTAAAGTTGTATCATTTATTTAGAAGAACTAATTTTCCCAAATCGTGTCAAAGTGGTTTGATCTAAATTACAACCATTAGCATCTATTAATATATGAAACTATACTTGGCTATTATGTCTAACACTTCATTGAGGAAAGCCACACTCCGATAATATTTGTTTATGATGACAGTTCTGGTCAGAGCCTGAGGCCAGATGTCAACAGTATTGTGCATTCTAAATTGAAGCAACAAGATGAAGAAATTTGTTTATTGTCCTCTGTGTTAAATAAATTTGCCAGTATTCCCTGTGTACTCAAATATATACAAATGCAGTGCTATTATGGTATGATGAGTGTATGTATGTGTGTTCTTGTGAGACACAATGGAAAATTTATCTGTAATTATAGAATATATTTAATTGAAAAATGCTTCTCAGTGGTCATTCATTCACAACTAAACATGAACTCTAATCTTCCTGAGACAAAATAACATTTAATATTGTGCATACATAAACATGGTGATTTTTAAAATGATAAATTAATAGAGATAAATGAGGATTATTTTGTCGATTAGTGGAATATTTTTCTATCTAATTTTTCTTATTAATTTACTTCCTGATGTATGATTTGTTTTGACAGAATGCACTTCCCATTAGAAGGAATAACATAGATCCCTCTGTAGACATTTTGAGAAAGCTGAATTTATGTTACCAGAGAGACCTGAAAATATGTTAGGAAAGCCCAGAACAAAACTTGAAAAAAAGTATTTGTAGAAAGGACAGAATTCCAAGGAGAGTAGGTTCATGTAACTTAAGCCAGTATGAAGAGGATTATAATAGGAATAGGGACAATAGAGTACTTAAAAGGTCTCAGATGATTTTCTTTCTGCTAACAAGTGGCGCTATTTTTTCTGCATGTTTAAACGCAGATGGTGGCTGTATAGACGACATGCAATGAAGACCCAAGACAATTATATATTTCTTTTGGGCTTCAGGAATGTGCTACAGAGAGAAAAAGTTGCTTTGGGGGCCTGCATTTATGCAAATTTCTAGTCTTTGCTGATTGAATTCTGAGGAAAAAAAGTTACATAGTTTTCTGCTTAGTCTGTGTTTTAATTGTTACTCTAGCACTAATTAGAGGTAAAAACACAGTTTTTGTGCCCTTTATCTTGAGATTGTTTAACAAAGGTTGTCATGTTTAAAATATTTTAAATCAGTAAATGTGCATGAGATGCACTTCTCATCCTGTAACTAGCTCCTAGTTCTTGAATTGCTTGGCCTAGAGTCTAATGCTGAGGAAGAGCTTCATCACTGTAATCCTGCATCTCATTTTATAAATGGCTTAACTTTGTGTGTCTGTTTTTCAGTAACTGTCTCATATATTATATTTGATCTTCCCATCAACTCACTGAAATTAATGGGGATGGTTTAATTACAGTCAGTTTTTAGATGAAGAAATGAAGACATGGTAAGATCCAGAATCCTAGAACAGTGTATATATACATATTTTGTCACCTTAAGAGTTGACAACTTCTCGGATTATCTTAATTTAACAAAAATAGTGAGGTAGCCAAAGGTTACCATAAATGTACCTTAATCTTGGCTTTATTCGTTTAGCAGCCTAAATTCCATAAACTTCACTTTTATGATTGTAAAATGGGCAAAATAATTCTTAACATGCAAGACTTTAGTGAGGATGTGAAATAGTATAAATGAAGCACTTAGTAATCTATATGTTGATGCTCAATAAGTTACTAGTGTTTTCAAATGTGCCTCTATCCTATGATATCTTATATAGAATATCCTCTGATATCCTATATAGAATAGTTACATAGATATATAGGTAGAGTATACCTTTATCACACAGTTTTATAGTGATTTTTCTCTTTTTTTACTGAAATCTCCTGTGAGTTCCTTGAAAATAGAAAACTATATTTTGTTTGTGTATTTATTTTAATCTTTCTATTATCTTGTATTCTAAATATTTATATTAATGAATTCAAAATGGGTAAACATCTTAATACAAGAAGGTAAATAGACAAAAGTGATTAGTTTTTGGCATTTTGCAATTGTGCACCAAAATGACTTCTTTTTTCTCCCCTGGATAGATTCTGTTACACAAATTTTAAGTTGGTAATAACTAAAATAAGAAAATGTTAGGCATTGCAAATTAAATTCTACATTTTACTTTCCCATTTCACTTTACTCTGATAATAATAACCCACCTTAAAACTGTAAGAAAAAGCCTAAGGACATACATAAATCTGAGAGCTCCAGTTTTACTGTTTTTTTTTTTATTTTAACTTCATTCTAACATTTTTAGGAACAAATACAAATAAAGCATCCTTCTTGTTTTTATAATCTTATAGACTTATATTAAGCCTTCAAGTTTACTGATAAGTGAGAGAAAAAAAATCCTAACTTTTCAGTTTTTTAGTGTCAAAGTTATTCAGCTTTGCTTCTTGGTTTTCTTTAAATTTGATAACTATGTATTTGTTTAATGATAGTGATATAACTCTAAAAGCACTACATTCATTATTAAGTACAACCAATCCTTTCAGGTCTTATAAGTTGGGCAAGATTTTTTTTTTTTCCCTTGGAGGATATGTCATTAAGGTTTTATATTCTCAGATGCAATGAATGTTGCTAATATTTGCATTTGGGGAAAAATAAGTAATAAGGTAAATGGTATGCATTGGACCTGGTTCTTATGAATGGATTAAAGTATTGATGGAAAAAATAACTTTTAAATTTCAGCTTGTTTAGGTACATATCACGTATTTCTCAAAGGTAGTGAATATTAATAGGAGGAAGAGAAGAGAATTACAATGATGACAATGACATAAGCAATACTTCTGAAAACCCAATTTTAAAGATATTTTAAATTCTTATTTTACGAATGAAGAAAATGTGGCTTAAAGCAGTTGAGTAACTTATCTATAACTAGTACACTGTATAGGTTGCATCCAAACCCTAGTCTTTACCTTTGTGATAAAGTATCGACGTTACGTTTTATAGTTGCTAGTTTATGTTCATAGGTAATCCAAAGTAACATATACACAATTCTCTTACTATTTTAAAATACTTTCTTTGTATTTGTATTTATATTTATATTTTTTCTTAGTCCCAAAGAATATGTTCTTTTTGTCTTCATTAGATCTGCGAGAAGTTATCAATTTCATTATCTATTTTAAGAACTAAGTGTTCTATTTCTTATCATTTTTTAATGCTCTAAGTAATTATTTTCTAATTTTTGTGCTTCATTCTTTTGGTTTTATTTTTTTCTGATTACATGTTTTGTAAAATTTTTATATAGGCTCACTATATTTTTAATTTTTTAGAAATAATCTTAGTGCTTTCAGTCTATTAATTAGTCTCTGAATATATTTGAAAGTATCCCATAAATGTAATATATTACATTCCCATTTAATGACTAAGTGGTTAATTTTATTGCCTTTTTATGAAATCATTTGAAAGAGTAGGATGTATTTAGTTTTATTCTAAAACATTAGTTTTAAACTAGTTTCAGTTTATTATTATTTTTTATTATACTTTAAGTTCTGGGATATATGTGAAGATCATGCAGTATTGTTACATAGGTATACATGTGCCATGGTGGTGGTTTGCGACATCCATCACCCCATCATCTACATTAGGTATTTCTCCTAATGCTATCCTCCCCCAATCCCCCCACCCCCTGCTATTCCTCCCCCAGTCCCCCACTCCCCAGGCACCAGTGTGTGATGTTTCCCTCCCTGTGTCCCTGTGTTCTCATTGTTCAACACCCACTTATGAGTGAGAACATGTGGTATTTGGTTTTCTGTTCTTTTGTCAGTTTGCTGAGAATGATGATTTCCAGTTTTGTCCATATTCCTTCAAAGGACATGAACTCATCCTTTTTTATGGCTGCATAGTATTCCGTGATATATATGTGCCACATCTTCTTTATCCAGTCTATCATTGATGGGCATTTGGGTTGGTTCTCAATCTTTGCTATTGTGAACCGTGCTGCAATAAACATGTGTACATGTGTCTTCATAAAAGAATGACTTATAATCCTTTGGGAATATATCGAGTAATGGGATTGCTGGGTCAAGTGGTATTTCTATTTCTAGATCCTTGAGGAATTACCACACTGTCTTCCACAATAGTTGAATTAATTTACACTCCCACCAACAGTGTAAAAGTGTTCCTATTTCACCACATCCTCTCCAGCATCTGTTGTCTCCTGATTTTTAAATGATTGCCATTCTAACTAGCATAAGGTGGTATCTCAATATGTGAACTAGTTTTAGTTTCTAGCTTTAAACTACTCTGGTTGAGAATTTTGCCTTTATGAGTTTTCCATTTTAAAATATACTGATTTTTTGTGACATAGTAAATGATAAAATTTTGTATAGTTCCATGATGTGTTGAAATAAGGCATATTTTCTGTGGAATAACATTTTTTAATCAGTTTTATTATATCTACCTTGCTAATTGTATTGTTACAATCTTTACATCTTAATTGTACTTACTTGGGCCATCGGAGCGTGAGTATACATGTTAAAGTCCCCCCCAAAATTAAGATTTTGTGGGATGACAGAGTGTGAGGTAGAGGTATGAGAAGGCGATAATTCTGGTCTAATCTGAAAGAATTTTCCCATATAAGATCCATGGCTACTGTGCTGCTTTACTTAGAGGCAATGATCCCATGAATCTTTGATAGGGATACAGAGTAGAAGTTGATGTGTGTGTCTTTCCGCTAGCTTTCTAACTGATTTTGTTTTGTTTTAAAAATTAAAACATATGTCAGATAGAGACAGTTAACTTATCCTTACCTCAACAGAACTAGTGGTGACTGTGGTTATCAGTGATTTTGTGTATTTGTGTCTCCTTGTTAGTTTTCATGGCTGTTTTAATTGATAAGTGAGGAAGAATTCTCTCTAGCTGCCTTCCTACCCTAAAATAAATCTGATTATGTTCTTTCAATTTTATTATGCTTTTGCTCATTAGTGTGGTGTTTTATATTCAATAATATGAAAGTTCCATATTAAATAAGTGAACACTTATTGTTGGCTTCTACATTTAATTTCTGTTTGTTTATCCTGTACCAATCACTATTATAAGAATTAAAATTGTGATTAATCATCTGCATCTCTAAAAGAGCATCTCACATCTTTTCCAGACACATTTATATCATTAGACCATAGGAATATCAACTTTTCCTGAAGAAATAAATGTTCTGCATTCCTTATGTGGTTATAATTTTTTATTTTAGGAGATAACTGAGAAAGCCTTGAACTCCAAGATATCTTGGACATCTTTTGGTCAGTTTTTTGCTAGTGAATAGATGATGGTGATGACCCTAGGAGAGAGAGAAGGAAATTGGGGTGAAAGTGTTCTTCAAGGGCAAGTGTTTGCATCCTGTATGGTGAGGGTGGAAGTTATTGTGTATTGACAGATATCTCCACTAGCTATTCTTCTCCCATTTACCACAATATTGTGGTGACTTGATTACTTTTCTCAAACTGGAATAGTAAAATTAATCCCTTATATCTGAAGCAACAACTTCTAGTAGTTAAGCGTAATTCTGGTTTGTAACAGTGTGAAGGTGGAATCCTTTAGAAATGACCCTGCCATGTGCCCTTTGTTGAGAATGAGTGCTAAGGGGAGTGTGCCTAAAAATTAGTCAATCAGTTAAGGGTTAGACATTTAAAATTTAATTTTGACAGGTAGGAGGTCATCGTTAATTTTAACAGGAGCAGGTATTAACAAAGTAGTAGGGTCAAAAATCGGGTAACAGGAAGAAAGGGATGGGAAAAAACTAAAGTAGAGAAAGAGAATATGACATACTCCCTAGGTAAGTTTTATGAGGAGGTCAAGAGAGAAATAGGTGTGTAACTGGAGAGTGTTTGAGCAAAATGAAACAAAAAAACCAAAGCACCCTAAACAAACATGTTAGAAAAGAACATAGTTGCCCATATTTACAAGCTGAAGGAAAAGATTTAGGAAAGAGGACGATGTAATTGATATAAATCAGAGGTCAGGAGACTTTTTCAGTAAAGGGCTAGATAGTAAACATTTTAGGCTTTTAGGACCGTAAGATATCTATAGCAACTACCAAGCTCTGCCCTTGTAGCATTAAAGACGCCACAGAAAAATATTTAAACAAGTGGTCATGACTGTTTTCAATAAGAATTTATTTATAATAACATGTAGCAAGTCAGATTTGACTGACAGGCCATTGTTTGTCAACTTCTGCTATAGATGGGAGAGCAGAACTGAAGAGAGTAGGAAAAGGCATAGAATGAGAATGGCTGTGGCTGTGGGTTAGCTTTCTAGGTCTGGCAGTGGTATACCGGTGCAGGGAGGACACACCTAATGGCCTCAATTTTATTAGGAGACTTAGGGCTATCTAACCTGTCAAAATAAGGAGCTAAAGGCAACTAAGGACTTGGAGACAGATAGTGATGATTGAGAAAATCTTTTGAGGGAAATGAGAGGGGAAGCTTGATTGAAGGACAGTGTCTAGCTGAGGGTGGAAACTACATAGAAGCTGCTCTTAGTGTGTGTGAGTTCCTTTCCCACAGAGCTTCATTTTCTAGGTGTGAGTTGAGAGAGACCAGATGCAGTATTTACCCAGGATTTGGATTTTGCTGAAGAGTTGCATCTGAAGTATCGCACTAAAGGAAATCAAAGATATTGGTGAGAAAATAGTTCAATTAACAGCCATTAGTTTCAGGCTGGCTAAACAACAAGATGAAAAGGGACCAGTAAACTGATAAAAAATGAAAAGATTAAAGTGCTGGATATATATATGAGGTGAAAGAATAGGAGTTGAAAAAGGAGTAAAGAACTATTAAGATAGGAGATCGAGGTCAAAAATATAGTAATTTAGTAAATATTCAGCATGCATTTTTTGATAGATTGCTATCCTGAGTAAAACTTACTGCCTGAGGCTGATAATAACATAGGTACAAAAGAGAAACACAGGCACAATTTATTTTCTCAGCTGTTAGAGTTTTGATTATTAAAATAACAGTGACAATGTTATTATATGAATTTACTCTTAGTTAATTTCAGTAAGAACAACATGGGGATTTGATAGGGATTTGATATTGATGTTTTTACCTATAGTTATTTTTTAATTTCTGTTTTAACTATTTTAAACTTTTGAAAAATTACTACATGTGTAATAAAACTAGTTTTTAAAATATTGATTTTTTTTGTAGTAGACATTACATTGTTTGGATGCTGCTCCCAATTCATAAATCTAGTTTATTTCATAGAATAAGAGATAACATTGATTTCCATTCTATAATTTCTATGAGATAAGTTACATAAAAATGTATTACAAGAGTTTGAATTTAAGATTATTTAGAGATAAAATCATGGTACAGAGTTCCATATAACACTTGATTTGAATTGTGGAAACAATTCTTGACATAGAAGATAAATAGCTTTGGTTTACTGAGTTTATGCTCTCTAAGTAGCAGGTTCTGTATTAAGAGCTTTATAGATTTATTTGGGAAAGTTCGTAGAAGCTGGAGTTTTATGTTTTTGCCAGTATCTGTAAATTGTGTTCTTTTACTCTTTTTCCCAAGCATTTGCCCTTTTTGCCCTGTGAATTTAAGGCATCATCTTATGCATGTTTTGAGGTGAATTAAATAATTCACTTAGTTGTGAAAGACTGGTAGTTTATTTAAGATTACCTTTTTGAAAACAGAAACTTGTCACAGCAAGGAAAGCTAGTTGGCTTGTTTTTTGTTTTGTTATTTAAAACACATAGGCTAATCTCATACTGAAAGAAATATATTTTTATTAGGTGGTCTCTTATAATTAAAGGATAAAATGTTGGGCTATAACGTAAACGAATGGGTTACATTTTAGACTAAAACTAGGACAGTGTGTTTAGAAGTATAAACTTAACCTAAAAAATAGCAAATGAATGTGTGTGCAGCATAAAATTAAGAATTTTCCAAAGACAAAATAGAACATGTTACAAAGGAAGATACTCAGTTTGAAAAGCCATGTCAATTGCATGCAATTTTAGCAACTACTACTTGCATAAATTGGCAGGCATTCATTTCAGAGCATTTGGTGACGTAGCTGCCTTTAATGAACATGAGAGACACCATTATTCTGAGTCAAAAGGGGAGGATTTAAATACAAGTATAGGTATAAACAGATGTGTAGGTATGGAAGTTGAAAGCTGTCTGATAACTTCAAGAGGCCATAATCATCTGCTGAGAGATACAGAAGGGTGGTGATAGAAGACTCAGAATAACTCAGCAGTGGGGAAGTCCACACAGAGCTTGGAGATCATAAATCTGGGGTAATTACCAATTCCTGAAGTAATCTGATTTTCTCCAGAAGCATAAGGTACTCTAGACATAGAGGCAGAGAGGACCAATTAAAGAACCAATACAGGTTTAGGGTATACCAAAGGAGGCATGTGGAGTTGATGTGTGTTAGGTCAGGGTGGGACTTCAACATATGAATCATTTTACTTACCAATCCTCTTCTTCTGGAGGATAAAAACCAAAGAAACAAGTAAATCAATACTGTATTATTAATTGCTGGGTATAAATAGCTCCCTTACCATGGGCAGAGCCAGAAATATGGAGGAGAAAGAGATGCATGTAACTCTCCCACTACAATAGAGAGCTGAGGGGAGGGATTGAAGTGAGATATTAAGGGGTGAAGCTATAAAGATAGCTTTTCTTTCCATCTGTTTAGTGCACTGTATAGTTTCTGATAAAAGCAAGTCATCCTTAAGCAATACCTACTCTTTTCTAAATTAAAAAAAACTCTGCATATATAAGGAAGAATTACAAGAAACTAAACCATATTGAGCACCAAATATGTACTATGTCCTGTGATAAGAACTTTGCATATCTTGTTTCACTTATTCCTTACCACAACCCACTGGGAAAATGTATTATTTCACTGCTGTTATATAAGTAGAAATTAAGACTCAGAAAAGTTAAGCAGCTTATCCAAGGCTACACAGCTGGATTTCAGTGAAGCCATAATTTAAACCAAGCCTAACTCTTAAGCTTATAATTTATAGTACCAATCTATTTTTATTATTGATATCCTTGATTGTTTCATTGTAAGAATCTTGATTTCTTGATATTAGAGTCTTCTCTTTTGAGGAGAATCCAGATTTTGACATATAAATTAATTTAGTAATAAAGTGCTAACATACATACAAATAAAGAAACTTATGTATTCTCACCAAAAAAAGTTTTTTAAAGAAAAATCACTTTCTAATATTTTAAGCCTTTGATAGCATAACGACATGTACCTCAAAATAAAACAACCCCTTTGTTATATTCCCTAACTGCTACTTGCATGAATGTCGTCTGTCAATATTTCACACTAGGATATATCCTTGTCATTAGATTTCTGAAAGAATATTACATGCAACTTGACAAAATAGCCATAAAAAACATACTTAGTAACTTAACTTACTTTCAAATTTTTATCTTCTTTGGTAGGCATTTCTTTCCTTCTGTAGTTGAAGATTTTGATTTTATGAGCTAGATTTTTACTTGTGCCTGTTGTATATTATTTAGAGCAATTACACTCATACTTTTCAAATCATCAGGAGACAAGAGCTGATAATTTGTTTTCTCCTGTTTTTATCATATACTCTGATTTAGGACATTAGTGACAGTAAGGACACTTAAGGTTTTGAATATTCTTTTTATCTAAGAATCACAAAATGCTTAATTATATTTCTAGCTAGGGCATCTGTATTCTATCTTTGTGTGATTTCTCCATGCAGTTCTTCCCCCGTGGCTACTTCAGAGCAACCAGAAGTCTTAATGTTGTCTGAGGGTCCAAAGATACATATTTCAAAAAGAGTCAGACAGAAGCTATGTTTCCTTTTGAGACTATCTTGAAAGAAATATAACATCACTTCTGCCATACTCTATTAATTGAGGCGAGTAGTCACAAAGCCTATCACAAGTGCTACAAAAGGTTCACGGGAAGGGTACACAGACTCTACATCTCAATAGGGATGACAAAATTTGGCAAGAGCATGTGGAACAGAAAGTATTGCAACTATTTTTGGAAGATACAATTTGATATAAAATACTATTTCTGAAGGCAGGTACACGATATTAAATTTTCCACACTAAAAATGAGAAGATATTTAATACTTATAAAAGACCTTCTATGAACTTACCACTTTTTATGCATTACCTTATTTATTGCTTGCAACAATTCTCTTAATTTTACAAATGATGACACAGGCTGTAAGTGGTGATGAAATTTGTCTAAAAGCCACCTAATACCTAAGTGTCAGTGCCGGAATTCAAACCAAGTTTTTTATACTCCAAAACCCATTCATTTTCTTAAAATCACTTGACAACAATAGTTGGGAAAAAATACTCATTTAATATTTTATTAATTGGAGTCCTCTATTAATCAGAACATCCTTCTTTCTGTGGTATTTTAATATTTTATATCATAATAATTTCAAAAGCAATGATTGATCTATTTGTTTAATCAGCAAATTATTTTTTATTATTTTTATTACCACTGTAATGGTAAGTGTAATTCATTGCTTCATCTAATAATTATATTTTTAATTATAATGCCTATCGCATTGCACTTTATTTTTTTAGACGGAGTTTCATTCTTGTTGCCTAGGCTTGAGTGCAATGGTGTGATCTCGGCTCACCGCAACCTCCACCTCCCAGGTTCAAGTGATTCTCCTGCCTCAGCCTCCTGAGTAGCTGGGACTATAAGCATGTGCCACCGTGCCTGGCTAATTTTTTATTTTTAGTAGAGATGGGGTTTCTCCATATTGGTTAGGCTGGTCTCAAACTCCTGACCTCAGGTGATCCTCTAGTCTCAGGCTCCTAAAGTGCTGGGATTACAGGTATGAGCCCCTGTGCCTGGCTCACATTGTATTTTAATGATGTTTATACACCTAACTTGTTGACCAGGCTATCATTTTCTTGAAATAAGGGAAAATGCATAATTCATATGGGACTCTAAACCTAGAATAGTAAAAAAGATACTAAATAGTAAATGTTTGTTGAATGAATAAATTATGCTATTGGTAATATATGATGTATTCTTTTGTTTGCCAGCTTATTTGATTACCCAGAAAACTACACTCGCTGTCTATAGTAGAATAAAACTGTACAAATAGAGGATTCTTATAAGGGACCGGAATTTTTCTTACCTTTCTTTGCATAATATAAAATGAACTTGAACTGCATTAAGTGAAATCTGGAAACCATCAAGTGAAAAATATCTTATAGAGGAAGTCATTAAGAACGATCTAACTCAAATGCATTATTTTACATCTGGAGAAACTGAGGCCTGGAAAGAGTATATAAATAGTATAATTTAAGATCATCCAGTCAGCTGAAGTCAAAGAAAGTATTTTTATCTGTATTTCCTCACTCTTTTGCTCTTTTCAATACACTCTTGACTAAATGTTATATAGGTTGCTAGGAGCAGTCAAATATTTTTGTCAGTTTTGGAAGACTGTTTCTTATTTGCATTATATTTCTATGTAGTGCCAATGACTTAGATAGATTACATCATTCCACTCTAAATATTCAATGATGTTATCAAGTAGCTTTCCATGGAGAAAATGAGGAAAATGGGTCTCATTTTAATTGTATGTTTTTCTCAGAAGCAGGTGTGTTCTTATGGAAAAAGCACTAAATAGTCACAATTCTGGCATTTACTGTCTTTATATCCTCTAGCAAAGCATTTTATTTCCAAGTCTATTCATTGCAGAATAAAGTAGTTTTTGTGGTTCACAACTCAACGGTATTACAATGCTCAAGGCTTGTTTGTAAGTGTTGGTGGGGATTTTTTGTTTGTCACATGACAGAGCATATTAGCAATTAGTGAAAAAGTTGCAGGTAAAATAAATATTCTTCAAATGGGTGGGACAGATTCATGTAATGAAAACTTTCTTGTCTGAAATGCCAGCAGTGCCACTGCTGAGAGTAAATAAAATATTTTTATAATTCTAAAATTAATTTTTCTAATTCTAAAATTTCCTTATAAGGCAAACTGCTTGAGAAAATGACTCTTTTTTTCAATATGTCACTAAAAGGAAGATATTTGTTTTGCTGGGGAAACCAAAAGCAATTAGCATTCTTCTTTCTTTCAATGTGACGTTAAATTATTTTGTAAGAGTTTGGACTTTAAGGAAGCCCATAAGTGAATTACCAAGCAAAACAGACCTAGGTCAAGTTCTAGGATGAATTCTGGAGCGTCCACTTGAGTCAGTGTTAGATCTTCAGAGAATTCATCGTACATATAACCTAAATGACTGCCCCTTTGCACAATGGAGGTGGAAGAGAAAGAGAAATAATATCAGAAGAAAAGGTGCAATATAGAGCTGGTAAAAAACACTGGAATGTTTTATAGAGAGGACAATCCAAGGACCTGTGTATCTTCTAATCATATATAAATTGGGTTGGGACTAGTGCTTAATAGAATTGGGTCTGAACTCTGAGAACATCTTTCAGGAGACTGAACAAACTGTGCTATTTATGGTCTTTAGGTGGTAAAGATGCTGATACATCCTTTTATTACTAGAACTTAAAAATATATCATCAGAGTGTCTTTATCTTATTGGATGCAGACTGGAAGGAATGTTTTTACAGCTTCCTTTTAAGAGGGAAATACATTATCTAGTGTCAACAAAAGACATAATATGATTTTACTAGTTGCCATTATAGTATAGAAAGTGGAGTATAAATTTCATTTTACTGATAATCACATTTCTAAGCATTCAGATATACTTCAGATTGCATTGATCTTTGTTCTATATGTTTTGGCTCTATTCTCCAAAAGGTTAAATTTTTTGACTATAGGTACCCTAGCTTGTTCTTACGGCCTACACACCTGAAAACAATGTCTAGGCTCATAGTCTGAATACTTTGAGTTGGATTTATTTAAAAAATTGCTAGAATTCTTGGGAAACTACCTTTGTACAAAGGATGTCTTTAGGAACTATGGCTAAGCATAGATAGGTTTACAATTGCTGGTTTAGGTACTTGTTATGTGGCCTTAAGGAAGACAGAATCTGGTAAGCCATAAGTATTGATATGTCATTTTTTCTTTTAAGCTATGTAAACTCTAATTGCTGCATTTATAGAAATTGATAGCAATAGCCAGCCACCATCTTGGGAGTTCTGACCATTTAAAAATGTGTTTTACTTTTAAAATAAGCTTGTTGGTATTTGTATAACTGGAATTGGTGTATAACCAATAAGTATTAGTAATATACAATAAATGTTTAAATAATAGTTCTTTGTTTTTAAAAAGAGAAAAAAGTTTCTACATTAAATATATTTGAGAAGTATTTTTTGATATTTACAGCTTATATCTTTCCAGTTTATATAGCATCTGGCTTTTTCTCTTATTTGTTTAATTTTACACTTGATCTACAATACTTGAAGATGTACTGCCAGGTAATTATTCTAATATTGTTGCTGAAAAACTTATTTGTGGATTGTTTCTGTACAAAGGTTCTAGAGACCATTGGAAGCAATTTGTTTTAGCACCTCAATCGATAAATGACTGCATTTATTTTATTTCTTATGGCTCTTGATTTGATATTTCACTGGAACTTTTATTTGGTATCACTGTATTTTATTTTCATTTTAACATTTCCTTGAGACAAATAGAGGCTTTATTCCTTTGGGCTAGTTCTAATAGGTCTCTGGAGAGTAATAGGTCCTACACAAACATTCTTAAGGCAAAAGGTTGGTTTCAATCATTCCTTTCTTACTATGGCTTGCAAAACTCAATGTAATCTTGACCTTACCTTTTCCTCTAGCTTCATCTCCTGTAACTCTCTTATTAACTTCTATATTTCAGTTCTAAAGGCCTGTTTTCTGCCTTATGGCTTTTGTATTTGTCATCTTTTCTTTCTGGAATGCTCTGCCCCTACTTTGTGATAGAACTAACTCCTTATCCTTGTGATTCAAACTCAAATGTCACCTCCACAAAGAAGTCTTTTCCACCACCGAACTTGAAATATCTGTCCCGTGTTACTCTCTATAATTCTTTCCTTTTTAAATTTCATTATAGCATCAATCACATAGGAAATGTTCTTGTTTATTTATCTGCTGGGTTTGTTGTTGTTGTTGTTAGTCTCCATTCCACTAGAATATAAATTTAGTGAGAACAGAATTGCTCACCACAATGTCTATAAGACTTTGAAAACAGCTGGCATATAGTTAGACTTAATAAATATTTATGCATAGAATGAATTGGTTAGTTTATATTATAGTTAAACTAATAATGCCCATAGTTTCATTTATTTAAAATAAAAAGACTAGTTTACAAATTTATGCACTTTTTAAATGAGGTAAAATATACGTATAAAATTTACTATCTTTACCATTTTAAAATATACAGTTCAGTGATAATAAATACATGTATATTCTTTTTCCCTCTTCATTCCTCCCTAAAATAAATACACTATTAATCTTTTTTTTTTTTTTTTTCTTGAGACAAAGTTTCGCTCTTGTTGCCCAGGCTGGAGTGCGATGCCGTGATCTCGGATCACTGCAAACTCTGCCTCCTGGTTTCAAGCAATTCTCATACTTCAGCCTCTCGAGTAGCTGGGATTATAGGTGTGTGCCACCACATCCAGCTAATTTTTGTATTGTTAGTAAAGATGGGGTTTCACCATCTTGGTCAGGCTGATCTTGAACTCCTGACCTCGTGATCCGCCCCTCTTATCCCCCCAAAGTGCTGGGATTACAGGTGTGAACCACCACTCTCAGCTATATTATTAATCTTAAAAGGAATCCTGTAAAATTTCTTATTCAAATTTTAACTTTACAAATCTAGAAACTAATATTCAGAGAAATATAATTACTTAATTTCAGAAAGATAGATAGTAAGAATCAAGGATGAATTTAGAGTTTCTGAATCCAGAATTTTGAGTTTTATTAGTTCATATTTTTATTACAGCATGCTTCTAATGGTGGTAGCAATCCTTCAAATAGCTCATACAGGTGCATAAATGCTTACCTTTAACCCTAAAATTTAAAACCTTTGTAAAATGAAAAGTTTTACGTACTATTGATATCAAAACTCATTTGGTGGCAGAAAATAATGTAATGCTATTTATATAATAGTTTTTGTGTTTTCTACTTAGTGTGACTATTCACATATTTTATGGTAGAAATACTAATACATTTGATTATGGAGTTCTGCCCCAGATCCTGCTGGGGACTGTTATGTAATACTTGAGACATACAATATGTAACCTTTGTAAAATCCAAATCCAAATATTTCCGATTTTTTTTTTTTTTTGGAGACAAAGTTTTGCTCTTGTTGCCCAAGCTGGAGTGCAATGGTACAATCTCAGCTCACTGCAACCTCCACCTTCCAGGTTCAAGTGATTCTCCTGCTTCAGCCTCCCAAGTAGCTAGGATTACAGGTAACTGCCACCATGCCCAGGTAATTTTTGTATTTATAGTAGAGACAGGGTTTCACCATGTTGGCCAGGTTGGTCTCAAACTCCTGACCTTGTGATCTTCCCCCCTCAGCCCCCCAAAGGGCTGTGATTACAGCTGTGAGCCACCGAGCCCAGCCATATTTCTGAATTTTAAAATACAGCTGACCGTAAGGATTTCAGTTAAGGTAGGGTAGATATAATTTTCAATCACATGTCCTTTCATTGAAAAATTAGGAGACAAAGAATAATGAAGCCACAAAAGAGGCTGGTGTAACAACCTTATATTGTGGATGAGAAAACTAGGAGATTCTATTATATAAAATCAAGTAGAAAACCAGAGAGTGGCATATCTCTTAATCTTATCCATAAAACTTTCAATCAAGTCACACACAGAAAATACATTAATGAATACCATACCTTTCTCTCTCCTCTAGGTAATTTTACATAGATTATTTTAGCAATCTTCACAATTGCCTGACATAGGTACCAATATTATCTTCACATGGGCAAGGTTCTTTGAGAAGTTATTTTGTCCAAAGTCACTCAAGTATAAATACAGGTATTGATCGACTTACCGACCTATGCAACTTACGACCATTCGACTTCATGACCACAATCGCTAGCCACGACTGCTCCGTGTCTGACAGCGCAAACGTTGCCCAGCTGGGCATACGACAGTGCGGACCAGCTTCCGGCAGCACTACCATCTCCACGTGCATATAGCCTACTCAACTTACGACCAAATCGTGTTATGACCAGTCTCTCGGAACCAATCGTGGTCGTAAGTCGAGCACTAGCTGTAGCACATAAAGAATTTTTACTTAGGAGAGTCTGGCTGTAAAAACTACATTTGCAACCATGACTTTTAATTCATGGGCTTTCATAAGAACAAAATTATCATATGATTGCATAAAATTATTTATGACTATAAATCCTTTAATTATTGAAAATAAATTAAGGTCTCAAAAAGTAGAAAAAAATTATTGTGGAGGTAGGCTTTTTAATTTAAATGCTAAGGTTTCAAGATTATTTGCTAAGCTTCTATGCTTCTTGTATGATAATAGGAATATTTAGACATTCTAGAAATGCTAATTAAACTGATCATACTGATAGAACCATGTCCTGGTCCACCTGCATGACCACCTTTTAACTGAATGTGGCCTTGAGATTTTAGTGTCCACATTGGTATTTGTGTTTATAACCAGATGGGTGCCAAATAGTGTTATAATCGACTCTTGAACAACGTGGGTTTGACCTGTACAAGTCCACTTACAATGGGGATTTTGTTTCAATAAAAGTTACACTGGGCCGGGCGCGGTGGCTCAAGCCTGTAATCCCAGCACTTTGGGAGGCCGAGGCGGGTGGATCACAAGGTCAAGAGATCGAGACCATCCTGGTCAACATGGCGAAACCCCGTCTCTACTAAAAATACAAAAAATTAGCTGGGCATGGTGGCGCGTGCCTGTAATCCCAGCTACTTAGGAGACTGAGGCAGGAGAATTGCCTGAACCCAGGAGGCGGAGGTTGCGGTGAGCCGAGATCGCGCCATTGCACTCCAGCCTGGGTAACATGAGTGAAACTCCGTCTCAAA
>NW_022436974.1:16363681-16456741 GCF_009761245.1 Sapajus apella
AAAAAAAAAAAAAAAAAGTTACACTGAGTGTGCCTGCCTCTCCTGCCTGCCCTTTCACCCCCTTTATCTCTTGGCCACCTCTGAGACAGCAAGACGTACTTTCCTTTTCCTCTTTCTCCTTGGCTCATACAATGTGAAGATGACAAGGATGAAGACCTTTATGGTGATCTACTTTCACTTAATGAGTAGTAAATACATTTTCTCTTACTTATGATATTCTCAATAATAACATTTTCTATTCTCTTACTTTATTGTGGGAATACAATATATAATACATATACAAAATATGTATTAATATAGTATTTGTATTATTAAGGCTTCCAGAATATTTAGTATATTTAGAATTAGACATTCTAAATGTACTAATTAAATGCCTATATTTGAATTAAATTATTTTTGTATTATTTAAATATGCATAAGATTAAATGATTTAAGTTCCATATGCTAACAGTTCCTATACAAATATTAAACCAAAAGAGATTTACAACTTAAATACAATAAAAACTACAATCAAATGCAACCCAAATAAAAAAGTCATTATTTTAGTATGTCAAATGATGTTTATTATAATTACGTCACCTTCTTACAATATCCATATGGTATTAACTACCTCTGAATTTTTTTTGAAATGCATGGCATATCATCAGTATGAGCAATGTAACAACTCAATTCTCCTAGAATTTTTTTTTTTGTTATTTACTTTGTAGTCAAACAAGTGGTTCTTAAGGCTGTTCATACTTCATTTGGCTTGAATATCATTACGTTATTAAGTCTTCCCCTGTTCTTCTTTTATTAGCTCAGTGCAATTAAAGTATATTTGACCCTTGAAAAGTGTGGGGGTTAAGAATGCCAATTCCCTAAGCCATGTAAAATTCACATATAACTCTTGACTCCTTAAAAACTTAACTAGTAGCCCATTGGTATTTGACCGGAAGCCTTATCAGTAATATAAAAGCCATATTAACACATAGTTTGTATATGTATTATATACTATATTCTTACAATAAAGTAAGAAAATAGAAAATGTTATTATTGAGAATATCATAAGAGAAAATGTATTTACTGTTTGTTAAGTGGAAGTGGATCATCATAAAGGTCTTTATCCTTGTCATCTTCACATTGTATGAGCTGAGGAGAAAGCAGAAAAGGAAGGTTGGTCTTGCTGTCTTAGAGGTAGCCAAGAGATAGAGGAGGTGAAAGGGGAGGCAGGAGAGGCAGGCACACTCAGTGCAACTTCTGTTGAAACAAAATCCCCATTGTAAGTGGACTTGTGCAGATCAAACCCATGTTGTTCAAAGGTCAACTATGGCACTATTGGGTACCCATCTGGTTGTCAACACATATACCAATGTGGACGCTAAAATCTCAAAGCCACATTAATTTAAAAGGTGGCTATCCAGAGGAACCAGCACATGGTTCTATCAGTACTTTTAGATTATGATAAAAAAGGAAAAGGCCATATTAAATATCAGCCATCATGGAGAGATTGTAGACTTCCACAGATCTCTGAGAGTCCAAGAACCCATAATTTGAGAAACACTAGGCTAGCATATCCTCTTTAAAGCATTATCATTATTTCCATTTTCTCTTTCAACTAAGGTGGATTCCTCATTTCTTCTAAATAGGAGCCTCTGTTGTAGCCCGTGGCATTTTTGCAATATCTTTCTTTTTACGGCAATCTCAGGTTTCTTCCCCACAGACTAGCAACTAGCCAAATCAGAATATTATTTTTATGATGTGATTTTTTTAGAGGTGGAAAATTATAGCTTCTCAAAGGAGAATGCATATATTTGGGGGTTTGAGAAGGAAAAAATCACACCTGTGTATCCCAGGATAAAGCAAGTAGATATAATTAAAACAAAGATTGATCAAACTCAATAGTTTTCAATACTGGCTCTCCATTAGAATCACCATAATAAAGTACTGTTGCCTGGGCTCAACCCAGAGCTTGTGATTACTTGGTCTCAGGTGGGGCAAAGGATATCAGTGTTTTTTAAGAGAATTTATTTTTTAGGGAAGTGGTTTTTGGAGGAGATTTCGGTCTATAGCCAAATTGAGCAGAAAATGAGAGATTTCCCATATACCCCAAATTGAGCAGAAGATATAGAGATTTCACATATACTCTCTGTCCCCACACATGAATGATTAACATCCCTCACCTGAGTGGTACATTTGCTATAGTTAATGAACCTACATTGACACGTCATTATCACCCAAAGTCCACAGCTTACATTAGGGTTCACTCTTGCGTTTTATGGGTTTATACAGATTTATAGTAATGTGCATCCACCATTATAGTTTCATATAGAGTACTTTCATTGTCCTAAAAATCTCCTGTACTCTTCCTATTTATCAGTAATTTTTAAAAGCTCTTCAGATAACACTAATGTGTCAGTCAGGCTTAAGAATCACTAATAATTGAAAGAAAACCATCCACATCACTCATATTTTACCTACTCTTTGATGGCATCCAACATCTGAGAGTTATATCTAAGCTCCATAGCATGGTCTGTAAAGACTTCTAAGACCTAACAACTACTTACATTATCATTATCATGTCTCAACATTTCTTCGTTGGGTTGCCTCTCTAAGGTTATAATATATCTGTTAGCGTGGTTTATTCAAGCTCTTAAAAGTTATTTGAACAGAAGTTCAAAACCAGTGTGAGCAACAGAGTCCCCATTTTTACAACAAGTATTAATAATAATAAAAATTAGATGGGCATGCTGGTGTGCACCTATGGCCCCAGTTACCCAAGAGACCATGGTAGGAGGATCACTTGAGCCTGGGAGGTTGAGGCTGCAGGGAGTGGTAATCATGCCGCTGTACTCTAGTCTGGGTGCCAGAGTGAGACCCTGTTTCAAAGAAAAAAAGGTTTTTTGTATAACTGAGGGTATATTATGGGAGGGGCAAAAGAGTTCTTCTCTTTTGGGTATTAAGGGTAATTATTATTAAAAATGCATGGGGTTCTTTTATATTAAAATAGATTGGCCTTGTAACTATTCTCAATGCAGTGTTCTAGACAGTCAATAGTAGCAGAGAGGAGTTGGATTATGAAATGCATCTACTTATATTACATAACATAGTTTTTGTAATAATGATGAGGCTGTGTTCTCAGATGAGATTAAAAGTTGCATGTGTAATTTATTCCTCCAAACATTTAATTCTTCTCAGAGCCATATTGATGAAGCAATGCCCTTGCTCCCTGAGAAGAACAGAGCTAGGATATAAATATTGTTATTGATCAAATATATAGAAGAAAGTTGAAAACCTTCTAATTAACCCGAAGCTAAATCTGAAGCATACAATTCTCAAGCAACACTTTGATGTAACTTCAGTTGTTCTACAAATATATATTAAACATATAGTATAGGCCAGAACCTATAAAATTGCTATTCACATTCCCTAATTCACTAAATCTATACACGAAACATGTAAATCAAGTATTATTGTTTTCTATTTATAGATGAGGAAACAGAGATTTAGAAATTTAACTGACTTTCCCAGTATTGTCCAAACTGCCAAACTGAAAGGCTAGGATTTAAAAAACGAAGGCCTTAAAACTCCAACTCAGTATTCCTACTACTTCATTCATTCAACAAATATGTTTTTGGAGAATTATGTTAGTGGATTAAATGCCAGAAAGACTTCTAAGCTTTTCTGGACTTAGTTATAAAACTTAACTCTTACAGTGTTGTCATGAAGATCGAATACGCAAAGGAGCAACATATTTTGGATAAAAGTACTGTACAAATATGAGTTATTGGCAGGATTATAGTGAGCATACACTCTTTACCTGACATATATTGCTGACTTATTTAAGTTTCTAACAGTATATTCCTCCAAGCGCAGTAGATAGGAAGGTAAACAGACAGAATCCAGTTGGTAATTTTAAAGGAATGCGCAGGCTGTGTTGGAGATAAGAGACGTAATACTCAGTTATCAGGAGTAAGAGATGAAGAGGAAGATCTGAAATGTATTTAAGTAGTAGGCTCTTTAGAAAAGCTTACCGATGTACATAAATTCTTGAGTTTCCTTTGGAAAAGGATGCAGATCCGCTATGCTTCTTAAGGCATCTCGTTTATCTCTACGCTATGCAAGTTTTATTTCCCTGTTACCTAAGCTTAGGCAAACACTCATTTTCAGCCCCGGGCAAGAGTTTTCTTTTTATAGACATGGGAGTATCCAATTGTGTGAACCCTGGAATGCTAAATTGGAACCCTATTCCTGCCAATAACTAATTTGCTGATAAGAACATTCTGTAATATGAAGGCTTCATGTCTTTCATTCACCAATCACTCAGGCTGCTTTGAAGCTTTTAAAAACCGCAAAAACAGACAAACCACAACCCACAGTGAACCTCTTAAGGGAAATATTTCATATATTGTTATTTTTGCATTTTTATTTATCATTTGGTAGGAGTAAGAGTATATTGCTCATTTTTATTATGTGGATGTCTATAGAAATCCCAAATTATATGGCAAGCGATGATTACTTCCTTCATTTTTGTGAAGGATATCTAAAATTTCTATGATGCCAGATATATCTCTCTTTGAACATGATGGTTTAAAACAAGTCAACTTTCAGACATATAATAAGCACAGAATTTTCCGTATTGATTTTTTGGATGAAGAAATCTAAGCAGAGAATAAAAATGAGTAAAAATCTTTCTTTGGGTTTCTATGGTAAATATTTATAGGAGCATCTGCCTAGCAGCCTTATGATATAGGATGCCCTTTCACCCACATAAGTAGCCCCTATCAAACATGTTTCTAGTATATAATGTTGTACCACTATAATTGATTCATCTAAGAGTAATCAGATATAATCTGAGCCAGTTACTCTCTCCTTACCTGATATTTGGAATTGGGACCATGGTATAGTGAATCCAAGCTTCTGGCCCAAATGGTAGACTAAGCTAATATAAGAACTCTGCACTTTCACTCCAAACACTTAGAAATTCTAGAAAAAATTAAAAATGTAATTGTAATAATAATTTAAAAGGGATAAAAGTGAGATGCTTAAATGTTAAAAACAGAGAGAATCCTCACTGTGAGCAGAAGGTGAAGCAGGGCTACCTTTAGGAATAGCATGTCTGATATATACCCTAAGAACTGGGGCTTCATGCCTCATAGGCCTGATACTTGAGGCCTAAATTCCCATACATGGTGGGCAGTTGGAATTGGGCTGTATGCATAAGACAAAAAAATCCACCTATGATCTTGGGAGGCAACATGAAAATTATAATAATTTCAGGCTGATCATTTCAGGTCTTGGAAGGTATCAAAGAACATACTTTATGTACCTGCTCAGATTTTTTTGATTCCATTGCTGTGTACCAGCAACAACCATGATACCACCACTTAGAAATGCAAAACCTTAGAAGATAATTCTTTCTAAAGATAAATTCAGAGATAAAAATTATGTATGAGTCCATTTTCACACTGCTATGAAGAAATACCCAAGACAGGGTAATTTATAAAGGAGAAAGATTTAATTGACTCACAGTTCTACGTGGCTGGGAGGCCTCAGGAAACTTACAATTATGGTGGAAGGTGCCTCTTCACAGATCAGAGGAGCGAGAATGAATGCAAGCAGGAGAAATGTCAGAGGTTTATAAGATTAACAGATCTCGTGAGACTCACTATAATGAGAACAGGATGGGGGAAATTGCCCTCATGGTCTGACTCCTCCACCTGGTCCTGCGCTTGATATATGGGGATTATGAGGATTACAATTCAAGGTGAGATTTGGGTGAGAAAACAGCCAAACCATATTAATATATATGTCAACCTATTAGGTTGGTGCAAAAACAATTACTTTTGGACCAACCTAATAATAGAATAAGAAGTAATTAGACTAAGCAGCAAATATAAGGTACCATATGAAAAGAAAAAGAAATAAAACTAAAAACAATTTTAAATAAATATCTTTAATATTTTAAAAGTTTGCTGTGCTCTTCACTGTACGAACCCACAGGTGTCTTTAAACTCATGACTGGTAGAGCAGCAACTGGACTTTGACTTCTTGCTTAACTGCCTGTTTTCTGATAAGTTTAATGTACTTTGTGAAACCTCCCTATCATACTGACCTTGTCTCATAGCACTCTGTGAATGATGGCTGTCATCCTAAAGAAGCTGGTGATTATTGTGACATAGCCTTTGTCAAGACCTGCTTGCTCATGGTCTTCACAGGGACAAACACCAGAGAACCACTTAGATGGCATTGAAGTTAAAGGAAAGTATGTGGGGTTGGCCATAGGGGACACAGCTGGGCAGGAAGGTCAAGATCAGCTGAGACCTCTTTCCTACCCAGTCACCAATGTTATGTTGAGGTGTTCTTTAATCAGTACCTTTGGAGTTTAGAAAACCTCCCAAGACAAAGAACCCTAGAGATTAAGCATTTCTGTTGCAATGGGTATAGCATTCTAGTTGGGAACGAGATGCATCTTATGAAAGATGGGCACATAAGGCAGAATCTCATCATGATGAAGCAAGAGTTGGCAAAACTTGTTGAGTGCCTAGAGATATGACAATCCAGGTTGGCACTTTTGTGTTCCTGGAGAATTCAACAAAACTGAAAATGGAAGGAATTTTTTAAAATGGCTCCAAGAGTGGCTTGCAAGCCAGATGTAAAAAGAAAAATGGAGGTGACTTGTCTTGTGAAACCTCACTGCAAACAGAGCCTTCATGTACTTAATTTTTGATGTGCAGTTATTAATCTTAGTGTACTCTTACTGGCCTTTTCGATTTATCTTTACTTTGCCTAAGATTACAAATCAGAAGTCATATTGGCACTATATTTAGAAGCAAACCATGATTATTAATGATGTCTACATCCAACCGCTCTGCCACACCAGGGTCCCTTTACTATTCTCACTACCCCTTCTCAGCACTGCTGCATGACCAGATGCCAAGTCAAGGAACTTTTTAACTTCTTGCTCTTTCAGAAAGAAGAAAGGCTGGTAAGTTTAGTGAATAAGGCTGCAACTACTTTATAAATAATATGTCCTACCTGTCATTTATCAGCAGCAAGACACTCTGATGTATTATCATTTTAAAGCTTTCCTCCTAATTAGATGTCATTAGTCATTTAATCTTTTTGGAAATGTGCTCATCCTGAAAAGTACAACCAAATCTATGATGCTGTAAATAAGATAGTGGTGTGATTTCATGTTAGTAACTGTATATTTACTGTGCAATTAGTGCCATTTAATGTATTTTGCCAAAAAAATCTCTGCAGTAGATGTAGCATTTTTATAAAATTGGATTTAGTACTGATATTTGGTATATAATATTATAAAAAGGTAAATAGGCCAACTTGGCCTAGCAAAAAAATTAGTCTCTGAAACAAAAGAGTTAAACATAGCCTGTACAGGTGACTTAAATAGTAGACAGATTTTAATTACTGAGTTACTATGGGTGCCTTAAATAGTAGACAGATCTGAATTGAAAGATAGATGTGAATCATTTGTAACATAGTACAGTTTTAAGATAAATAAAATAAAGAAGTTAAGAGATACAGATGATAGGAAAAACAGTGGCCTGAGTTTAAGTAGGGGAGAGAGGAGTAAAGAGGAAAAAGCAGTGGCAATTTTGGAGGAGATAGTGGGTGAGAATTTTCCAGAGGAGATATATGACTTAATCTTCGGATTAAAATGTACAAATTCCAAGAAAAAGATAAATTAAAACAAAGTCACGCTTAGGTACATCATAATGAAAATATAAAACATAAAGTATTAGGTTATCTATATTATGTTGTTGTGATTATTATTGTGTTGTGTGATTACTTTAAATAAGATCTTAAAAACTACAAGAAAGAAAAGAAATTGTCCACAGAGGAACAGCAAGCAGATTTCCTGACAGAAACAGAAGATGCCAGGAGATCATTGGTCAGGCAGAGCTGATCAATAGAAACGAGATTAAACATTAGAAAAAAAACAAATTTATTTTCTTCCTGTAATGTGCAAGCCACTAAGCAGAGGGAATGAATGAAGCATGCCTTTCTGTGGAAAAGTAAAGGGACAGATGAGGCGGGGGAATAGTCTGTATTGCTAATGGTTTCTCAGGACCTGGCTTCAGCCCCTTGAGAGACCCACCTGTCCTAGACTTCCATAATAATCCATAATATTCCAACAAAATCCAATCATCTTTAAAAAAAATTGCTTAAATCAATTTAAGTTGGGCTCTGTTATATCTAAGTGGAATATGAAAAAGATAATCTCTCAAATGTTCCAAGGATTAAAAACAAAAATCCAAATTCATTTAGTATTTATTGAATGCTTATTTATATGTAAGTGTATGTATTTTAAAGTGGTCCAAGTGGTGACTGTGATGGAGTCGAAGTGGCAACAAGAAGATATGTGAGGCCACGTGCATGTATTTAAGTAGTTTATAATCCAGTGGAGAGAGACAAATATGTAAACAACTGACTTTAATGCTCAACAAGATTGTAAGAGTTATAATGAGCACTGTTAATTGATTTACTAATCCTCATAGCAACAGCTGAGGGTTAGAGAGCTGAAGTGACTTTTTCAAAGTCACGTATCTGGGTAAGTGGTGGATCTGGGATTCTAACATACAACTGCATAGCCCACAGATTTATCCTCCCTAATACCAATAAAAATACCAACAAATTGCCACGTACTCAGTAGTTATACAAATATTGTCATGTTTCATCTTTACCCTAAGATACTGGCCTTACTTACTCTATTTATAAAAGAAGAAAACAAACATTACCATCCTTAAATAAATTGACTAGGATTATCCAGCTAGTGAATGGTGAAACCACTACTCAAATTGGAATAAGTGAAGGTTGCACTCCTCTTGTCAAACACGTGGTATCAAAGGTTTTTCAGCACTTAATAGCATTGGCCTCCTAGAGATTTCTTGCATTCTGAAGTCTTCAGATGAGAAGAATCTGTGTGCTTACACACACCCTAAGACTCCGAGGATACATATTAAGCTCCTTAAGAATTTTCTCATCAATGATGTCTCCAGTGATATCAATGAGAGGACCTAGGTTCTGAATCTCAGCAAGCTTATTTCTAGGGAACACAAACCTGGTTGTTTCTTCAATGACCCCCATTATCTATAAATTATTCTATGATGTCTCCCTTCTTGGGTTTGGGGAGATGAAAATGCTCTCCTCTCTCTCCTAGAATGAGAATTGGCAATAACTTCTCTAAACACAGCACTCTATGATAATCTCCCCCCATGCTCCCTATGTTCTTTTTGTTTTTACTTTTTAATTTATTTTAAATGACAAATAAAAATTATATATATATTTATGGTGTACCATGTGATGTTTTCATGTAACTGTACACAAAAGTGGTGGTGATGATGGTAGTCCACGTCTAATGGAGCAGTGTCTCTAAGTCAACACCACAGAGAGGTCACCACCTTAACTGCAGTAGCTGGTTGGCTGCTCTCCAGATTTTAGATGTGATGTATGTACCATTTTCCCTTACTTTTAGTGTTCACCCATAATTCTGAGGCTACAGGAATGATCCCACTTGAATAACCAGTTCTGTTATGATGAAATGACAAACTGTGCTTCAGAAAATTTTAAATAGTGGCTACGTGAGGAAATAGTAGAGATGAGTAATGCTGAAGACAGGGAGACTGAGGCTTATATTTGTATTAGGGCTAAGAGAAGCTAAACCTGGCCTACATATTGTTTGATCCCAAACCAATCCAAAATGTTGACAGAAAGCTACAGTTTTTACCGTTAGATTTTGCTACAATAGATGGGACTCGGAAGTTCACTTTTTAAAAAATTTCATTTTCTTTAGTTTAAGTTCTGGGATCCATGTGCAGAATGTGCAGGTTTGTTACACAGGATTATATGTGCCATGGTGGTTTGCTGCACCTATCAACCTGTCATCTAGGTTTTAAGCCCTGCATGCATTAGGTATGTGTCCTAATGCTCTCTCTCCCCTTTTCCCCTACACCCCGATAGGCCCTGGTGTGTGATGTTCCCCTCCCTGTGTCCATGCATTCTCATTGTTCAACTCCCACTTATGAGTGAGAACATGTGTTTGGTTTTCTGTTCCTGTGTTAGTTTGCTGAGAATGATAGCTTCTAACTTCGTTCATGTCCCTGCAAAGGACATGAACTCATTGTGTTTTATGGCTGCATAGTATTCCATAGTGTATTTGTACCACATTTTCTTTATCCAGTCTATTATTGATGGGCATTTGGTTTGGTTCCAAGTTTGCTATTGTAAATACTGCTGCAGTAAGCATACATGTGCATGTGTCTTTATAGAAGAATGATTTATAATCCTGCGGGTATATACGCAGTAATGAGATTGCTGGGTCAAATGGTATTTCTGGTTCTAGATTCTTGAGGAATTGCCACAATGTTTTCCACAATGACAGAGAGACTACAGAATGGGAGAAAATCTTTGCAACCTACCCGTCTGACCAAGGTCTAACATCTCGAATCTATAAGAAACATAAACAAATTTACAATAAAAAAACAACCCCACCAAAAAGTGGACAAAGGACGTGAACAGATACTTCTCAAAAGAAGACATGTGGCAAACATATGTAAAAAGCTCTCATCACTGATTATTAGAGAAATGCAAAACAAAACCACAATGAGATACCATCTCACGCCAGTTAGAATGGCTAATATTAAAAAGTCAGGAAACAACAGATGCTGGCAAAGTGTCATTTTTCAAATAAACTGTGTTCCATGGAGCCTTATGGTTTAAATAAGGTGCCTCAGGAGATGCTAAAGAGAGGGATGGAAGGAACTAAGTATCTTCTTTAAGCATAACTTCTTATTTTACCAATCTATTTATTTTAAAAGTATTTATTAAACAGTTATTGGATATCAGTCTAGGATTTAAGAACATATTTGTGAATAAGGGTTGGTTTATGGAGTTTATGGTCTAATGGAGGTGAAAAACATAAACACACAATTCAGTTTGTATTACCTACCTATATGAGCCCTTTGCAGGAAAGCATACAATTCTTTAAAAATTATTGAAATAATTTAACTAGATCTGTGGTTGAGAGAAGACTTCCCCAAGAAAAACACACATGAGTAAATTCAGAAAACATGAGAACTTAGCTATAGGAAGTGATGGTTAGGAGGGAGGAATGAAGGAGTTAAAGAAACATTCCACGTAGAGGGTACAGCATGTGGAAAGGCCATTGGTAGAAAGAAAAATGGATGTAAAACTTAGATCTCTACATGACTGGAATACAAAAGAATAAGGGAAAGAAAGGTATGATATGAGGGTGGAGAGATAAATTTAGACCAAAAAGAATTTGCATATCAAGTTAGTTAATTTTGTCTTTATTCTAAGAATAATGTAAAGCTATTGAAAGATTCCAAACATAAGAAGAGATGCTACATATAACAGCTTTAATTTAAAATTATTTTGAAACAATTGTAGATTGCAATTGTAAGAAATAATAAGGGACTATCTGCTATACCCTCCACCCAGTTTTTCCCAATAGCAACATCACGTCAAACTCTAGCGCAATATCAGCACCAGGATATTGACAGTGATACAATCAAAAGAATATTTTCATCACCTAAAGGATCTGTGTCATGTTGTCCCTTTATAGCAATACCATTTTCCTCTTTTTCCTCTTCTTCTCCTTCCTCTCTTCCTCCTCCTCCTCTTTTTTTTTTTTTTTTTCTTTTGAAGGGGGGTCTCACTCTATTGCCTAGGCTGAAGTGCAGTGGTGTGATCATGGCTCACTGCAATCTCTTCCTTCCGAGGTCAATCAGTCCTCCCACCTCAGCCTCCCAAATAGCTGGGACAAGAGGCTGGTACCACCATGCCCAGCTCATTCTTATATTTTGTAGAGACAGGGTTTTGCAATTTTGCCCAGGCAATCTCGAACTCCTGGGCTCAAGGGACTCTCCTGCCTCAGCCTCCCAAATTGTTGGGATTACAGGCGCCAGCAACCATGCCCAGCATCTCCACTGTCTTCTTTTCTTCATCTGACACTTAATTTCTGGCAACCACTAATCTAATCCGTATTTCTGTGATTTTGTTATTTCAAATTTTCAATATAAATTAAATCACCCATGTAACCTTTTAGTATTTTTATTCATTCTGCATATTTATCTGATAATTTATTGGTTATATCAATAGTCCATTTTTTATTTCTGAGTAGCATCCCATGGTATGGACATACTGTAGTTTAACATTCACCCATTGAAAAACAACGGGGTTGTTTCCAGTTCTGGTTATTATGAATAAATCTGCTATCGTTGTTCATGTACAGGTTTCTGAATATAGGTTTTCATTTACCTGGGATAAATCAGGAGTACAATTTCTGGATTGTATGGTTATTACATGTTTAGTTTTCAAAGAAACAGCTGTGAAACTAAAATTTAGTTCTTCATGAAACTTTCCAGTTTTCTTTGTAGATTCTCATCAGCAATGTCAAGTGATATAGTTTATCTCCATTCTTTCCAGCATTTAGTGCTGTCACTACTTCTTATTTTATCAATTTTAATAGGTATATGATGGGATCTCATCATGATTTTAATCTGCATTTCTCTAATGGCTAATGTCTTAGTCCATTCCGGCTGCTATCACATAATACTTTAGGCTGGATAATGTATATCTAATATACATTTATTTCTCACAATTTTGAAACTGGGAATTCCAAGACCAAGGTGTCAGCAGATTTGGTGTCTGATAAAGGCTCATTCTCTGTTTTACAGATGGTGATTTGCTGCATTCTTGCATGACAGAAAGGCAAAAAGGAGCCAAACAGGCTTCCTTAAGCCTTTCTAGAGGGCACTAATCTTCATAAGGGCTTTGCCTTCATGACCTAATTACCTCTGAAGGCCCTGCCTCTTAATATAATTGCATTGGGGATTAAGTTTTAAAATGAATTTTAGATGGATAGAAACATATAAAGAATAGCAGATGCTGAATGTCTTCATGTGCTGATTTTCATCCTTACACTCTCTTTTTGATAAAGTACCAGTTGAAGCCACTGGACCATTTTTAGACTGGGTTTGTTTCATTGCTGTTAAGTTGGGGATTGCTTCACATATCCTGGATACATGTCGTTTGTTGGATATATGATTCGCACTGCTGTCCTGTAGCTTTCATCTTCTTAACAGGGTCTTTCATGGAGTAAAATTTTCTAGTTTTGAAGAAGTCTATTTTGTCAATTTTTCTTTTTGTGGATTGTAATTTTTGTTTTACGTCTAAAAATTTTTTGCCTAATGCTAGGGGATGTCCAATTGCTCCAGCACCGTTTGTAAAAAGGTCTTATCTTTTTTGTTTGGATTGCTTCCTTCATTGGATAGTTTTGCACCTTTGTCAAAAATCAAAATCACTTGTACTTATTTAATTCTATTTCTAGGGTTTTCTATTCTGCATAAAATAAGTTATTTATTTTTTTCTTTTTTTTAGACAGAGTTTTGGTTTTTTGCCTAGGCTGGAGTGAAGCGGTGTGATCTTAGCTCACTGCAACCTCTGACCCCTGGGTTCTTTTATTTCTTTCATTTGTGTGTGTAGTCTTTAGAATACAAGTCCTGTATATGTTTTGTTATACTGTTTCATTTTTTGAGCAATTGTGAATAGTGTATTTTTTATTTTTATGTCTACGTGTTCATTACTAGTACGTAGAGTCCTAATTTATTGCAGTGGTGCAATCTTGGCTCACTGAAACCTCCACCTCCTGGGCTCAAGCGATTCTCCTGCCTCAGTCTCTCAAGTAACTGGGGCTAGAGGTGCATTCCATCACAGCAGCTAAGTTTTTATTTTTAGTAGAGACAGGGTTTCACCATGTTGGCCAAGCTAGTCTCAAACTTCTGACCTCAGATGATCCTCCCACCTTGGTCTCCTAAAATGCTCTGATTACAGGTGTAAGCTACTGCACCCGGGAGGCTGAATTCAGTTCTAGGAGTTTTTATAGACTAGGATTTTCCTATGTAAAAATTCATCTCATCTATAAATAAGGAAAATTTTATTTCTTTTTTTCTGATCTGTATTCTTTTTTATTATTATTTCCATAGGTTATTGGGGAACAGGTGGTGTTTGGTTACATGAGTAAGTTCTTTAGCGGTGATTTGTGAGATTTTGGTACACCCATCAACTGAGCAGTATATACTACACCCAATTTGTAATCTTTTATTCCTCACTCCCTTTCCATCCTTTCCCCCTGAGTTCCTAAAGTTCATTGCATCATTCTTACGCCTTGCATTCTCATAGCTTAGCTCCCACTTATGAGAGAGAACATATGATGTTTAGTTTTTCATTCTTGAATTATTTCACTTAGAATAGTAGTCTCCAATCTCATCCAGGTTGATGCAAATGCCATTAATTCATTCCTTTTCATGGTTGAGTAGTATTCCTCATATGTATATACACAATGAAGTTTCTTTAGCCACTTGTTGATTTATGGTCATGTGGGTTGGTTCCAAATTTTTGCAATTGTGAATTGTGCTGCTATAAATATGCATATGCAAGTATGTTTTTCGTATAATGACTTCTTTTCCCGTGGGTAGATACCCAGTAGTGGGATTGCTAGATCAAATGGTAGTTCTACATTTAGTTCTTTAAGGAATCTCCACACTGTTTTCTATAATGTTGTACTAGTTTACATTCCCATTAGAAGTGCAGACGTGTTCCCTGTTCACTGCATCCACATCAACATCTATTATTTTTATTTTTTGATTATGGCCATTCTTGCAGGGGTAAGGTGTCATCACATTGTGGTTTTCATTTGCATTTCCCTGATCATTAGTGATGTCAAGTATTTTTTCATATGTTTTTTGGCCGTTTGTATATTTTCTTTTGAGAATTGTCTATTCATGTCCTTAGCTCACTTTTTGATGAAATTTTTTCTTGCTAAGTTGTTTGAGTTCATTGTAGATTCTGGATATTAGTCCTTTGTCAGATGTATAGATTGTGAAGAATTTTTCCCACTCTGTGGGTTGGCTATTTACTGCGCCAGCTCTTCCTTTTGCTATGCAAAAGCTCTTTAGTTTAATTAAGTCCCAGCTATTTATCTTTGTTTTTATTGCATTTGCTTTTAAGTTCTTGGTCATAAAATCCTTGCCTAAGCCAGTGCCTAGAAGGATTTTTCCATTGTTATCATCTAGAATTTTTATAGTTTCAGGTCTTAGATTTAAGTCCTTTATCCATTTTGAGTTGATTTTTCTATAAGGTGAGAGATCAGGATCCAGTTTAATTTTCTTACAGGTGGTTTGCCAATTATCCCAGCACCATTTGTTGAATAGGGCGTTTTTTTCTCACTTTATGTTTTTGTTTGCTTTGTCAAAGATCAGTTGGCTGTAAGTACTTGGGTTTATTTCTGGGTTATCTACTCTGTTCCATTGGTCAATGTGCCTATTTTAATACCAGAACCATGGTGTTTTGGTAAGTATAACCTTATATTACAGTTTAAAATCAGATAACGTAATGCCTAAGATTTGTACTTTTTGCTTAGTCTTACTTTGGCTATGTAGGCTCTTTTTTGGTTCCGTAATAATTTTAGATTGTTTTTTTCTAATCCTGTGAAGAATGATAGTGTTATTTTGATGGCAATTGTGTTGAATTTGTAGATTACTTTTGGCATTATGGTCCTTTTCACAATATTGATTCTACCTGTCCATGAACATGGGATGATGTGCTTCCATTTGTTGGTGTCTTCTATGATTTCTTTCAGCAGTGTTTTGTAGTTTTCCTTAGAGAGGTCTTTTACCTCCTTGGTTAGGTATATTCCTAAGTATTTAAATTTTTTCTAACTATTGTAAAGGGGTTGAATTCTTGATTTAATTCTCCACTTGGTTGCTGTTGGTGTAGAGAACAGCTACTGACTTGTGAACATTAATTATATATCCAGAAACTTCGCTGAATTTTTTTTTTGTCAGTTCTACGAGCTTTCTGGAGGAGGCTTTAGGGTTTTCTAGGTAAACAATGATATCATTAGCAAACAGCAACAGTTTCACTTCCTCTTTGCCAGTTTGAATGCCCTGTATTTCTTTCTCTTGTCTGATTGCTCTGGCTAGGACTTAGACTACTGTGTTGAAGAGGAGTGGTGAGAGCAGGCATTCTTATCTTGTTCTAGTTCTCAGAGGGAATGCTTTCAACTTTTCCCAATGCATTCAGTATTATGTTGGCCATGGGTTTGTCATAGATGGCTCTTATTACATTGATGTATGTCCCTTGTATGCTGATTTTGCTGAGAATTTTAATCATAAAAAGAGCTGGATTTTGTCAAATGCTTTTTCTGTATCTTTTGAGATGATCATGTGATATTTGTTTTTAATTCTGTTTATGTGATATATCATATTTATCAACTTGTGGATGTTCAACCATCCCTGGGTCCCCGGTGTGAAACCTACCTGATCATGGTGGATTGTCCTTTTTGATACATTGTTGGATTTGATTAGCTACTATTGTGTTAAGGATTTTAGCATCTATGTTCATTGGGGATATTGGTCTGCAGTCTTCTTTTTTGGTTATGTCCTTTCCTGGTTTTTATATTAGGGTGATACTTCATAGAATGATTTAGGGAGAGTTCCTTCTTTCTCTATCTTATGGGATACTGTCAATAGGATTGGTACCAATTATTCTTTGAATGTCTGATGGAATGCTGCTGTGAATCCATCTTGTCCTAGACTTTTTTTTAAATTACCATTTCAATCTTTCTGCCTGTTATTGGTCTGTTCAGGGTATCTAATTCTTCCTGATTTTAGCTAGAAAGATTGTATCTTTCCAGGAATTTATCCATCTCCTCTAGGTTTTCTAGTTTATGTGCATAAAGGTGTTCATAATAACCTCAAATGATCTTTTGTAACTCTGTGGCATCAGTTGTAATATCTCTCATTTTGTTTCTAATTGAACTCTCTTGGATTTTCTCTCTTCTTTTCTTGGTTAATCTTGCTAAAGATCTATCAATTTTATTTTTTCCTTCCTCCCTCTTTTTCCCTTCCTCTCCTCTCCTCTCCTCTCCTCTCCTCTCTTTCCTTCCTTCCTTCCTTCCTTCCTTCCTTCCTTCCTTCCTTCCTTCCTTTTCCCTTCCTTTCCTTTCCTTTCCCCTTCCTTCCTTTCTCGCTCCCTTCCTTCCTCCCTCCCTCCCTTCCTCCTTTCTTTCTTGCTTTCTTATCTCACTTTGTTGGGTAGGCTGGAGTGCAGTGACACAATCACAGCTCAATGAAGCCTTCGCCTCCTGTGTTCAAGCAATTCTCCTGCCTCAGCCTCCTGCATAGCTGGGATTACAGGCACCTGCCATCATGTCCTGCTAATTTTTGTATTTTTGTAGAGATGGGGTTTCACCATGTTGGCCAGGCTGGTCTTGAATGCCTGACCTCAGGTGATCTGCCCACCCCAGCCTCCCAAAGTGCTGGGATTATAGGCATGAGCTACTGTGCCTGGCCTATTTAAGTTTTCAGTGAATCTGCTTTTCGTTTCATTTGTCTTTTTGTTTTTATTTTGTTTCCATTTCATTTAGTTCTGCTCTGATCTTGGTTATTTCCTTTCTTCTGTTGGGCTTGGGTTTGGTTTCTTCATGTTTCTCTAGTTCCTTGAGGTGTAACCTTAGATTGTCTGTTTATGCTCTTTCAGACTTTTTGTAGGTATTAAGGGTATGAACTTTCCTCTTAGCACCACCTTTGCTGTATCCCGAAGGCTTTGATAGGTTGTGTCACTATTGTTTCGTTTGAAGAAATTTTTGATTTCCATCTTGCTTGCATTTTTGACCCAGTGATCTTTAGGGAACAGGTTATTTAATTTCCATGTATTTGCATGTTTTTTAGGGTTTCTTTTGTAGTTAATTTCCAGTTAATCCACTGTGGTTTTAAACAGTGCTTGATATAATTTCTTTTTTAAAAAATTTATTGAGGTTTGTTTTGTGGCCTATCATATGGTATACCTATTCCATGCACTGTTGAATAGAATGTATATTTTGCAGTAGTTGGGTAGAATGTTCTGTATATATCTTAAGTTAATTTATTCCAGGGTATAGTTTAAGTCCATTGTTTCTTTGTTGACTTTCTGTTTTGCTGACCTGTCTAGTGCTCTCAGTGGAGTATTAAAATCCTCCACTATTCCTATGTTGCTATCTATCTCATTTCTTAGATCTATTAGTAATTGTTTTATAAAGTTGGTAGCTCCAGTGTTACCTGCATATATTTAGGACTGTAATATTTTCCTATTGGACAAGGACTTTTATCATTATATAATATCCCTTGTTGTCTTTTTAAACTGCTGTTGCTTTAAATTTTGTTTTATCTGATATAATACTAGCTACTCCTCACTTCTAGTGTCAGTTTGCATGGAATGTCTTTTCCACCCCTTTACCTTAAGTTTATGTGGGTCCTTATGTTAGGTGTGTCTCTTGAAGGCAGGAGAGAGTTGGTGAATTCTTATCCATTCTGCAATTCTGTATCTTTTAAGTGGAGCATTTAGGTCATCTACATTCAATGTTAGTATTAAGATGTGAGGCACCATTCCATTCATTTTACTATTTGTTGCCTGTATGCCTTAGAAACTTTTTGTTTGTTTGTTTAAGTTTTTTTTTTTGTGTTATCAATTTATAAAGCCTAGTTTCACTGGATACACAATTCTTGGCTGATAATTGTTTTGTTTAAGGAGGCTGAAGACAGCCCCAATCTATTCTAGCTTGTAGAGTTTCTGCATGGAAATCTGCTACTAATCAGATAGATTTTTCATTATAGGTTACTTGGTGTTTTTGCCTCACTGATCTTAAGATTCTTTCCTTCATCTTAACTTTAGATAACCAGATGTTAATGTGCCTGGGTGATGATTTTTTGCAATGTATTTCCCAGGTGTTCTTTGAGCTTCCTGTATTTAGATGTCTAGGCCTCTAGCAAGGCCAGGGAAGTTTTTCTCAGTTGTTCCCCCAAATATATTTTCAAAACTTTCAGATTTCTCTGTTACTCAGGAATGCCAGTTATTCTTAAGTGGTCATTTAACATAGTCCTAGGCTTCTTGGAAGCTTTATTTATATATTCTTTTTTCTTTGCCTTTGTTGGATTGAGTTAATTCAAAAACTTTGTCTTCGAGCTCCGAAGTTTTCTCTTCTGCTTGTTTGATTCTATTGCTGAGACATTCCATAGCATTTTGCATTTCTGTAAGTGCATTCATAGTTTCCTGAAGTTTTGATTGTTTTTTATTTATGCTGTTTATTTCATTGACTATTTCTCCCTTCACTTCTTGCATCATTTTTAAAAAGTTTTCTTAAATTGGGCTTTGCCTTCCTCTGGACCTCCCTTATTAGCATAATAACTAACCTTCTGAATTATTTTTCAGGTAAATCAGGGATTTCTTCTTGGTAGGGATCCATTGCTGGTTAGCTAGTGTGATTTTCTGGTGGTATTAAAGAACCTTTTTTCGTCGTATCACCAGAGGTGTTTTTCTGGTTCTTTCTCATTTAGGTAGGCTCTGTCAGAGGGACAGTCTAGGGCTCAAGGCTGCTGTTCAGATTTTTTTTTTGTCTCATGGGGTGTCTCATTGACATAGTAGTTCTCTCCCCCTTTTCCTAGGGTTGTGACTTCCTGAGATCTGAGCTGTAGTGATTGTTCTCTCTCTTCTGGATCTAGCCACCCAGCAAGTCTACCAGGTCTGGGCTGATACTGGGAGTTGTCCGCACAGTGAACAACTTGCTATGTGAACCGTCTGTGGGTCTCTCAGCCATGGATACCAGCACAGTATTTGGGGCATCTCCTGGGTCCTACAGGGACAATCTACTTTCTTCAGAGGGCATGTGGGGTGTCTTGATTTTCCTAATGTTTTCCTACAGTCATTTTGGAGCAAAAGTTCACAGTGCAAGCCTCCACATGCTGCTTTATCCATCTGTGATATGTATTATTTTAATTTGCATTGCTATCCAGCCTCATTGCACTAGATAAAACTTCCAGCACAATATTGAATAAAAAGGATGAGAGAGGTTGTCTGCAGTCAACCTTAGGGGGAAACCATTCAGTCTTTCACCGTCAGATATAATGTTATCTGTAGGTTTTCTTCAAATATTTTCATTGAAGAGGTTCCTCTGTATTCTTACTTTTTGAGAATTATTATCATGAGCGGGTACACAATTTTGTCACTTTTTGTGCATAAATTGATATGATCATTTGTTTGTTGTTCTTTAGCCTGGTCATATGATATACCACATTGATTGATTTTTTGAATATTGAATCAGTCTTGCACTCCTGGAATAAACCTCATTTGATCACGGTATATAACTATTTTAATATTTTGCTTAATTCTGTTTGAGAATGTTTTGTTAAGGATTTTTGCATCTATTCAGAATAATATCATGAAAGTATATTTTCTGGCTGTGTTTACTGGTTGGATAAAAGATCTAACAACAAGGTTCTGGGGTAGATCACATGAGAGATGAGGTGGTAGTTTGTATTAAAAGGTAGTTGGGACAATCAACAAGGATATGGAAAATAGTGATTACCGTAAGAGTTATAAGAAAATACATATAAGCTGTTGATGTATGAGACATGGGACTGAAGGAGAACATGTCAAAGGTGATTCATAGGTTTTTGGTTTATACACTGATGGACAGAGGTATCATCCACTTTGTTAGAAAATTTAGAGGAATGAGGCCGGGCGCAGTGGCTCAAGCCTGTAATCCCAGCACTTTGGGAGGCCGAGGCGGGTGGATCACGAGGTCAAGAGATCGAGACCATCCTGGTCAACATGGTAAAACCCCGTCTCTACTAAAAATACAAAAACATTAGCTGGGCATGGTGGCACGTGCCTGTAATCCCAGGTACTCAGGAGGCTGAGGCAGGAGAATTGCCTGCACCCAGGAGGCGGAGGTTGCGGTGAGCCGAGATCGCGCCATTGCACTCCAGCCTGGGTAACAAGAGTGAAACTCCGTCTCAAAAAAAAAAAAAAAAAAAAAAGAAAATTTAGAGGAATGTAGGTTCTGGTGGAAACAATGGGTCTTGAGTTTAGTATTAGACATGATGTATCTGATGTACCTTTAAGATATCTAAGTAGAAATGTCACTTGGGCAGTTGGGCACTTAGAGAAGAGGGCTCTGTTGAAATTTGAGGTAGTTATCAGAATTATATAGATTTATGAAATTGTAGAGCAAATATAGAGTAAGAAGAGATTGGTGGGTTTAATAGGTGGATACAGGTGGAAGAGCCTACAAAGTAGACAGACTTTAGCAGCCAGAGAAATAGGATTAAAGCCAAGAAAGCATTATATTGTGGAAGGTAAAGGGTAACAATGTAGAAAGTATTGCCAAAAAAAAGGAGGAGTTTCTTATTGCCAAAAAAGAAAAAGTATTGTTATAAAATGGTGCTGAAAGTAGAGGTAAAATGAGGACTAAACTTTTCATTGGATTTTGTGACAGGGAAGCCACTGGTAAATTTAATGAGCGCTCTCTGGGTGGAGTGAGGGGGTGGAAGCCTGAATGGAGTGAAAGATGAGTGGGAGGTGAGGAAGTGGAAAGAGTGAATATTGACAACCATTTCAAAGTTTTGGCTGTGAAAGGGAGGAGAGAGGCAGGGCAGCAACTGGGTAAGGATGTAATAGTTATGAGAGCATTTTTTTTTAGGTGGAAAGGCTTATACATGTTAAAATGGTGCTATATTGGGCTTCTTAATAAGTTTTCATTTATGGAAGTATTTCTGCATTTTAAAAATGCTGTCTATTGTTTTATAAGCAAAACAGAAAAGTATGAGTCATCCCATATAACTTGGAAAATGGGAGCCTATAGACATCCAATCAGAGCTCAAAACACAGAATGGTCCCTTCTGAGCTGGGTTTGGTGCCGCAGCTGTCAGGCATACACAGTTACAGAGTCACATCTGCTTAGAGTTCCTGAGCACTGCTTCCTATAGACCCTCAGTATTATTTGGATTTGGCTGACTGTCATGACCCTTCCTCATAACTCTCAGCCTCAAGGAAATAAGTGCCTGGTCTTAAAAAATGTTTTTCAGTTATGGTATATAAATGCTATTTCTTTCTGCATAGAGTGTAATCCAACTAAAATAGGTTTTTTTTTTCTTAAAATATATATATTCTAGAGAAAAATTATATTTTTCAAAGTTCTTCATTCATTCTCATAATAATTTAATAAAGCATATAGAGTTCATGGCTCACTAATTCAACTAGTATGAATTAAATACATATATCCTAGCACTATATTAGATGCTGGTGATATAGCTGCATTAGACAGAGGCTGTGCTCTTTAAAAGCTTATAATCCAGAAGGGGAGACCTTATAAAACCAGGCAGTAAACACTCTTGTAGAGCTATGCCCAGAGTCTATGAAAGCACAAAAGAAGGGCATATGCCCCAAAACAACCAGCTCTCAGAAAGCTCAACAGGCCAAGCCAGGAGAGTTGGAAATATCTGTGTACCAAATTGAGGAACACACCAAGTGATAAGTAGATGCTTGAACAAAATTAGGATTTGTGAGGAAAAAAAAAAAAAAAAAGAGGCACAGGTGATGGGTAAGCAAGCAATAGCATGTACTATATAGCCACACTGTAATTGGTTTGTAGAGGAATTGGGTAGTTTTACTGCTTAGATTTCTTATAGACTCGATGGAAAACCCAAATACAAATGAATGTAAAATGGGTGATATGTGTTCCAAAGCACAAATTTCTTTCCTTATTTACATAGATTCAGACTTAGACCTTAGAACTGATTAAAATATAGAAAATTTGTAAGAGTATTGCTGTTAGTAGTAAAAATTCATAACGCATTTGTGTTTTATGTCTTTGGGCACCTGTCTAAAAATAAGTAAAATTGTATCTTAAAAGGTCAGGAGTAGCTCAGTAAAGTTATCAGCTGGCAACTTACCAGAATGTTTCCTATAGTGTGTTTTTATTGTAAAGGATTTTACTTTTATTGCAAATACATAAAACAACTTTGAAACAATAAATAGAAGCCTAGAAACCCTTGACTTTGGCTGGAGGAAAGCCACTATTTTACTCTGGCACTGGATAAAAGGAAGATAAGAAATTTTAAAAATGATATTAAATATATTTCTTGCATCATGTACTTAATTATATACACAAACATACTATAAAAGGCCATAGATGAAATTACCCTAGGGATATGATTTATTATCACAAGTACATGGTTTTGGGTTATGTGTGACCTAGTAGTCATTGTTCTACAGCTGATATACTCAGTCTTATAGTCATGGGTACAGCATACCTCCTGGCAACTGTTTGATTAGTTCAATTGGCATTAACTATTTTTATTATCTCTTTGTATCCACCCCCCCCCAATCTGTTTATTCTTGCACAAAACAAGTGTCAAGTTCCCATTGTATACCATGTAATATATCAGGTTTTGGAGATATACAAAGTAAAATGAAAACATTCCAGTCTTCAGCAAGTTTAAAATGTAGAAAGAAGACATACATGTAAGTCAATACCATAAAATGTCACCATTTTTAGAACCATATACAAGGAGTTAGAAAGGATAGAAGGAGATGTGGCTAAGTCAGCCAGACATAGTCACTAAAAGCTTTGTTGGAGACAGGATTTTTCAGCTGACTGTTGAAGAATAAGGAGTTTGCAAGGCACCAAGCAAGTGAGGAATGAAAAGGATGACATTTTAGGTGGAGAGAATGGAGATTCCAAGTAATTTGATAGAGCCTAAGAATAAGATGAAAGGATGGAAGTGCTAAACATGAATATGGGCAGAAAACAAGGAAATCTGGGGAGTGGTGTGCAGATGAACCAGATGCAGATTCTGGAGGACCAGGAGAGGAAAGCATTTTGAATTTTCCCAAACCCAGAAATTTTGCATATTTTCAGAGTAACTTTATTTTGCTTCAGGAATGTCAGGGCAGTCAATTCTCCCCTCTTTTTAATAAGGAGTAGTAGTTAAGATTGTGTTTATGAATAACAAAAATTTCTGAAAAAATAGTTGCTTAAATAAATTAATTTTTTTTTCTCACATAACAACATGTCTGATATAGACAGATCGGGGCAGACGTGGCAACTCAAAAGTGTCATTGTAACTCACTCTCCTTGAATATTTCTAATTCTGCTAAGGTTATCACTGTGTTGTATTTCTCATGATCACAAAATGTCTCCTGAAGTACTAAGCATTGCATTCCAATGCCAGGATAGAAAATAAAAGGAAAATGCAAAAGACATGTCAGAGCTAGGTTTGCCCAGTTTCTTTTTTGAAAGAACTTTCAAAGAAGGCTGATATATGACTTCCATTTTTATCTCATTTCTTTGTATTATAGTATCATTACCCCCCTATGCAAAGGAACCTTGAAAGTGTATATTATTAGCTGAGCCCATTGCTTTTATGACTCAAATTTAGGTTCTGTTGGTAAAGAAGGAGGGAAGATAGATAATGCCTAGATAAATAATAGTCTGCTACTTAAGACATTTAGGCTGATAGCCCTGTAACATAATTCGTGTTCATCCCCACTCCGCCTCCCTACCAGTTCTCACTGTTAACATCAGGTAAAGTTGAAAGTGCTCAGAAATAGAATGTGGGACTTGGCTACTTACTGTGACACCTGCACAAATCACTGAATTTTATTGAGTCACAATGTCCTTGTATAAAATCTGAGAATAATATCTGGGAAACCTCTCACAATAGGTTTTTTGGAGATTAAATTAAATCATTTTATTTCTCAAAAAGTCTATACCTACTTACAACTTCAGGGATGCACTTGTTTATTTAAACCAAATTTCACAGTCTTTTGATTCTCAAATTCTAACATGTATCAGTTATCTAGGTGTCTTGCTAAAATACAAATTTCTGCGTCCTAACCCCATAGTTTCTGATTCACTAAATCTGGGGTAGGACTGGAGAGTTTATATTCTTAACAAGTTCTCACATGCTCCTATTTAATGTACTTGAAGAATGAGACATAGTGGGGTAGAGATACAGTAGCACTCTTGGAAGACATAATTCTGGATGCCTTAACAATAAAGTCAACTGAAGATGTATCTTGTTCATGAAAAGTTTTCTCTTCTACTTTTATTCCTTTCACAAATTTAACATTTCTGAAGGCCTCACTGTAGAACTTAGTATGCTAACTACTCTAGATGTTTTATCTTAATTAATCATATTGCAACCCAGTGGTACACTGTATTATTATGGCCATTTTACAGATGAGGACATTTAGAAAGTTAACTAAATTATCTAAGATCACATTAATAGAAACTGGCTGAGCTGGGATTCAAAAAGCTTGAAGATTCCAGTTTCCAAATTTTTAACTATTAAGACCACCATATGCCAGTAAGTTTTATGGCAAAGAAGCAATTTCACTTCTGGGAAAGACCAATGACTAAAAGAAACAAACAAAACAGAACACACACACACACACACACACACACACACACACACCAAAAAAAAAAAAAAAAAAACCACCTACACAAGGATAATCTTGTGTGTATCACAGTGTTTTCTCGCTTTTAAAGAAATTTGTCATTCTAAATTTCCAGTTAAGTTCTGCTTTGGACTAACGTGCAACCTTGGCTTACCCTCTCTTACTTCATTTGGTCTGTTTGGGAGAATACTCTGTTTAATTTCTCTAGTTTAATGCAGATGGTAAATGGTACTATCTACTTTCATCTTAAATAATAAGTAAATAAATAATGGCTAGTTGGCCAAATACAGCTTGCTGTACTTCTATAAATCTGCAAGCTAAGAATGGCTTTTATGGTTTGAAATGGTTGGGAAAAAACACAAAACAGGATATTTCATGACACATGAAAATTATGTAAACTTCATATTTCAGTATTGATAAATTAAGCATTCATGGAATACAGCCGTAAGAAACCATTTACACATTATGTATGGCTACTTTGTACTACAACAGCAGAGTTGAGTATTTGCAATGGAGACCATATGGCTTGCAAAGCCTAAAATATTTACTATTCAGCCCTTTTTGGGAAAGTTTTCTAATCCCATTTATTGATGACTGTTTTTTTCATACTCTAAGCTAGAAATGCAAAGCAGAGTGATACATTTTCCTCAGTAAGCTGTCTTGTATAAATGTGAATCCTTAGTAATATTGAAATTAATAATGCACTTTAATTTTAAATTGTAACTCTGATTACCTTTTGCTGACCTTTCCCTTCTTTAATTCTTGACCCCATGTATTAAGAGAGATTGACAGACATGAGTGTATCTGGACAAGGAAACACCTGCTGGCCAGGGCTCCAAAAGCTACATTTCACAAGGGACATAGGAGGCCATTTGCTGCATGCTTACTACGGTACAGAAGCTTCTGGCACTATCTGATTTAATTTTCATTTCTCATGACAATATTCTTAACAAGATATTCTCATGTCACTACAATTGAAAATTTTAAACTGAGGCTTAGGAGGGGCGCCCTGGCTCATGCCTGTAATCTCAGCACTTTGGGAGGCCGAGGCAGGTAAATCACCTGAGGTTAGGAGTTCGAGATCAGCTTGGCCAACATGGCGAAACCCCGTCTCTACTAAAAATACAAAAAATTAGCCAGGCGTGGTGTTTGGTGCCTGTAATCCCAACTACTCAGGAGACTGAGACAGGAGAATCGCATGAACCTGGGAGGCGGAGGTTGCAGTGAGCCGAGATCGTGCCACTGCACTCCAGACTAGGTAACAAGAGCAAAATTCCAACTCAAAAAAGAAAAGAAAACAAAACAAAACTAAATCCCCACACAGCTAGAATACAGTGGACAATGGTACTAAACATTGAACTCAGGCAGTTCTGCTTGTTGAGTCTGCAGTCTCAACAAGCTGGAAAAGAGGACGATTTAAGAGGGTCAAGGGGAGCTATTTATAAATGTTTGAGGGACAGCATGAGGGAAAGTGAGTGATGTTTTGTGTGTCCATTGATTACAAACTTTAGCCAAGAGAGTAGATGCCAAATTTGCATATTTCGGTTTGGAAAGTTGCACCATTTTGCTTTAAAAGTTTCTTGTTTGAATCACCCAAGGAGCCCTTTTAGCTGTTCAATGAATTAATATAAATTACCACAAAGCAAAGAAGGATTCATCAAGAAAGGAAACTTAGAAACAGACAACAACAGCTCCCTTCAAAACTGACCATCAACATGTATTGCTGTTTTAGCTTAACTGCTTATCTCTAACTTAATCAGAGAGTTGGGAAATGTAGATTAAAAGACTCAGTTTTTCTATAGGAAAGGCAAATGCAAAACAATTCCTTCAGGGCCTATTGGAAACACAACCCAAATGACCACAAGGCCTCAGAAACCTTGTGGTCTTCAGTTAGGCTCTATTCTGTTTGTTTAATAACGTATGGGCTTTTGTATAAGAAGCACAAGGAAAGAGGTCTTTTAGGAAATGATTGATTGGGGCTGATAAGAATTTAAAACAGTGTGTGTGTGTTATGTGGCATCTGAAATTTTATGTTTTTCCCTCTTCTGAGTCATAAGTACAGGGAGCAAGAAGGGCTTTTTTTCCACTTAAACATAGGTTTATTTTTAGTGTTTGTCTGAGCTACTACATAGCAAGAAGCTAGCTGCCTTAGAAATATAAATTCTCCCTTGGTTCTTTGGGGATTTTATTTTCTCTCTAGTAGACATTCCCTCCTACATTCTTCCTTTAGTGTCTCGCCTACATTTTATCACAAAGCCAAAAGCTTTTTTGACTTCCTTAATTTATTCAGTACAACAGAAAAAAATTTAACAGTGGAAATTATAATATATAGTATTGGGCTGATTTTGAAGTTTTTCCTCTCAGTCACTTAACATGACTTTTGATGCCATCAAAGGGCTTTTGATACCATCAAATAATTATTCTTAAACTAATTAGCACAATGGAAAAAAGTTATCCAGGAGCTATTCTAATTTTTATTTCTCTGTCTGCAAATAAATCTATATTTGACATTTTAAAATCTCAACAGTTATTCTTATGTAAAAAAATCTTACTGCCTGCAATTGAAATTGAGAGGAAAAGGATCATTTTCTCCTATCTTCCATAAGCTTCTGGTTCTACAATTTTCATTTCTCCAGAAAAGTTTTTTTTATCTTAAGTGCGTAAAATCTAATCTCAACTTTTATTAGCATAACTCACAGTGTATTCATAAATGTTACATAAATTTTAAAGCAGCTTTTTAATGCATGATCCTACTTTTTAATCTTTATCTCTGTATCTCCTTTATGAGAAACATTACATGTCTAACTTGATTACATACTGTTTGCTAAGCATAGGTCAAATTTTCTTGCCTCTGTGCTTCTCATTTTCTTTTTCCTTTTAAAGTCAACAAATGACACATTTTTGCTATGTTTATTGTATGTAAAAATGGCAAATATTGGGAATGAACAGTAAATTTATCTAAAATAGTGCCATCTTTGTACCTCTCATGTTGTTTAGCAGGATGCCTTCAATTCATCATCAGTTCATCGTTCGGGTCTTGGATCACTGTAGCATCATATACTCTGACAGTTAATCACTAAAAGTAAAGCTTTCTTATACCCCAAGGTGTTTAAAATCTAGTGAATTCCAATTCTTGTGCATCTTAGATATTCAGTAAGTATTGAAAATAGATTACTTTTTGGCCGACTTGGTAGACTCCTCCAGAAAGCCTGAAGGTCTCTTTCTCTATCCTCTAATAAGTTTCCATTCTACGGTTTATATGCCAGCATTGATAATTACTGTTTTACTAAATAGCATTCTTTTCTTAAAGCATTAAATAAAAAATAAATGTGCAAATAAAGAGGAGTATTTTGGTGGAAGTTAGGTGTTTCTCAATCTCAATACCTGACACATAGGAAGTTGCTCTGATCTGAATGCTTGTATCCTTCCAAATGTTGAGTCCTAACCCCAAGGGGATGTATTAGGAGGTGGAGCCTTTGAGAGATGTTTCACCCTTTCTGCTATGTGAAGTTACAGTAGGAAGACAGCCATTTATAAGGAAGCAAGCCGTCAGCAGACATCACATCTGCTGGAGCCTTCATCTTAGACCTGGCAGCCTCCCGAGTTGTGAGAAATAAAAGACTGTTGATGACAAGCAACCCAGCTTATAGTATTTTGTTATGGCAGTCCAAATGGACTAAGACAGGGACACTCAATAAAAATGTATTGAATGAATGAACGACAGATAGAATCCTTGAGCATCTGGAGATGTATCAGTCTTTAGGGTAGGGAGAAAGAAAGAGGAGTAGAGACAGTGTTCAGATGGGATGGGGGAAGCTGTGAAAGAAAAACCAGTGAGATTGTCTTCAACTACTTAAAATTCAGCTTAGTATTGGCCAGAGGGAATGGAAAGAAGGTATATTTCTTATTGGTACATCTGAATCTGATTAAATATAGATTTCAGCATGACATAAGACGTATTCCTGTAGAGACAGCTCATTTTTCTAGTCTCTCTAGGCAAAAGAATAGATAATTTCCAAAATGGCAGTTTCTTCTGGGTTCTTTGGGGAACAAGGAGAAATAAACAGAACTCCCCACATGGGGTCTCGGATCCTTGAAGCTTTTATCATTGATGGAGACTTTCAAAAAAAGATGTTTCTCTGAAATTTTGTTTAATGAATTCCTCATATAAAGTTCTAGAAGATAAAGAGAATGAAAGCCTCTCTGGTTTCGGTGAGGAGATTAGCCAGGATTCAGTGGTAGGAAGCAGACATACGCAGCGGTCTCAGATACAGCAGTCCCAGCCACTAGCCCCAGACATACCTGGCCCTGGGTGGAGGTAGCATTGCTATGGTCACTTTAGATACTAGAGCAGACGCCAAGCACCAAAGGCCACTGAATTCCAGTCTTTCTTGATGATGCTCCCTAAGGAATCTTAAATAACTTTGATTCATGAACCAAAATGTTATCAAGGTATATGGGTAATCTAACTTGTTTTAAATTAGAACAAAGGATTTTTTTTTTTTTTGGCAAGAATAAAGTTTTCTTTGAGATTTGTATTTCTAGGTTTTAAGCAGAGAGGCTTTCAACTGAAGCAATTATTGTATATATACTGCTCTACACACATTAGAATCTTGCTCCAGCAGAGAACTGTTTTTCCAAAAGAACTAAATATGAAAAGTAAAACATGTTTTTAAAAATTTTAAATTGCCTTTATAATTATAACATTTTGTAGTTATTGCAACTCTATAGGCTAAGCAGAGCCTAGAAGGAGTGTGTTGTAATCTCAGTTCTGCCACCAACATGTTGGACAGTCATAATAAATCAGAAAATTGCTCTCTCCCTTATTTTTCCCATGTATAAAACAAAAGGTACAATAATTTGCTGTGTTGCACTGAGAAATAGCTGAGAAAATTACTTTCAAGCATTTTAACTTGTATAAAATGCTACCATAGTCTTCAAAAATTATTTTTGGTTCATTTTCATAAGAAAGTGACATACATTCCAATAGAATTGTTCTTAATGTACAGAAGTAATAGAAACTAAAATAAAAATTTTTTGTAATACCATTACCCTCAAAAGGCTCATCCTGGATTGGAGTTCACGGACAGACTCTAAGGGATACATAGTGACTTTTATTCTTTAGGCACGTTTTAGGTGTATTAACCTTGCAAGAGTTGATAGCTTTCATTGTGTACTCAAGGTAGCATCTGACTCCCGAAAAGTGAAGAACTACTCCTCACACAGAGGTAAACTCTGTTATTATTCTGTTATGTTCACCTCCATTCTCTTCAATGCACACACGTACACATACATATACACAAATATTTATTATAAAATATGCATTATGCCAGATACAGTTTTATAAACATTAGATGTTAGGAATTTTGTCCTATATCATTTTATTCTAAAAATAATTTAATGTCTGCTTTGTATTTAACTACATGAATATCTTATGATTATTTTAATTGGTTACCTTTTTTTGAACTTTTAGAATATTTACATTTGCTATTATAAATAAAGTTTTATTAACTTCTATTCATATAAATATTTGCATATGCCTCTTCGTAGTTCTTTAACATGATTGTCTAAAAGTTGCTTCTTTGATCATTTCTAACAATATGGTTTCCATTTATTGGCTTTTCTAGGTTATTCCACTGAAATGCAGATTGCTCATTCTGAAGAATAGCACCTTTTAGAAGCTCATTTTCTTAGAAAATATCTTTAAATCAAACATGGCTGATCAGTTTATATATTGTTTACTGAAAAAACAACAAGTTTAATGATTGCCAAAATGTACTCATTGCTTGATTTTTCCAGGCTTTGCTATTTTCAGTCTGTGAGGATTGCTTTGAGGATTTTTCCAATCATGGAAATGTAACATTAGAAGGAAGTCAAAATGATCTGACTCCTCAGTTTTTAATCTTAATTATCTGCAGGTATAGCATGTTCTTCAAGTAAAATTCACTAAAGGGGTCATTTGCCACATCATGAATTTAAAAATAATATTAAAATAAAAGTCCAATTTTTTTCTCTGTCTCCTCTATGAAACAAAATTGAATTAAATCACAATACAGCAACACATTTTCGGTCAACCACATTTCTCTTGGTAAAAGAGAAAATTGCTTTTGGTGAGTTTCCAGCTTAAATATATTTGTCAGTACCTACCCCAAAGAACAAGTTTCATTTATTTCTTATTTATTTTTTAGTCTTTCCTATCAGGGTTACCTTGGCAGTCTTTTCAACTTTTTCAGGACTTGTGGATTATCCATTTCTTAGTAAGTAATTTTTCACTGGCAACCAGCATATTTCATTTATGAAATGACCTTTCCAATTCCTGCTTTTTAAATTTTTAAAGATATATTTCCAACAGTTGCCTCATTCTTCACAAAACCAAGTATGGTTCAAGATTTTGTCATTTCTATACCACAGTAAGAAAGTATTGCTTGCCTTCTTAAAAACATTGAGCTGGAATTATGAGCAATTGGTTTATAATTGGTTGATTTCTTTGGAAGTTATTTAAATTGATGTTTTTTATTTTGTTTTGCCAATGCGTAATTCTAGTTGCCTGTAGGCTTTTTGGCTCAGTAGATTCTGCCATCACCTTAGAATTATTGCATCCCAGACCAACAGAGGACAAACCATTATTCTCTTTTATTTTTCTATGTCCCTTAGTTTGATTACTGGATTTCCAGCCTCTCAGGCTAGAAACCCTAGCTTCTCTTTTATCTCTGTATTTGGTGATCCCATACCCCATATTTTCAGGATGTTTAAAATTATTTCTGTTTTCCCATGTACTCTAGAAAGTCTCAGAAATGCCAGAAATGTCATGTTCTTTCCAATTTCTGATTTTATATCCTTTATTTACATGTGGGCACATAAATCTTTGGAAAGACCATGTATGATCCCACTTTTTGGTTAAGATAAAATTATAACTAACCCTACATAGTCTCTGTCACCAAAGTTGCCTTTCTAAAAATATCTTTCAATTTCAATTCTCAATGCTGTCTTTCCTCATCACATTCCAAGAATATGCCAAAGCCTCCCAGATGGTCTCCTTGCCACCAATAGATTCATCTTCCAATCCTTCCTTTATAATACTTTCCAACTAATCATTTGATAGGACTACTCAAGTCATGCTTTTTCGTCTCAGAAATAATATCTATTGTTTTCTGTTACAGTTTTGAATCATGGCCCCATGAGTCCTAGGGTTCTGTTCTGATGCCTCAGGAAACATATTATGTGAGAGAGATGGTTAAGCTACTGGATTCTGGCCCAAATTCTGCTGCAATCAGAATGGCTTCATTTTTATCAGAGCAATAATAGCTACTGGGATTTGTTGCTAATACACACACTGTGAGATAGATAGATAGATAGACAGACAGACAGTGCTCGCCTCAGCAGCACATATACTAAAATTGGAACGATAGACAATTAGATAGATAGATGATAGATTTACTATCATTTTCAGCTTTACGCTAATTATGATGAAAGAAGAGTAACCTTTACTCTTGCTACTAGACAATATACAATGCACACCTATTATCTGCCTCACCAATAAATACCAAACATGTGCTTTATTCATTAAATACATATTGAATGAGCAAACTAATATTTCTCCAAGTCCTGCAAGAAGATATATTATCCCATTTTGGTAGTATGGACAGAAACTTAAGAAAGCGAATTTAAACTGAGTTCTTCCTTATCAAGAATACTCATATCTTTCCTGGGCCAGGCCAATGGAAGCAGAGGACAACAGCATAGGAAGATTCCCATGTTTCTTTCCAGATTTTAGGCCCCTTCTTAGGCACCAGTCTCCCCATGTTCTCGTATTTTATTTTGCTGCAGATCCCAGACTCTTTGTATGTTTTCCTTACCTTTAGTAGTTGGAGAGATTACCTCTAGTAATTGAAATGTGTCCCCTCACAAGGCTGCCTGTGGAATGGAATGCAGTTCTTCTGGCTTCTCACTTTCCTCAGGCTCATTTCCTTTTAAGTTTTTGTTGCTGATTACTGAGAAGAAATAGAAGTTAACATGTGAACAAAATGGAGAAATTAAAAATATTTAATTTTACAAATTCCTTTAGTCTTGATGACCCCTAATCCATGGCACTCGAACGTGTCTGAATTGGGTCATTAAGTCCCACACAATTTCGGTCTTCCAATATTAGTCTCTTGTGTTTGGTGCTCACCACGGCTCTACTTCTTCACTTCATTAAGGATATGGTATCCTTACCTCTGTGATGGCACCTCTTCCCAAGTGGAGGGTGCAATCAAAAGAGAACATTTGATATCATAAATTTTTCTAAAGTTTTAAACTGTGCACTAAACAATTTCAGTCACTGGGAGGTCCAGGAGTCTAACCCGAGATCTCACCAAACTCATTTACTGCTGTGTTGGACAAAATTTGACTTAATATTTTCCCAAGATGATATGATACAGAACATACTGGGAAGATTTGCAGTGTTTGTCCTACAGTAGTAGGTGCAGTACTGCAATTTATGAAAGATTTAGGCATCTTATGATCTATTTATACAATGTGCACAGTGCTTAAAATTTACTAGATAAATAACACCAAAATATACACATCAAAGTTTCCTTCCAAGGATAATTATGAATTATTTGGGTCAGCTGAAGACATGGATATAAAAATAATTTTCTAACCATTTGATAATTAATCACATTTTATATATATGTATGTATTCTTGTATATTTTGTTCATATATCTATCATACACTTGGTTATATTTCATTTCTTGGTTTAAATGCCTATCTCTTCATTAATTTTAAAATCAGGAAGACCTGGGATAGATTCCTACATCTGCTATTAACCTAAGCCTATGTTTTTGCATCTGCAACAGATATAATTTTACTTACCCCACATAAACTGTGAAAAGACTAAGTGCAATAAATTTAGTGCATACAAATTCTTAAATCAGTACCTGCACATTTAATATTCACTTAATACTCTGGTTGAAAAACAAATGCTGACATATTAATGGCATAGGGATGTTGTCTTGTACTTTATTTGCTCCAAATATAGCAAAGCAAACAATATTATAGGATCTTCATTTCATTTAAGAGTTAGAAATTAATATTTTGGGACATGGAATAGATAAAAATGAAATTGAACTTAATGACTACACTATTGCTTTTTCATCATTGTCAATGTATTTATTAATTAAAATTTAGTGGTAGTAACAAATATTGTTTACAAGTAGTGGCAGAATTAAATTTCAAAAATCAGTTAACCTAATTACTTATACTCATTAGCAGAAGAAATTCAATAAAAATGCCAAGGATCAGATATTATTTGGAAATTGACCTGAACGTTGTACATGAATTTCATTCCAGTAGGTAAGCCAAAGAGGTCACAAACATGACTTTCAATAAAATACTTTTCTGTTTCTTTCTGATATATGCCAGAGGAGGGCAAATGAACAAATAAATTATACACTGATCTTTTCTTTAAATTATAAATTAATAATGAAGTTAGACTTTCTTAATTTTTTTTCTTATTTTTATAGCCATGTTTTCTAAGAGTGATTCCAGAAATGTTTGGCTGATAATAGAGTTAACTTCATTCCGTGGAAATATATTTTTACAAAGTAGATAGATTTTACTTAATGCAGCTTAGAGATATGAAGAGAACACAAGTCCTAGTTATAAAAGTTTTCATGACCTTACTGGGTAACCTTCACCAAGACATCCTCCCGTTTCCCCAGTGTAAAGTCAGAGGCTTGTGCCAGGTGAGTTTTAAGTTTTCTTTCAGTTCAGATATTCTCTGATACTAAGTTACCTGCAGAGCAAGCAACTCAGATGTAGGTAAGATTGTAATGATGATGAGGATCATGAGCATGACAATGGATGCCTTTTATTGAGCACTTATTTTGTGCTATACACTGTGTTAAGTGTAGACATGTGTGCAGCATGCCTTCATTTGAGTCATCTGAATATATATCTCCAAGGTGATCCTGAAATTAAGCTGGTAACTATAGCTATCCTCCTGTCTTTCTAAAAATTCACATTTTCCACTTTCACTAGAAATGTGTTTTTAATCTAAATGCAAAGAGGATTATAATAATTTAGGCTGTCTATGGAAGAGTTAATGAATAATGGGTTCAGAGTTCCTCTGCAGATGCCTTACTGAAACTGCCAGGAGGCAGACTATAGATTGGACAAATGGGTTATTCTCAGGAATTTGTTCCCTTGCAGCTCTTTCCTTAATGTGGCCTTGGGCAAAATGCTTCATTTTTGTCTTTGTTCTGAAATTACAATTTTTTTGTAAAGTGCAGATTTTTTTTGAAAGTGCAGATATTTTTCCCTCCGATTTGATTCTGTGACTGAATGCTCAAGAATTAATGTGGGAGTTAGAAGTTTCCAATAATAGGCATATGTTACCATAGACACGTCCTTTAAGTATGTCAGCGGTACATTATATCAGCAGCACATTACTGAAAGGCTCTCAAAAAGTTGTATTTTGTGAGATCCTGAAATTATTTAGTTGTGAAAGATAGACATTTAACTTTTTGCTGCGAAATGGTTCTGCAATGCTTTTATAGAGTCTTGTGGCATGTTAGTATGAGAGCCATTGCAATTTACTATAGAGAATATTTAGAAGGTAAGGGATAAAAGATAATGAGTCTCTCTACTTCAAGATAGTCTTATGGGTTTGTTAAGATGAGAAATTGATAAGGCAATTTTAGTTGAAATACATTATTTTTAGCCCTCCTCTTTGCATTTTGGGGGAAATCAGTTATCAGCTGCTAGAATACTTAGCTTTGAATGCTCAGCATTAAAGAAAGAAACAGAAGTATCCTCAGCTAGCTTTCCCACATTCTTTCAACTTGTTATCACTACTACTGCTATTTCTTTTGCCATATGATAAGGAATATTGAAACAGATGACTCTAAGATATTTTTGTAAAGGAAATTCTGTGGATTAAAGGAGAGAGCATTTAGTGAGCACATCCTGTGTGCCTTGCACTGGGCTAAGCAGTATGATATTTCTTGTCAAATCTTTATTGAAATGCTTGCCTGGCACTATGCTAGGGACATAAATACAGCAATGAAAAGACAAGGCCTCTGCAGTCAATAAACCTCACATAAGATTTCAGGTGATCTTCACAGTGAACATGTAAATTTGATATTTTAATATCTTTCTTTTTTAATATTAGGAAACTGAGAGTGAGGAAAGCTAAGTAATTGGTGTAAGGTTACCCACCTAATAACAGGTGGAATAGAAATTTGAGTCACAGTCTTTCTGATGGTGTTTCACTATATCACAGTGTTTCACTGTTTCACAGAGTCCTTTAACACCAAGTGTGCACGTGGCAATAGAAGAGTCCAACAGCTTGGGTTCAAGTCTGGCTCTATCTCTACTACCTGTGTAATCTGGAGCAAGTTACTCTGCCTCATGGAGTTTCAGTTTTCTATGAAATCAAGACAATAATATGCTATCCATAAACAGTACTTAAAAATTGTGTGAGATGAATATTTTAAAGCACCTTGTATGTTCTTAGCACATTGTGGGGCCTGGGCAGTTGCCATTGCCATTGTGAGGTTAATAATCTAAGTAGGAAGTGTAAATTCTTGTTGTTCTCAATTTGTTTTTCATTTGTTTCCTCCATCTGAAGCTTATAGCATGCTTGTCAGTGGCAGGGGCCCTTAGAGCAGAGATGTCAGTGGGAGTGGGGCTGGGGTGTGGCTGAGGAGGGATTAGTTGGACAAAAGTATTTTAGGAGTATGTGATTGGGAAGTAGGCTGGGCATGAGCTGTGGGCAGAACTACTTTCTTCAGTTTCATCTACAGACCCTTTACTTTTGTCTGTCATTATACTTATGCTTTCATTTGCACAGTGGTTGAAAAACTGCCTTTAAGTGAAAGTTGCTTGGGTCAGGGAGCATACTTAGAGATTTTCCAGTTTTGTTTTATTAACATTATGTCCTTATCATTTAACAGTATTTTTGGCACATGACAGGAGTTTCATAGATGATGGTGAATGGATGAATGGACTAACAAACAAGTGCTTACAAAGCATTTAGTGAATACGTGCATACACATACACATGCACGCACATATACAATTCTTAGGATATCATTTAGAGGTAGGGACGGTACCTAAGCAAAATCCAGAACTAAAGGTGAATTGGATACAGGAGAAAGGTTGGGCCTATGTGCAGGATCATGGTTGCATGCTGAGACTCAGGCATTGAGCTGGCTTGATCACTCTGCTTTGTTATGTATACCGTGTATTTTTGCTACAAATAGTTGTCATATTATGGGAGGTGAGGTAGGGAAGGCATGAGCTACACTGGTGTGATATCATGTGTTGGAATTTTTACCTTCCTCTACTATAAATTATACATTCTATTCAAAGACCCATGCTGAAAATTGTGAGCTTGTGCAGATCATGTGATGGGCACCAACCAAGTAGAAGACCAAGGAAGTCCTATATAAAGGCTTTACTCACCTCTAGCCAATTAAGGAAGCCTACGCCGCACACTGTTGCCCAAAGTCCCATTTCAGTATATCTCTCACCAGAGGTACAGAGCAGATCCTCGACAGGGGAAACACTGCTTTATAAATATTGAATGTGCTAGTTATATCTGACCTGAAAGGAACCTCAACTTGTTAGAGGGCTGTATTTATCAGCCCAGAGCTCCAGTGTATTATGCATCAGGAGCTCTTCAAAGTTTGGCCAACAATGAAAAAAGCTTGAAAATGTTTTCATTGTCCTAGTCACTATTGTCACTGTCATCATCCCATAATCATCATCATCATCACCAAAAATCAGTGTTTACTATAAGACTTTCTTTTCTTGGAGCGAAAAGGAAAGATAATGGATGAAGAAATGAAGCGTATGTCCTTTAAAGAAATGTTAATTGAGAGGCTGAGGTGGGCGGATTGCTTGAGCTCAGGAGTTCGAAAGTAGCCTGAGCAACATGGTAAAACCCCGTCACTACTAAAAATACAAAATAAATTAGCCAGGCATGGCAGTGTGCACCTTTAGTCCCAGCTACTCAAGAGGCTGAGGCAGGAGAATTGCTTAAACCGGGAGGTAGAGGGTGCAGTGAGCCAAGATTGCACCGCTGCACTCCAGCCTGGGTGGCAGAGCGAGAGTCTGTCTCAAGAAAGAAAGAAAGAAAGAGAGAGAAAGAGAGAGAGAGAGGAAGAAAGAGAGAAAAAGAAAGGTAGGTTAACAGATTTTACATTTTGTTAGAAAAATAAATGAAATAATTATATTCAAATATAAAGGGAGTTGGAATTTAGAGAAAATTGTTTATTTCTGTGTAGAGGGGAAAAACTAACATTAAATATTCCTTTATTTCATTTACGGAGGATACGGGATTTGGAGTATACCAGGATAATTCGTGATATGTAGGACCCAAGGAGATGACCTTTCACCTTTATAGATGAATAAAAGACACCATGAGGAATAAAAAGAACATAAGTTCAGTAGAATTGGTTTCAAATACCCACTTTGCCACTTGCTCACCAGGTCCTTAGACAAGCTATTTTCTTTCTCTAAGTTTAGCGTCTTCATCTGTAAAGTATGGACAGTAACATTTTTCTCATTTTTAAATCTCATTTTTAAATGGAGATGGCATATGCAAAATACCTTGCAAAGACCTAGAACATAGTAGATACTCACTAGGTAGTAATTCTTATTCTTTCCCCTTGAAATTACTTCAGAATTATCATTCCCATAGAACCAATCTGTAAACTTACTAATTTCTAAGCCTTTACTTAACCAGTCTCTTTTTCCTCATTGTCTATGTATATTTCCACCTTTTCTTTTGTTCTGTATTTCTCCCATGGCCAAGAGAACATCCAACAGCTTTCTTTATATACAAGGTTGACCATTTCTTTCACATGTAAATCAAGTTCACCTTTTCTGTGACCCTTTGTGACTTAGTATTATAGTCACAATTAAATATGTGATTAATTAATACTGTGATCTCTCTCCTCTGAACATCAATATGATATATTTACCTCTTATTTATACCAGTTTACTACAGATCTTATAATTATTTCATTTTATTTTATTTTTTAAAACTAACTTGGTACCAGGGATGGTGCTAAGCTTTAGCGATCTGCAGATGAAAAAGACTCTGGTCTTGTACTTGGTAAGTCATAGTGCTCTTGACGAAACAGATACAAAGACAAATAATTACAAACAAGTGTAAATACTCTAGAAGGTGTTCACCATGTACTTTAGATGCATGACCTTTCACCCAATTAAAACAGGGAAGGTGACCTGTTTTGTATTCTCCCTCTATATACCTTCTGAGCCCTTAGTACATTCATTGTAGAGTTGAACAGTAAGTAATTATTATACATTCATTTCCTTGAATCATTCTGTGGAGAGTATTAATGTTATAGAGCATTTTTAGATGTCTGAATGGAAATATTACCTAAAAGCAATCACCATTAAGATTCCTTGTGAAGCCTGCAAGCCCATGGAAATCCTAGAAAAAGGGAATAGACCCTTGATTCATTTTGGATCCATTATTTGCATTTGTGAAGCAAAATTTCCTGAGCATTTAAGCAAAGTCAGCTATATATAATCTTGGTGGGAAGCCTCTCTAATGAGCCAGCCTCAGCAGCAAGAGCCAAATATAAGCAGGTGCCTACTTGTAGTGCTGTCCAAAGGACCCAGATGTCAAATATTAAAATCAAGTCTAAGAAGTGTGTTGTGGTCAAACTGAAATTCAACTTATGTTTATTGTCATGCAAAGTTCTTCTGGAGACCAATGCTTGAAGCTTGGGTCTGTGGTCAGTTGTGGAGAACCATCGATGTCTTTTAGGAATTGTCAGAGTTTGTAATGAGTAAGTAGTATATCTCCGTAGCAAAGAATACATTCATTCTGCAGAGACCTAGATATTGGCCACTGAAATTCTGTAGGCAAGACAGGATCATGTAATGATGCTTGGATTGGACAGCCAGCAGAAGTCCCAAAAGAGTTTTCCCACCAGAGTTTACTCTGTTACATCACTCTGGTGTTTTATTGATGTGGAATTTCTAATTCCTCTAAGACACATCTGTGTCTTTCTGGCTGTATACTGAGCTAACTTTGGGGACTGGAAATAATGGTGATTGAAAGATCACAGCTTATTAGCTTAATGTTTACTTAGCCTTTTATTGGAGCCAAGCACAAACAACCCAGAGGCAAATTTGGAAGCCCTATGTTCCAAGAAAGAGTTTTTGACCAAGGAGCTAAATAAATACTGTGGGTTCATATGGGATGCTACAGTCAGCAAATGCTATTACATAATCACAGAGCTGGTCTTCCATGTAAGCTATAGATGTGCTTTCCAACAGAATGTAATTTGAGGACTTTCTCACTACTCTTTCTCCCTAGAATTTTTGGTCCTGTGGATCCTTTGGCTAACAAACTTGGGCTTGGGAATTGTGAACTGGAATTAACCAGGGCGGGACAGGGAATATATATGAATAAAGGGCCAGTTAAAAGGAGATGGCATGTACCAAATGCATAATTTTTCCAAAGAACAGTCCTAATATTAACTACTAACACAGTGGGTACATTCTATGCTTCAAAAACAATATTAAAAGATTTAAAAATTTTTTTCATTTATTTTTGTAACACCACAGAAGTAAGGATAGTATTAGTATCGCACCATCACACATCTTCTAGGTAGCCACCTGGGACTTAAATACTGATCTGTCTCATTTCAAAGACTGATACACTGAGTCTCCTTATGCACAAGTGTGTTGTTTCCAAGTGTGTTGCCTCCACTTAGGAAACTAAAGCACCAAACCAGTGAATATAGTATCTATTGTTAGCATGTGGCTTTCCAGAATTGCACAGACACAGCAATCATACCATGACAATAGTGAGAGATGATCCACGTCAGTCTTCATGGCTGATCTTTGCTCTTTTTTTTGAAAAATGTACATGTTCATTCACTGAGGTAGAGAACACCAATTTTCTGCCAGTCCTTGTGCTAGATGCAAGGGACTCTTCTGATGTGGGCAGATAGATTTGTAAACAACTCAATGTAATGAATGGATAAAACACTTTGACAGTACAGAGGAGGGAGTAACCCATTTTTGCCTGAGAGGGTGAGGAAAACTTCAAAGAGGAGGTGGCATTTGAGTTAGGCCTCAAAAAAAATTGGCCTCTGCCTTCTAGGCAGAGAGAATCAACTCAGAATAAAGCTATGTGAGGTGGCCCTATATAAATTACTGAAGGATGAACCATTAAAGTGTTATTTTGTTTTCTAAAACACTACTTTATTTTTAAATATCACATATCATGTGGACTAAATTATAAATAGATGCTAATAAAATTAATGAGGTAAGAAAATGAAAGCAACTTATAACCATGAAGTGATAATTAACAATCATGTAATGATATAGCAAAATATACTGAGGCAGTGTGGTATAGTGTTGAGGTAATACAGCATAATGGTTAAGAGCACAGATTTTGGAGTCAGGAAGTCTCTGTTTGAGTCCTGTCCTGTATGAACCTGGGCAGGTACTTAACCATTTTATCTTTATGTTCATCATCTGTCAAGTCAAAATTATAATTGTATCTCCCTTTAAGGTTGTTGTAAGGGTAAAATTGGTTAATTCATATTGTTAGGACAATTTTGGCATAAAATTATCATTCAGCTAATGTTGATTTACAATATATTTGAAAGAGGACAATGAATATATGAACTTCACTACAAAGATATATGAAAAGATTCCTTATTTCCTTAAGCTACTGATTTGAAAATGCAACTGATTTTAGATATTTACCTCTCTGAAGACTACTGTATTTTAAATTTCAGGGAAATAAAACCAAATATTTTGAAGTTTAATTATTTTAGAATCATGTGCTTCACATGGTAGCATGTTTTCTGTGACCTTGGGTAAGTCAAACAACCCATCTGACTCTGATTTTTAAATCTATTTGTTGGACAAATTGTTCTATAATTTAACTTTTAGGCTAAGGTTTTATGATTCTCTGTATTATGTTTCTTCCTTTGATATATATGTAATGCCTTTAGGAGCAGAGGGAAAAGGCTACTATTTTCATTTTACAAATAAACAACAAAAACACAGAAAAGCCAAATTATATCCTAGAAAGTTTAAGACAGATGCAAGATTATGACGTAGGCTTAGCATGTGATGTTGGTCAAGACTCATTGTGTTGTAGGGAAATGATAATAGGCATTCATATGTAGCCAACTTAGGCTCAAATATGACCTGGTTCAAATCTGAACTGTTTACTTCTCTAGTGGCTGAACTGTGAATAATTTACATATACCAAATGTAAAAACAGGCTAACAATACCAATGTAATGTTTATATAGATCTTCTCCAAGTATGAGCTTCCTTCTTCTTTTTTTTTTTTCTTCAATTTGGTATTGCCTCTCTCATGAAAAGCTCATTATTTGAGCTTTCATACAAACATTCCCCGAATGTTTGACTTTTAGAAATATTGTTCAGTTTTTTGCTTTGCTTGAGTTATTGCCAGAGTCAAAGAGACCTCAATAGAAGTGTCTGGGATTGTAAAATTATTTATCAGTTAGAACAGGAAGAACTATGCTGATAAATAGAGACAGGTGGGATTTAGAGCTGTTTGAAATCATAAAACCACAGGCTGATACCTGGCTGGGTGGTCAGGGCTTTCCTTGCTGGCCCTTATTCTGCTGGAAACATTTAGTACTTCCCATTCTCTGTTAAGCCTTCTCCGACTGTGTCCCAATATATGCTTCCACCAAGGTCAAATAATAAGTCTTTTACCAATTGTTAAACCAAATATAAATTAATAGATATAATGTACCCGTTTGTAAGTTATTTTCTCATCAATATTTTAAAAAACATTTGGCATCTGGTATCTCCTTGAGCTAGCAGAGTGCTGGAAGATGGCCAAACAAATATAGAAGTAGAAAATATTTACAAATTCCAAAGACAAGTTCAGCGAGGCAGCATCATTTATTAAGAAAGCACAGGATATTTATAACTGTGATCCTTTTTGTCCACGTGTTATCATATTCTTATTTTCTGTTGGTGATTTTGTTTAATCTGGTTTATGAAATTAAACATATTAATAATAGTTTTCTGAGTGTTCTGTTCCCTGAACAACTTTGAGAAGTACTGTCATACTGCATGAAAACTAAAGTCCTCTGCTTGGATCTGTTAATTTATTCTAATTTGTTGAGAGGCTACAAAATGTGATTAAGAGCACAAATTCTGAGGTCCAGCTATGAGATTTCCAGCTCTGCCACTTACTGGCCATGTAATCTTGGGCCAGCTACTTAACCTGTCTTGGCCAAAGGCTTCTCTTCTGTAAATAAGAATAAATCCAACTGTATAGGTTTGTTATGAAGATTAAATATGCTATAACTTGTCAATTACTTAAAAGAATGACTGACACAGAATAAAAACTTAAGAGCTTTTATTATTGAGCACGGTTATGGACTAGGCTTTGGGTAAAACACTGCAATGTAAAAAAAGTAATACTCTTCACTCAAGGAGTGTAGTCTAGAACCGAGGTCTGCAAACTACAGTCCATAGGCCAAATCTGGCCTTCCATTTGTTTTTGCAAAGAGAGTTTTGTTGAAACACAGTAATTTCTATTCATTTATCTGTGATTGTTTTCATGCTTCAAGGGTAGAGTAGTTAGTTGTGTTGGGTCATCTGGCTCACAAAACCAAAAATATTTACTAACTGGTCTTTGCAGAAAATGTTGCTTCTCGAGTACAGAAGAGACATATGAACTGATAAATTTTTATGCAGTGTGGTATACAGGCTTAGCACAGTTCCTAACATATACTTATCAATTGTGTGCCCTGTGCCTGATTACAGTCTAAGTGAAGATACAGAATAAGACAAGAAAATCTCAATCCATATGGAATTAGAAGCCTAATATGGAGCCTGTTTAGACAATACATGAGAAAATGACCAAAGCATCACAAAGGTTAAGGTGGCACCCCGGTGCTTGGAGTATGACTACACCAGCGTCCAGTGGAGTTATGACTACTTGTAATTAGGTTCCACCAAAATCTATTCAATCTGAATTTCTGTCTGTAACCTCTGCTCAATAAAACCTATCCATTTATTACGAACCTTAGTATGTAATAGGCTGCTAACACAGTCTTGCCCGGAGCAGGTGCTTAATAAAGATTCACTGAATGAGTAAAAGGAATATCATCTATTGTATTATTTACCCTGGATGGACGTTCCTCATTACTTTCCTTGATTCTACACATTCTTTAATGTCCAGGTGAGGTTTTTTTTTTTTTTAATCCTTTAAGATGCCTCCCTTGACTATTATTCCTTGATCTCCCCATTCTTGAAACTTGTATTGCTATTTTATCACAGAGAGATACTGTGTTGTGACTCAGTTGGTGAAAGCACTGAGACAGCAGAAAGGGCAGAGGCCAATCCAGAGGTCTAGGTGAGACTTGAGCTTTTTCTTATAGGAAGGGCAGGCTAAAAGTAGGTAGAGGTTTGCAAATAAGAGCTATGTAGGGCACTAAAGTCTCACAGTGACCAAGACTGACAAAATTCCAATCCTAATAGTGAAGGGAAAAGCAATAAAATCAAGTGGAAAGAGAAATATGATAATAGTTCCTACAGGATACATGTAAAGAGACGCATGATAGAAAAGGGTGTAAATGAAAGAGAGCAATGTATGCTAAGGCCCAGAGGTGAGAGAAAATTTGGTACAATTGAGGAACTTGAAGCATTTCAACTGCCTGGAACAAAGCATTGAAGAAGGGCAGTGGTGAGAAATAAGGCTGTATTGTACAACAAGGGAGAACATTGTAGGCTATAGAAATAGGAATGCATTGAAGGACTTTAAGCAAAGGAATGATATGATTAGTTTTGCATGCTAGAGGTATCATATTGTGTGCAATATAAACAGTAAAGTAGGATGAAGCATGATTATAGGAAGAATACCATATGCCAGGTGCTAAATTTATATTATCCCACTTAATATTCACAACTGCCCTGCAAATTAGAGATAATTATTTTTATTTTATTGATGAGGGGAATAAGATTTCAAGAGATAAAGTAAATTGTCCATAGTTACAAAGCTAAAAAAAGTAGATGAGCTGGAATTAAGTTTCTCAAGATGAATAGCTATGGCTTACCCCCAATGTAAGCTTACCTCCTGCAGCATGGCATAGTGGGGAAAGGATGGGAAGGAGTTGGCCAGGTAAAGACAGAGGGAAGAGCATTCTTGGCTGAGACAACTACATTTGAAAAAATAGAAATATGAGAATTGATTGCACATCCATAAAACCTCATGCTTGACTGTGTCATTGTGTTTTATCAGAAGATATGGCTGGAGAAATAATTTCGGAATAAAATGTCAGAATAAAATAATGTCAGAATAAAATAATCCAAGACGCAGTTAGCATTTGGATATTATCCAACAGCTGACCAGGAACTACAGAAACACCCCCAATCACACCTCAGAAAACGACATGAACAGATTTCAATTACCTCTTGGTTCAAAGAGGTAATTGTAGAGGTAACGTAAAGATGTAAAGATGGGTGTAAGACCATAGCTAGGATGATCACTGTGATATTATTATAATGGACAAGGTTTGAAAAAATGAAGAGCTAAGCTAAGGTAGTGGCAGGAGAAATGAACAGGTGGGAAAGATTTCATGAAACCTAACTTACAAAGTGTAATCAATAAATAAAGTGATGAACCTCCTGGAACTGAAAGCACTTTGAGAAACTGGAAGGAAATAATATTGTAAAGGCTAAGAAGGTTCAGCTCTTGGAAAACCTTGGAGACTAGAGTCTTCAAATTTGGAATTGTTTGTAAAAAAAAAAAAATGAAAAAGTTATCTTTAGGTCTGAATTGGTTTTAGGTTGTAGGAACAGACTTTATAACCCTCAATGTACCCTTTGAGTCATGTAGTTCTGGGACTGTTAACACGTAAACATAAAATCATGTGGTTGATAAGGACTTTAAAAATTACATATATTTTTTTTATCTCTATTCTCAACCTTCACTATTTACTTTACATATAAGCACATTAAAGATAGAAACCTAGCCACAAATTCCTGAATGTGTCCAGTTTTTTTTTTTTTAATATTACGCTACAGTACCTCACTCTTGTTGAAGTTTAGGATTAAATGAAGCTCTTGTTTTAATGTTAAGGACTGAGAAAAAGGTCATGCTAATGGAGGGACCCATTAGAGGCAGTGACTTACTTTACCTTTTAGATTTATTTTGTATATTTAATGGCTGATACAAAGTACATTGGGGAAGAAGTAAGCATAATTGGACTTGTACCCTGAGAGATGAGAAAAAACATTTAATTGTTACATTGTTTCTTCTAAAAGGACATATTATAAGCTTTTTAAGGTTACCACCTGTGAGTGAGGACCACTCCAGAAAATTTATAATTATGCAGTTTCCTAAATCCACATATTCAGTGACTGGTTTCCCAGTAAGTGAAGCTCAGTCAAGAATTTTCAAAACATGGAGCAATAGTATTAACTCTTAACATTTTAAGTGCAGTAAGAAAAAGAGTGAGTTTTAGAGTATATTACTTTAATGCCTATATATATTTCAGACAGATCTGCATATGTTTATGCATTCTTTAAAAGTAGCCACATGTATTTTTGCGTATCTTTTATGTGGTCCTGGATATGCAAACTAAAATAATCACAAATTCCTATAAATCTTTTATATACATCTATATCTATCTATTTCTATCTATATCTATATCTCTCTTTCAAAGCCATACTCATACATATGAGGACTTAATGTAGTTAAATTGTAATGCTGGTCAGTATTTATAAAAGAGAATAATAATATCAAATATTTTATTTCTGTGAAGAATAACAAACATTTTATTTTTGTTTATTCTCTGGTCTTAATAATTAGGTTCTACCCTGATTACAAACATATATCAAGTGTTTACTATTTAATTTACTCCTTACAAAGCGCTATAAAATGATTGCTATTATCCCAAATTTAAGCATGCATTCTCAATTGTGAAGTTCATATTTTTAACATAGTGTATCATGAGTTCATAAAAACTTCATGTCTCATCTTTAAGATGAAGACAGTTCTTACCATATAGGGTGGTTGTAAAGGTAAGAGTAATGCTTAAAAAATCTCTTGGCATGGTTTCTAGCATATTATGAGACATTCTAAATGCTATGGGGACTTATAGTGTAAATAGAAACACTTCTGTTTTTTAAAGTGTCAGTCATTCCCTGTCAGCCTATGCAAGTTTCAATGCAAATGTGCTTCTGGCAAAATTAAACTGACCAGCAAGCCATGTTCATTGCTTAGCTGTCCCTTAGGCTTTCCCTGCCCTAATGGAAATGGAGAGTTCATTTTATCTGGTAGAGTCTACTTTAAATACTATCTGGAGCAAAGCAAGGTAAAAATAGATTTAAAGTAAATAATTAAATATATAAAGAAGCATTGTCTCATGGTTACTAACTCCATTGTTTCTTTCAGTAATATGCAGTTTAGATTTTTTTCCCAGCCAAATTCTCCTTTGAATTCATATTATATAGACCTAGCTTTGGGGTCATATGTGTACATATATACTCCCAGATATCCACAGATAGGCATATAGGCTTGTGGAAGGGGCGTGTATGTGTGCGTGTGCGTGTGTGTGTGTGTGTGTGTGTGTGCCTGTCTCTGTGCTTATTACTATATGCACAAGGAAACAAGAGAGAAGGAGCAAGAACAAGAAACTAATGTACACAGGAAGGAAGATAACTGTTTTGTTCAACCTATATAATCAATACCTACTGTAGTGTCTGAAACAAAAAGCATTTTTAGGAGCTCAATAAATCTTTGTTAATGCATGCATATAGATTTATAGGTATTTAAAGTGTAGCTGCATATGTGCATAAATATATTAAAATAGCCTTCTACTTTCAGGAAGTCTATTTGTCATTCAGAATTTTTGTCACTCTATAAGTTAGGAGGAATAGATCTGTGTTATATCTATTTTCAAAAGATCCTTATTTTACTTTTCTAGTAATGAGACTGAAATAGCCGTATTTTCTCTGACTAGGTCTTGGAATTAGGTAACTCCCACAGACAGCAAAAGATTTTTTTTATTAATCTTTTCATAATTAGGAGTTGTTAGAACATTGAAAAAGCAGTATGAAATCTACCAGAAATCAGGCATATTCTTAGCACAGTGCAGATGCTCCCAACTTTAAAAATGTACAAGTATGAGTGACAGTTAAGCAGGTTGTACTCTAATTTGAGATTCAACTAAGTGTAAATAATTAGACTATATTAGTTGGAAGTATTTACTGAAATGTTTTTCAGTAGGACCCTCCTAAACATCATCTTTTCAATAACAACAGATATAATAATCACAGTAACTATCAAATATGTACTCTAAAGCAAGTATCTGCTAGGAATTTCCCATATTCTGCCTCATTTAAATTGTACAGCAGTCCTATTAAGTGGCTTTATTTTTCTTATTTTACACATGGAAACATTGAGGCTCAGAGAAATGATATAACTCCTCAAGGCCGTGGTACTTATGCATGGTGGATCACAAGTCAATCAGACATTCAGGGAATAAATATATATTTTGTATCTGTCAAGATCCAGGTTAGCTTTATATTGGTAGGGAAAACAGAAATTGTTTCTAGTATCTTGAACCTTACAGATTTAAAACTAGGTGTTTCTGACTTTGAAGCCCTTGAACCTATTTTACTCTATTATAAAATATGCTGTTCTTGAGGGAAAATCCATGCAGTTGCATAAGCTGGGCATTTAGACTACAAAATTTCATATTTTCATTGGAAAACAGAGCATTTGAGATTAGCAAATTGAAGAATCCCTGCTTTCAGTTGACTCACTCTAGCCCTGCCCTTGCTTTCTTTGGTCATGTCTTCTGTCTGCCACACTTTTCTACAGGTCTGCCATCAGGGCTTATCTCTGGATATGCACAGTAGGTTGAAGAAAAGCAGACAGACAGCAAATTGCTTTCAAAAAAGAAAAAGCAGCGAGAGAGAAGGTTATAGTCTGAATCTAAACTCAAGAGTAGCTTACAATGTAACAGACAGAGAAAAAGGAAAATGGAAACAGAACAGAACAGAAGTTAGTCTGCTATGGGAAGGCCTTCCAGCAGCGTGGGAGAAGTATTTGCCATGGCAACTATTGCATCATCCTGCAGGGGTGGCAGGAATGCCTCAAGGGGAAAAGAGGACACCTCTTAAAATCCCATCTCCTGTTTACTAAAGCTAGAAATTCCATCAGAAAAACGCTGATACAAAAGGAAGAATACTTCTCTCCTTCTAACCTGACAATTGATTTTATGATCAGAGAGGAAGTTAGTTACCTAATGGCCCAGTTCATTTCTCTTTGTTACCTAGCCTTGCTCTAGTACAAGTTATTTAATATCGGTTTGCCTGTTAATCCCATTGTCTAATGAATAAACTGCCAAAAATCGGGGTACCCATGGAATTTATTGTTCAAGCAAGGACACCTTTGAGAGTAAAAGTGAATACTATTAATTACACTGGGAGAACGGACAAAACCCAGAACTAACCCTGGTAAATTGAGATAAATGCTTATCCTAAAATATATTTCCACTTCCTGCAAATATTTGTGGAAGTAAATGAAGACCACTCAAATGTGAATAAGCAGAGGCTATTTATTCAGAAATTTCTATATAGCAAAGGAATCAGCCACCATCACTTGGATTTGACACAGACTCAGAAGTGGGTAAGGGAGTAGGAAAGCATCATAGCAAGGGGTGTGGTGGGGGAAGGCTTCTAGTCTGTTCTGATTGGAGGTTGTTGGCATGGAGGAATTTGGAGGCAGCATAACTATAAATGGGACATCCTATGTGATTAGTTTGCAGATAATATTTGTTCTTCTCTGGTTCTATGTTGTTACTATGGGCAAAAATTAGGGAAGCTGGGAGTCACTGACAAAGTCATCGCCATTTTGAGCTAGTTGCTGCAGAGATAAAGATCTATTGGGAAGATCTGTTGGGAAGAGGCAGTGGAGCAGGATGGCCAAATAGAGCTGTCCAGTGATTGCCCCCTACCCTGCTAGCAGGAACAACACATTGACCAACCATTCACACAAGAATGCACCCTCATAAGAATAAAAAATCAGGTGACCAATTATAGTACCTGTTTTGAAAATCATATCAAGGAAAGAGGCACTAAAGAGGAAAGCAGACATCTTGAATTGTCAACATCATCCCTCGCCCATCCCCTGGCAGTGACAGCAGCTGGCCACATGATGCTTAGAGAGAATCTGTGTGCTTGGGAGACAGAGCAAAGTGAGAGGTGGACTTGGCATTGGAAATCAGTGCTGTCCTATAACAGTGGAAAGCAACACAGGGCAAAAATTGGCTGGCACACATGGAAGGAGCATTTAGACCAGCCCTATCCAGAAGGGAATCATTCATCCCAGCAACTAGAACCAGTTCTGGCTAGTACCACCATTGCATGCTAAAGGGCTCTGGGGCTCTCAGCCACAATAACTGAAATTTTTGGGTAAGTCTTGGTGCTAGGCTGGGCTTGCGGCAGGTGCATGTGGGATGCACATAACCTAGTGATACACCAGCTAGGGTAGCCAAGTAAGCACTTGTGTTTCCTTTTTCTTATCTTTCCTTTTTGTCTTCCTTCTGTTTAAGGAGAGAAGAAGGGAGAGTAAAAAGGACTTTGTTTGGTAACTTGGATACAGCTCTACCACAGTATAATAGGGCAGTAGGCAGAAGTCCCCATTTCAGGCTGTAGCTCCTAGATGACATTTCTGGATGTATCCTAGGCCATAAGGGAACCTGCTGCCTTGAAGGGAAGAAACCAATCCTGGCAGAATTCGTCACCTGTTAACTAATGAGCCCTTGAGTCTTGAATAAGCATCCATTGTTGCCAGATATGTCACAGGTCTTGGGTGAGACCCATTGCTGTGCTGGCTTCAGAGGTGACCTAGCACATTCCCAGCTGTGGTGACCATGGAGAAGGATTCCTTCTGTTTGAGAAAAGGAAAGGGAAGAGTAAAGGGAACTTTGCCTTGCAGCTTGGGTACCAGCTTGTCCACAATGAAGTAGAACACTAAGTGGGCCTCTGGGGTTTTTGATTCTAGACTTTGGTTCCTACATGAAATATTTGGGCCCATCCTGGGCCAAATGGAGCATAGTCCATAAGGGAGAGACACAGGCCTGTCAGCATTCACCACAAGCTGACTGAAGAGTCCTCAGGCCTTGAGTGAACATTGGAAGTATCCACACAGTACTTTCCATGGGTCTGAGTAAGACCCTCGCACTCACAGGAAGAAGCTCCCTCTGTTTGAGGAGAGAAGTGGTAACAGGGAGAAGGGTTTTGTTTTGTGGCTTAGGTACCAGCTCAGCTGCAGTTGCATAGAGTACTAAGTGGCTTCTTAAGCTTCCCAAATCCAGATCCTGGATCCCAGATGGCATTTTTGGAGCTAGTCTGGGCTGGGAGGCTGGAGGAAGCTTGCTGCTCTAAAGGGAAGGACATAAGCCTGACTGGATTTGCTGTCTGTAGAAGGTTAAGCAGCTGGGCCTTGAAGGAACATCAGTGGTAACCAGTCAGTGGTTGCCATGGGTCTTGGTGGAGACCCACTGTCATGCTGGCTTCAGGTATGACCCGGCATAGTCCCAGTGGTGGTAGCCAGAGGGTTATGTCATCCCTCCCTAGCTCCAAGCAGCTCAGCACAGAGAGAGAATGTTTGTTTGTTTGGGGGAAAGTAAGCAAAGAGAACAGGAGTTTCTATTTGGTAGTCTCAGGAATTCTTCTGGATCTTACTCAAGAACACCAAGATGGTACCTCTACAGGTCTGCAAGAGTCAAGCATTCTTGGGCTTGGGGTGTCTTCTAATGCAGATACAGCTGCAGTGACCAAATACTTAGATCACTTTGAATATCTGGATTGGAAATCCTTCCCAAGAAGGATGTATACAAGTAAGCCTAGACTGTCAAGACTACAATAAATACCTAACTCTTCAATGTCCAGACATTGACCAATATCCACAAGCATTAAGACCATCTAGGAAAACATGACCTCACCAAATGAACAAAATAAGGCACCAGAGACTATTCCCACAGTGAAAGAGATATGTGACCTTTCAGACGAAGAATTCAAAATAGCTGTTTTGAGGAAGCTCAATGAAACGCAACAGAACACAAAAGTAATTCAGAATCCTGTCAGATAAATTTAACAAGGCTGGACACAGTGGCTTACGCCTGTAATCCCAACACTTTGGGAAGCTGAGGTGAGTGGATCACAAGGCCAGAAGATTGAGCCCATTCTGGCTAACATGGTGAAACCCCGTCTCTACTAAAAATACAAAAAATTAGCTAGGCAGGGTGGCACATATCTGTAGTCTCAGCTACTCGAGAGGCTGAGGCAGGAGAATTGCTTGAGCCCGGGAGGCATAAGTTGCAGTGAATCAAGATCACACCACTGCACTCCAGCCTGAGTGACAGAGCAAGATTCTGTGTCAAAAACAACAACAACAAAAAACAGAGATTGAAATAATTAAAAACAATTGAGCATCAATTTGGGAGCTGAAAACTTCAATTGATACACTGAAGAATGCATAAAAGTCTCTTAATAGCAGAATGGATCAAGCAGAAGAAAAAATTAGTGAGCTTGAAGACAGGTAATTTGAAAACATTTAGCCAGAGGAGATAAAAGAAAAACAAAAAACAACGAAGCACGCCTATAAGATCGAGAAAATAGCCTCAAAAGGCCAAATCTAAGAGTTACTGGTTTTAAAGAGGAAGTAGATGGAAAGTTTGGGGTAAAGTTTATTTGAAGGGACAATAACAGAGAACTTCCCAGACCTTGAGAAATATACCAATACTGAAGTCCAAGAAGGCTGTAGAACACCAAGCAGATTTAACTCAAAGAAGACTACTGCACAGCATTCAATAAGCAAACTCCCAAAGGTCAAGGATAAAGAAAGAATCCTAAAAGCAGCAAGAGAAAAGAAACAAATAACATACTAAGAAGCTTCAACACATCTGGCAGCAGATTTCTCAGTAGAATCCTTACCAGCTGGGAGAAAGTAGCATGACGTATTTAAAAGGCTGAAGAAGAAAACCTTTTTATCTTACAATTCTATATACAGTGAAAATATCCTTCAAACATGAAGGAAAGATAAAGACTTTCCCAGACATACAAAAGGTGAGGGACTTCATAAACAACAGACTTGTCCTCCAAGAAATGCCAAAGAGAGTTCTTTACCCTGAAAGAAAAGGACATTAATGATCAATAAGAAATCATCTGAAGGTATAAAACTCACTGGTAAGCACACAGATAAATATAGAATATTATAACACTGTAATTATGATGTATAAATGATTCATATCTAGAGTAGAATGAAAAGACAAACCTATTGAAAATGATAAGTACAATAACTTTTGGAGACATAGAAAGTATAATAATATGATATAAATAGAAACTACAAAAAGTTAAACGGGGGTGAAATTAAAATGTCAAGTTTTTATTAGTTTTCTCTTTGCTCATTTGTTTGTTTTTGCAGTTGCGTTAAGTTGTCATCAGTGGCAAATAACATGTAAGGCATTATTTGCAAATGTCATGGTAACTCAAAAAACCTACAACAGATACACAAAATATAAAAGAAAAAAATTAAAACATACCACCAGAGAAAATCACCTTCGCTAAAAGGAATACAGGCAGGAAAGCAGGGAGGCAGGGAGGCAGGGAGAGAGGAAAGGAGGCAGGGAGGGAGGTAGGCAAGCAGGGAGGTGGGCAGGGAGGCAGGAAGGCAAGAAGAAAGGAAGAAAGGCCTACAAAACAACCAAAAAACAAATAACAAATTGGCAGGAGTAAGTCCTTGCTTATGACTAAGACCACTGAATGTAAATGGGCCAGACTTTTCAATTAAAAGACAAAGAGTGGCTGAATAGATACACACACACACACACACACACACACACACACACACACACACACACACGAGACCCCAAAATCTGTTGCTTACAAGAAACACACTTCACCCATAAAACACAAATAGAGTGAAAGTAAAAAAGATGGAGAAACATATATCATGCAAATGGGAACCAAAAAAGAGCAGAAGTCACTATACCTGTAACAGACAAAATGGTTTTAAGACAAAAACTACATAAAGAGGCAAAGAAGGTCATTATATGATGATAAGGGGTCAAGTCAGCAAAAGGATATAGTAATTGATAATATATATGCACCCAACAGTGGAGCACCCAGATATATAAAGCAAATATTATGAAAGCTAAGGCGAGAAAAAATCCTCAGTACAACAGTTGCTGGAGACCTCAACACCCCACTTTCAGCATTGAACAGATCATCCAGGCAGAAAATAAAAAAAAATCAGATTCGGTTTGCAACATGGACCAAATGGGCCTAATAGACATTGACAGGACAGCTCCCCCAATGGCTGCAGAATACACATTCTTCACCTTAGCACATGGGTCATTTTTAAGGATTGCCCATATGTTTGGCCACAAAATAAGCCTTTAAAAATTCAAAAAATTGAAATAATTTAAAATATCTTCTCTGCCCAAATGGGATAAAACTAAAAATCAATAAGAGGAATTTCAGAAAGTATTAAATATACAAACACATGGAAATTAAACAATATGCTCCTGAATGTGTCTAGTGTGTCAATGAAGAAATTAAAAAGGAAATGTTAAAATCTCTTAAAAAATGAAAATGGAGACAGAATATGCCAATATCTATGGAACACACTGAAACCAATACTAAGAGAAATGTTTATAGCAATAAGCACTTACATTAAGCAAGTAGAAAAACTTCAAATAAACAACCAATGATGAATCTTTTTTATTTTTTTTGAGACAGAGTCTTACTGAGTCACCCAGGCCAGAGTGCATTGGCAAAATCTTGGCTCACTGTAACCTCTGACTCCTGGGTTCAAGCTATTCTCCTGCCTCAACCTCCCAAGTAGCTGAGACTACAGGTCCCCACCACCACACCTAGTTAATTTTTATATATATATATATATTTTTAGTAGTGATGAGGTTTCACTATGTTGGCCAGACTGGTCTTGAACCCCTGACCTCATGATCTGCCCACCTTAGCCTTCCAAAGTGCTGGGATTACAGGCTTGAGTCACCACACCCAGCCAATTCATCTTAAAGAACTAGAAAAGCAAGAGCAAACCAAACCGCAACTTAGTAAAATAAAATAAAGATCAGACCAGAATATATGAAATTGAAGCAAAAATACAATAAACAAAATTTTTTTCAAAAGATAAAAGTGACAAACTTTTAGCCAGACCAACTAAGAAAAAAAGATCCAACTAAATAAAATCAGAAATGAAAAAGGAGACATCACAACTGATACCACAAAAGTTCAAAGGCTCATTAGAGACTACTATGAGGAACTATATGCAAGTACATTGGAAAATGTAGAGGAAATGCATAAATTCCTGGACAGATACAACCCATCAAAATTCAACCACAGGACAATATATGCAAGTACATTGGAAAATGTAGAGGAAATGCATAAATTCCTAGACAGATACAACCCATCAAGATTCAACCACAGGACAATCTAAAACCTGAACAGACCAATAACAAGTAACAAGATTGAAGCCATAAGAAAAATTCTCCCAACAAAGAAAAGCCCAGGACCCAATGTCTTCACTGCTAAATTTTTATCAAACATTTAAAGAAGAACTAATACCAGTCTTATTGAAACTATTCTGAAAAGAGGAGAGAATCTTTCTGAATGCAATATATGAGGCCAGTATTACCCTTACGTCAAATACAAACAGAGATGTATCATAAAAAAAAAAATTACAGGCCAATATTTCTGATTAATATTGATGTAAAAGTTCTCAACAAAATACTAGAAAACCAAATTCAACAACACTTAAAAGGTCACTCATCACAATCAAGGGAGATTTATCTCAGGGAATACATGGATGGTTCAGTATATGCAAATCAATCGGTGTGATACATTATATCAACTGAATGGAGAATAAAAACCATATGATTCTTTTAATTGATGCAGAAAAATGATTTGGTAAGATTTAACTTTCCTTCATGATAAAAACCCTCAAAAACCTGGGTATAGAAGGAACATACCTCAATGTAATAAAGACATATATGACATACCCACAGCTAGTATCATGCTGAGTGGGGAAAACTGAAAGCCTTTCCTCTAAGATCTGGAACATGACAAGGACACCCACTTTCACCACTGTTATTCAGCGTAGTATTGGAAATCCTAGTTACAGTAATCAGACAAGAGAAGGAAATAAAGACCATCTGCACTGTAAAGCAGTAAGTCAGATTCTCCTTGTTTGCAGATTATAAGATCTAGAAAAACCTAAATACTTTACCAAAAACCTATTAGAACTTGTAAACAAATTCAGTAAAGTTTCAGGATCCAAAAATTAACATGCAAAACTTGGTAGCATTTCTATATGCCAACGTGAATAATCAAAAAAAGAAATCAAGAAAGTAATCTTGCTATAATAGCTATACATAAAATTATATACATAGGAATAAAGTTCACCAAAGTAGTGAATGATCTCTACAATGAAAACTACAAAACACTTATGAAACTGAAGAGGACACAAAAGCATGGAAAGATATTCCATGTTCATTGATTAGAAGAATCAATATTGTTAATCTATTAATTAATCCATACTACCCAAATCGATCTACACATTCAGTGAAATCCCTATCAAAATACCAATGACATTCTCACAGAAATAGCTAAAACCATCTTTAAAAAATTGTATGGAACCACAAAAGATATAGAATATTTAAAGGAATTCCGAGCAAAAAGAGCAAAACTGGAGGAATCACATTGCCTAAATTCAAATTATACTAGAGCTGTAGTAACCAAAACTGCATATTACTGGCATAAAAACAGACACATAGACCAATGGAACATAATAGAGAACCCAGAAATAAATTCATACATCTACAGTGAACTCATTCTTGACAGAGGCACCAAGAACATATACTGGGGAAAGGACAGTCTCTTTACTAAATAGTCCTGGGAAAACTGAATATCCATTTAAAGAAGAATGAAATTAGATGCTATCTCCTACTATATACATAAATCAAAGTGAATGAAAGTTCAATCTAACTCCTGAATATATGAAACTACTTAAAGAAAACATTGAGGAAACTCTCTAGGACATTGGTCTGGTAAAAAAATTTTTGAGTAATATCTCAAAAACACAAGCAACCAAGGTAAAAATGTAAAAATGGGGTCACACTGAGGTACAAAGCATCTGTACAGCAAAGAAACAATCAACAAACTGAAGAGAAAACCCACAGAATGGGATAAAATGTTTGCAGACGACCCATCTGACAAGGGATTAAAGGCCAGAATATATAAGGAGCTCAAATAACTCAATAGGAAAAAAAGAATCTAATTGAAAAAATGGGCAAAAGATCTGAATAGATATATCTCAAAGGAAGACAAACAAATGGCAAACAGGTATATGAAAAGGTGCTCAACGTCATTGCTTGTCAAAGAAGTGCAAATCATGGCTGTGCATGGCTCATGCCTGTAATCCCAACACTTTGGGAAGCCTAGGCAGGCAGATCACCTGAGGTCAGGAGTTCAAGACCAGCATGGCCAACATGGTGAAACCCTGTCTCTACTAAAAATACAAAAAAAAAATTAGCCAGACAAGGTGGCACACACCTGTAGTACCAGCTACTCAGGAAGCTTAGGCAGGAGAATCGCTTGAACTCAGGATTGCAGGGGGCTTAGATTGTGCAACTACACACCAGTCTGGGTGACAGAGCAAGAGTCCATCTCCAAAAAAAAGCAAATCACAACTAAATGTATGATATCATCTCACCCCAGTAAAAATGACTGGTGAGGATGTTAAGAAAAGGGAACACTTTATATCTTGGCAGAAATACAAGTTAGTGCATGGAGAAAAGTCTGGACATTCCTCAGAAAGCTAAAAATAGAACTACCATATGATCAAGCAAACACACTGATAGGTATACACCCCAAAGAAGGAAAATCAGTATAACAACCAGATGTCTGCATTCCCATGTTTACTGCAGCACTACACACAATAGCCAAGATTTGGAAGCAACTTAAATGTTCATCAGCAGACAAATGGATAAATAAAATGTTGTAATCATCCACAATGGAATACTATTCAGCCACTAAAAAAGAATGACGTACTGTCATTTACAGCAACATGGATGGAATTGGAGGTCATTACATTCAGTGGAATAAACGAAGCACAGAAAGACAAACTTCACATGTTCTTACTCATTTGTGGGGGCTAAAAATGAAAACAGCTGAACTCATGGAAATAGTAAAATGATGGTTACCAGAGGCTAGGAAGGGTAGTGGTGGGAGATGGGTGATGATGGAAATGAGAATGGTTAATAGGTACAAAAATATAGATAAATAAAATGAATAAGATCTAGTATTTGATAACAGGATTATTGCTGTCAATAGAAATTTATTATACACTGCAAAATAAAAAAGAGTAAAATTGGAATGTTTATAACACAAATGATAAATCCTTGAGGTGATAGATACCCTATTTACTCTGATATGATTATTATGCAATGTATGCCTCTATAAAGTATCTCATATTACATAAATAAATATACCTACTAACTACCCATAAAAATTAAAAATATATATTTTTTAAGATCTGTTGTTATAAATGATCTGGCCATAATTTTTTTTTTGTAGATTAAGGCTCTCAAATTTAGTTGTGTATTTGTTAAAATATCTTTGGAGAGTTACAAGGACACTTAGTCCAGGTTGTATGTCACTTGTAATATAACTTTGTATTTTTAATAAGTAATCATTAAATGTGTATCATTTGGAGCTAATCATTATTGTTTTATATCTGATGTATGTGTCTTTCTAATTTATCTGCTTTTGAACACTTAAAGGAAATTTTAGCCTGTTTGTCTACAAAGCTTCCATCAAACTATAATTTTGAAATGCTCAATTTTGTGTTGGCAGTACTTCAAGAAGTGCAAACGTGCACACACAAAGGGTTATATTTATCTGTAGTTACAATTTATCTATATTTTACATAAATTTCTCAAATATTCTTATATAAGATGAAGCATTGCCCCTAATTACTTTAGTGCTCTCATGTCCTCTGTACTCACAGTTACACACCCCTGGCCAAAATGAGGAAGCCTGGTTGCTGGCTTTGGGGAAGGTAGCATGTGCAGATGTGGCCAACTCTGGGTTGTTCCATATGCATTTTGCCAATGGAAAAAGAATTAACACATTTATGAACTTTAATTCTAATTGCATTCTGGTTCTGAAGTCTAATTATTTAAGGATTTAAGTAAATTGGTGTGCTTTTACAAGAAAGAAACATTACCCATAGGGATCTGTTGGCTGAATTTCTGTAGTGTGAAATACAAGACTTTCAAAATCTAAACAGTTTACTTTGTTAGTGACAGTCAATGATCTCTAATCAAGGCAAAACTCTTAACAAAAGTAAGATGTGTTTAAAATTTATATGTAATTAAATTGATAATTTATAATTTTATAAATGATTTTTCCTGTTTTAGTCACCTAGTATTCTATATCCATAAAACCAATATATGTGATCCCTAACAAGAGTAATGAATAATGGCTGATAGTTTATTGATTTATGTCAGGTACCTAAAAACCCTGAGGAAGATACTATGGGGACATAATAGCAGCATAAGGCTATCTCCATTCGTAAGAGGGTCATTAGTTCTGAGTGAGATGAACTTTGGTTCCATAACTTTGTACAAGTTACTTAATTTCTCTGAGTTCCAGTGAGTGCTGGTATGAAATAGTGATTATAACACAAACCTCACAGAACTGTTAAGAAAGCCACACAGTGTTTCATGCTTGCTTTCCTGGGAACTGAGCACAGAACGAGGACTGAGCTGACTTGGATTCGAGTCTAGTTTTATGACTTTTGACAACAATTTCTCTGTTCTGGGCCAGAGGTTTCTCAGATGCTCTCCAAGTCCCTTTCTACCTCTAAGTTTCTCTGTTTTTGAAAACACAAATACAGTGCAATGTGTCATCATCTGCTGTACTCTTATGACTTGTCTTATCTTTCTAGGATGTCAAAATATTATAGATATTCTTGCATTCTAACCCCACTTTCTGTTGATCTCTAAAGTCGTATCAAATTTCAATTCCTTTTATTGATTAAACAAAATTCCTATCTTTAATTTGTTTCAAAAATTTTGCCTACCAATTCCCCACAGAATTTCACGAACTGTCCGTTTCCCTCTTACTTTTGTTCAAGTGTTCCTTTGGCAAGAAGTGCCTTTCCTCATGCCTTCTCCTTCATCTATAGTTATTAAAATCCTACTCATCCTCCAGAGTTAGCTAAACTGTTAACTCCTCTATATATGCTTCCTTTGCCCTCTTGCTGTCAAGTAACCACCCCTTCTCTGGATTCCCAATTGACTTACATATCTTTTATAAATATCTACTGGAAAGAACAGAAGTTTTGAAGCCAGTGAGCCTTTGGTTTGAATTTGAATTTTTTTTTTTTTGTCTGGTACAACCTAGCAGTTTGTTTAACCCTAGTGGCCTCAGTTTCTTCATCTATTAAATAAATAGGATAAAACCTACCTAATGTGGTTGTTTTACAGATTTTATAGATTAATGCATGGAAAGCCTGGGGTGTAGTAAGTGCTCATTAAATGATTATGATGAAAACTGTTCCTAACTTTTTTTCTCATCTAACGATTATCTAGATAGGTATGTATTTATTTATTTATTTTGAGAGGGAGTTTCGATCTGTCCCTGAGGCTAGAGTGCAGTGGCATGATCTTGGCTCTCTGCAGCCTCCACCTCCCGGGTTCAAGTGATTCTCCTGCCTCAGCCTCTGGAGTAGCTAGGATTACAAGCATCCACCACCACACCCGGCTATTTTTGTATTTTAGTACAGATTAGGTTTCATCATGTTGGCCAGGCTGATCTCAAACTCCTGACCTCAACTGATCCACCCATCTTGGCCTCCCAAAGTCCTGGGATTACAGGATTACAAGCATGAGCCACCATACCCAGCTGGTATTTTATTTTTATAATTCATTTGTAAACCTCTAAAAGGTATGGATTATATTTTATTCTTTGAAACATAGCAGCTCCTTACAGCCCCTTCATAGTGTAAGAAGTACTTTTCTGCACTCATTTCTTACATTTAAAAAATCTCAATAGCCATGCTCATTGTAGAAAAATTAGGAAAGTCTTAAAACAAGAAAAGAAAATTAAAACTTGCATAATGCTGTAATTTTAAGATAACTACTGTCAGTATTTTGATTTTAGATAATTTTCTAGTGTACATGTATATACATCTGTATAGAATATATACATAGAATTGAATTTTATCATCTTCTAGAGGATGGGGGAGATTACTCCTGGTTAAGAGCCACTGTTCCAGACCTATGGGAAAAAAGGTAGGAGGATGCTGTGTTGAAGAGGGCATAGTACTTTAGAGGAATCAAAACAAGTTTGATGTGGCTGGATCATAGACTATGTAGTGATATCTGATTCTAAATCAGGCTGGATTTATACCATGCAGGACCTTGAAGATCCTGCTAGATATTTGGGACTTAGAAGCTAGCAAACTTGTGAGCAACAGAGCATGATATAATTCATATTTGTGTCTAGGGAAGATCACTTTCATAGATCTAGGTCAAAAGTAGATTAGAGGGCTTCAAGAATATGTAAGGAAAACATTTTGGTGACTTCTGCAGTAAACCACTCAAGAATATGGATAATTACTTTCAATATGGTGAAAACATTATGTATTCTAGAAATATCTAAGAAAATTAGCGAGACTTGATAATTTACTGACTATTGGAAGTACAGGGAAAGAGATTGTCAGAGATGACTGCTAGGTTTCTGACTTAAATAGCTGCATAAATGGAAGTGTCATATCCTAAAATAGAAAAAAATAGAGAAGGAAGAAGAAGTCTGAGGCAGAAATTCAGTTTAGTCTTGGACATAATGAATTTGAAGTTCCAGTAATAGGCAAACAATTTGATAAAAGGGTCTGGAGCTCAGAGAAGGGTTGTAGGTTAGAAAAAGACTTGGAAGTTATCATCATTTGAGTGATAATAAAGTGTAATGGAATTAACAAGGAAACCTAGGAAAAGGTATAAAATAGAAAAACAAGAGAAAGTCTGAATCTTAAGGAACTTGGGCATATAAAAGTCTTGATACTGCAAGAAGAGCCAGTAAAAATACTAAAAGGGATTACATTTCTTCCTGGTTCAGTCTTGCAAGAGTGTATATGTCCAGGAATTTATCCATTTCATCTAGATTTTCTAGTTTATATGCAGAGGTGTTTGAATATTCTCTGAGGGTTGTAACAGACTAATAATGAGGTCTGAAATTGAGACAGTAATAAATAGCCTACCAACCAAAAAGAGAGCAGGACCAGACAAATTCACAGATGTACAAAGAAGATGTATAAAGAAGAGCTGGTACTAATCCTACTCCATAAAATTGAGAAGAGACTCTCTCTAACTCATTCTGTGAGGCCAGCGTCATTCTGATATCCAAGCCTGGTAGAAATAACAACAAAAAAGGAAAACGTCTGGCCATTATTCTTGATGAACATTGATGTAAAAATTCTCAACAAAATACTAGCAAACCAAATCCAGCAGCATGTCTAAAAGCTTATCTACCACAATAAAGTAGGCTTTATATCTGGGATGCAAAGTTGGTTTCACATACACAAATCAATAAATGTGATTTATCACATAAACCGACATAAAGACAAAAACCATGATTATTTCAATAGATGCAGAAAAGAGTTTCAATAAAATTCAACATCCATTCATGTTAAAAACTCTTAAAAACTATCAATAAACAAGATGTTGAAAGAACATACCTCAAAATAATCAGAGCCAGATACAATAAACCCATAGCCAAAATCATATTGAATGAAAAGCTGGAAGTATTCCCCTGTGAAAACTGGCACAATAAAAGGATGCCCTTTCTCACCACTCCTATTCAACATAGCATTAGAAGTCCTGGTCAGGGCAATAAGGAAAGAGAAAGAAAGAAAGAAAGTGTATTCAGATATGATGAGAAGCCGTCAAATTATTTCTATTTGCAGATGACATGATCCTACATCTAGAAAACCCCACTGTCTCAGCTCAAAAGCTTTATGAGCTGATAAATAACTTCAGCAAAGTCTCAGAATGCCAGTGCAAAAATCACTGGCATTTTTATTCACCCACCACACTCAAGCTGAGAGTCAAATCATGAATGAACTCCCATTCACAACTGCCACAAAAAGAATAAAATACAGATGAATACAGCTAACTAGAAAGGTGAAAGATCTCTACAAGGAGAACTGCAAACCACTGCTCAAAAAAATCAGAAACCACTGCTCAAAAAAATCAGGGACGACACAAATGGAAAAATATGCCATGCGCTAGATAGGAAAAATTAATATCATTAAAATGGCCATACTGCCTAAAGCAACTTATGGATTCAATGCTATTCCTATTAAAGACCATTTAGATTCTTCACAGAACTAGAAAAAACTATTTTAAAATTCATATGGAACCAAAAAGAGCCCAAAAAGCCAAGGCAAAAAAAAAAAAAAAAAAAAAAAAACAGAGCTGGAGGCATCTCGCTATTTGACTTAAAACTATACTTACTACAGGGCTACAGTAACCAAAAGAGCATGGTACTACTGGTACAAAAACAGACACATAGACCAATGGAACAGAAAAGAGAACCTAGAAATAAGACTGCACGCCTACAACTATCTTATCTTCAACAAACCAGACAAAAACATTTACATAGTCAACAAACATATAAAAAATAGCTCAACATCACTGATAGAGAAATGGAAATCAAACCCACAGTAAGATACCATCTCATGCCAGTCAGAATGGCAATTATTAAAAAGTTAGGAAACAACAGATGCTGGAGAGGATGTGGAGAAATAGGGACAGCTTTACACCGTTGGTGGGAATGTAAATTAGTTCAACCATTGTGGAAGACAGTATGGCAATTCTTCAAGGACCTAGAACCAGAAATACCATTTGACCCAGCAATCTCATTACTGGGTATATACCCAAAGGAATATCAATCATTCTACTATAAAGACACATGCACATATATGTTTACTGCAGCACTATTTACAATAGAAAAATCATGGAACCAACCCAATGCCTATCAAAGACTGGATAAAGCAAATATGATACATATACACCATGGAATACTACACAACCATAAAAAAGAAATGAGATTATGCCATTTGCAGGGACATGAATGAAGCTGGAAGCCATTATCCTAAGCAAACTAACACAGAAACAGGAAACCAAACTCTGAATGTTCTCACTCATATGTGGGAGCTGAACAGTGAGAACACATGGACACAGTAGGGGAACAACACACACCAGGGACTGTTGCGTGATGTGGGGTGGTGAGAGAACTTAGAGGAGGTTCAAAGGTGCAACAAACCACCATGGCACACATATACCTAACTAACAAACCTGCGCGTGTATCTGGGACGTAAAATAAAATAAATCAAGCAATGGGGAAACAAAGTCCCTGAACAGTTAGCACAGTTCCGTAAATGGTGCTCAGATAACTGGCTAGTTATATGCAAAAAATTGAAGCTGGACTTTGTTCCTTATACCATATACAAAAATTAACTCAAAATGGATGAAAGACTTAAATGTAAAACCCCCAAACTATAAAAACCCTGGAAGACAACCTAGGCAGTACTATTCAGGACATAGACACGAGCAAAGATTTCATTATGAAGATGCCGAAAGCAATTGCAACAAAAGCAAAAATTGACAAATGGGATCTAATTAAACTAAAGAGCTTCTGCGCAGCAAAAGAAACTATCAACAGAGTAAACAGACAACCTACAGAGTAGGAGAAAATTTTTGCAAAGTATTCATTCAACAAAGGTCTAATAACAAGCGTCTATGAGGAACTTAAATTTACAAGAAAAAACCAAACAGCCCCATTAAAAAGTGGACAAAGGACATGAACAGACACTTCAAAAGAAGACATATATGCAGCCAACAATCATGAAAAGAAGCTAAACATGACTAATTATTAGAGAAATACAAGTCAAAACCACAATGAGATACCATCTCACACCAGTCAGAATGGTTTTTATTAAAAAGTCAAAAAATAACATGCTGGCAAGATTGTGGAGAAAAAGGAACATATGCACTGTTGCTAGGAGAGTAAAGTAGTAAATTAGTTCAACCATTGTGGAAGACAATGTGGCATTTTCTCAAATACCTCAAGACAGAAATACCATTCAACCCAGCAATCCCATTACTGGCTATATATCCAAAGGAATATAAATCATTTTATTATAAAGACACATGCCTGCATATGTTTATTACAGAAATGTGATACATTTTCTTTATGTGGTACATGAAATACTATGTCACCATAAAAATGAACAATTTTATGACCTTTGCAGGAACATGGATGGAGCTGGAGGCCATTATCCTTAGCAAACTAACACAGGAACAGAAAACCAAATACTTCATGCTCTCACTTACAAGTGGGATCTAAATGATGAGAACACATGGACACACAGAGAGGAATAACACAAAGATGTTCAGTTTTATATATCAGAAAGTAAAGGGTGGGAGGACAGAGAGAATCAGGAAAGTTAGGCTTAATACCTGGGTGATGAAATAATCTGTACAAGAAACCCCCATGACACAAGGTTACCTGTGAAGAAACCTGAACATGTAGCCCTGAATTTAAAATTTAAAAAAATACTGAAAGATTGTGGAAAAACCTAACGTCAGAAGCCAAGGGATAAGGGTGTTTTAAGAGGAAGGGCAGCTCTGCTGTTTGGAATCTGCCCAGAAATGTGGAGGGTGAGGGTGAGGATAGAGAACTGAAAGTTATATAAGTGACATTTTGGTTGCGATGCCCAATTTTAAGGGCCTGGGGACGGGACATAAATCAGTGTGTTAAGGAGTCAGAGTCAGTGTGGAAAATGAGGAAGTAAATGGAGAGTGAGGTGTTGGCTTTTCTAAGCAGGTTGTGTGTCAAGGAACAGGGAAGGATAGTAGCTTGATATGGAACTGTGATTAGAGGAAGTAGTTTTTCTTCTGTGTTTGTTTTTAGATGGGAGAGGCTTGAAAATGAATTTAAATTGTTATAAGAAGGATCAAGAAGAGAAAGATGCAGACTTGATGCGAGGGGAACATATATTAGGAAAATCAAAAGAGAGAACAGTTACTGATTTTTCTTTTTTATTTTGTGTGTTGGCTTTTGTTTACTTGGTAGGGGTAGAAGGTAACTATCTACTAATCAGAATGAGGATGGAGGAAGGTGTGAGGTTTGAAGAGAGTGGAGAATGTTTGAAACCACCTTTTGAAAAAGGAGGGAGAAGGTTGTTCAAAGAACAGGGTAGGACTTTGGGAGGCCGAGGCAGGTCAGGAGATCAAGACCATCCTGGCCAACATGGTAAAACCTCGTCTCTACTAAAAATACAAAAATTAGCCGAGCATGGTGGTGTGTGCCTGTAATTCCAGCTAGTCGGGAAACTGAGGCAAGAGAATTACTTGAATCCAGGAGGCAGAGGCTGCAGCAGTGAGCTGAGATCGTGCCACTACACTCCAGCCTAGGCGACAGAGCAAGATTCTGTCTCAAAAACAAACAAACAAACAAACAAAAACAAAAAGGATAGGAGTATTAGGCAATGTTGGGGCCTTTTTGAGGATTTTCATTAATTTTTTTTCAGCTGCTTATCAATCAATCGGTTCATGAAGAATAAACAATACTATGTGCTCAAAGGAACTATGTTCCAGCTCATAGAAGTACTTTACTTTTGAAATACTTGAAGTGGGGTTAAGGAGATGAATTTTAGACACAAAAAGCAATAAGAGAACAATGAAAGACTATAATTGGGTACCAAATTGGGCAATACAGATAATACATGTTGCAGACATTCAGAGAAAAATACTCCGTGTGGTCACAAAAAGATGGGCTCTGATCCAACCACTAAGGAGTGACAGGATTTTGAGATGGTCACTCCCTGAAGCCTTTTTTTTTTTTTTCTGTATTAGATAAGAAAAAAATGTCTATTCCATTGTCCTTTCAGTCATATCATTTAGAATCTGTGATTACTTGTGAGGCACTCATTCTTGGATTTTTCTATTTATCCAGAAGAGTAGGCTTTTTACACTTTGAAAGTACATGTAGAACTTCCTTGGTACAGGGTGGTGAGTAATTGTGGTAAGGAATTTAAAGGGATTTTTGCAACTATGTATTCCTAAATCTACATTTACCCTCAGGCTGTGTGTTCACATGGTTCTCATTAAGGCCAGCACTACCCTCTTTAAATATCTTACTGGACATTCATTTATATTAGATACTTGATAAAGTTTCCTGAACCGGGAATCATACTCCGTTTTATTTATTTAACACAAAGCATCCCTTGCATTAAGTTAGTATCCACTGAAGTTTTCAATAATTTAATTTCTCTGTGATGTAAGGGAAGATTGTTCCTTGTTTTACTCGGAACTTTACCAAGAGTTTTCAACTGTTCAGAATATTGTGTCAATGATAGCAGTGTTTCTTCTGAGCTTTGAGTAGCCAATTTTATAATATACCTGTGTCTGTCTATACCTATGGGTGTAGGAACCTGCCCATTTAATTATGCCATTGATGGAATTTTGCCTGAGTATTGCCATTGAAGTATACTTTGTTTTAATTTTAACTTTAAATTTAATTATTTATATTATATATTACATTGAATTTTTAAATCCTATGTAAAAGTAGATTATATTATCTATTATTATCATGGTTGCAAGTAGAATGTTAAAAATATTTGTATATAAAAGGACTGTTTTGTCTGAAAGAGTTAAGAATCACTGTATAGGAACTGGGATCTTGAGAAATTTGCTGTGGACTTCAGGATTGGAAGACCTAGTATTGGAGTTCCACCTCTAGCTTCTGCATAAACCTGAATAATTCACTTAATCACTGTGCCAGTTTTCCTTACTGGACACTAGGGGATGATGACAGTATCTTCAGGGCTTATGTAAGGATCAAGAATCAAATGGGATATATCTTTACTTGTGAACTGAGGAAAGAATACCGCTACCGGTAGGCATTCCCAGTGGCATATATATCAGAGAGTATTAAAAGTATTGCATAGCCTTCTTGGCTTGTTAAATTTAGTGATTTGTAAGTAATGTAAACCATTACTTTATAACAAATACAGATACATTTTCTTCTTGAATTTAACATTTATATCAATTTTTAAGATAAGAAATGAAGCATCAGTGACATTTAATTTTATATATTTTATATACTTCCAGGTGTATAAATGCATTCTCTCTAAGACTTTAGGGATACTTTTGTGGAAGTTGTTGGGAAGCTCTGAAATGATTTTTAATTTATAAATTTGTTATTATTATCTCAGGAAAATCCCAAGGAGGATACAAGAAATTCCAATAATAGTAAATCGATTAAGGGGTTATAATGAGAATTGTGTTTCTGAGGATCTTCTTTAAGGCTAACTGGAAATTCTAGGGAAGTCCTCGATGGTCTGCAAACCCCTAAAGGAATCTTCTAGGTATTTAAAAGAAGTCAGTCAAGAGGAATGATAGAACATTTTTAGCTTTCACTTTACCTTTATCATTTCATTCTTCTTTTCACTAAAAACTACCACTTATTACATTTACGTGTTCCAGGTACTGGGACAAGCAGCATGCACACCTTATATATTTGACTTCTTACAACATCCTTGTGAAGTAGATTTGTTACCTTTATTTTACAGAGGAATGCTCTGTGGCAGAGAGAAGTTATCTAACTTGCCCAGGGTCACACAGCTGGCAAGTGGGAGAAAAGCAATTTAAACCCAGATCTGTTTTGTTTTGTTTTGTTTTGTTTTTTTAACTCGAAGGCCCAAGAGCTGTTAGAGTTTCTAAGAGAAGAAGGATTCTGAGTTACCAGGTATTTTATAGTTCCTTTCTCAGCTGGCATCCATCTCAGAATCGTTAGTCTCCACTCTAAAATTATCTCATTTACAACAGAAATTACTTTCTCTTTATTTTCTATGCTTCTCTCTTCTATAAAGTTAATTTTTATACCTGTTATCTGGAGTCGATATCTTCCTTTTTTTTTTTTTTTTGTGAGCGCCATAGCCATCACTTCTCCTCTCTTTCTTTAGAGCAGTGATTCTCAAACCTTAGCTCACATGAAAATCACCTGGAGGGCTTGTTAACACAGATTCCTGAGCCACATACCTAGAGTTTTTGATTCAGTAGGTCTGTAGTTTGGAGAATTTCTATTTATAACAAATTTTTAGCATACACTGAGGCGTCTAGCCCAAAGACTGCACTAAGAGTACCACTGCTCTGGACTTTAGAGAAAAGGTTGACAACATATAAGCTAAGAAATGTTGTTACATTTTTAAATGGTTAAAAAAATTAAGAAGAATAATATTTTCTGACACATGAACATTATATGAAATTCAATTTTAATGTTTATAAATAATAACCTTTTATTGGAACATACTATGTACTGTCTGTTTAGATATTTACATAGACTGCTTTCTCTCTACAACATAAAATTGAGTAGTTGTGACAGAGATTGTATGGCTTGCAAGCCTAACATATTTATCGTCCTGCCATTTACAGAATCGGTTTGCTGACCCCTGCTCTAGGGCAATAATTTGTAATCCTAGCTGCACATTGGAATCACTTGGGGTGCTCTACAAAATAGTGATGCCTGGGTCCCGCCCTGAGAAATTCTGATTTAATCGGCCTGTAGTGCAACGTAGAGGGTCCTTAATATATACACATATCTAATTTGTCCTGTCTAAACAAAACAATAAGCAAGGCACCTAACAGAACTACTCTACCTATAAGAAAGAACTAGGTAGTCCAGTCTCTTTATTTTATAGATTAAGAAAAAGTTGTCTAGCAATACGAATTATTTGTCCATATTAAAAGAGGTTGTTGCTGTTATTATATTTGTAACAAATCATAGTTGCATATTGCTTTAATATTGAATTTTTTTTTTACAATTCAGGTTATTTTTTTAAAGTATTACATGCCCACTCTTAAAAATACAAACTAAATATATGTAGATAGGTTTAAATTCAGTGCATAAGAAGAAAATCAACTAGTCAAGTTTTCTTGATAGCTACTTTTTCCATTTGGGAATCAAATAAAGTAGTTGGCTTGTATTTAAGGGTCATGCTTTAAGAAAAATATGCATACATACTAGAATTACATGCATTACTGAGAGATGTTCACACTCAGAGAGACACTCAGAACTAAGATCAATTCAGAAATTGATAAAATCCATGTTTCTCCTCTCACAATTATTTCCTGGCTTTTGCTCATGGAGTACAATAAAACAAATCCCCTTACAGTTTCCAGTATTTGCTTCTTCCTTATATCTTTATTTCTCTCATTTACTGACAGGGGTAGTTGGATAAGTTGTTCGTTGTTCTATAGTATAGAGGTGTAAAATGAAAAATGAAAGATAATGGCATCCGTCCCTTCCTAAGCCAATAGCAACACTTAAAATTTTACAAACACACACCCTACACCTGTACCTACAAGTATATGCAACTACACAAATACAAATAGGCCTGTACAATGTCAGCTTTTTGGCAACCTTATTTTTACATATAATATTATATATAACTTGGACATCTTTCCACGTAAGAATTTGTATATATGTCTTACATTCCTATGTTATAAATAAACTAATTTTAAAAACATACTGATGGATATTTTTTAGATACACACACACGCATATATCTGGGATAAATTCCTGGAAGTTGAATCACTATATCAAAGAGAATTTTCCTTTTTAAATATTTGATAGATAATTCCAAATTACCTTCCAAAAAGTTTTCAACAGTTAATGCATCTCCATTAGTCCTTGATGTGTTGATTTAATAACCTCTTTTTTAATGTTTTTTCTTAAATATGAAGTTGAACATTTTTAATGTGTTTTGTGGTCTTTTTGTGAATTACTACTTTATGTTCTTTGTCTGCTTCATTCAGTTTTATATTTTCTCTTAGTGATTTATGAAAATTCTTTGTATATTAAGACAATTTCCCATGGAATGTGTTGTAAATAGTTTCCCAGTTTGTTGTTTGTCATTGTGTATTATTTACCCAAGGAGAAGTTGAATATTTTCATATAATCACGATTGTCTATCTTTTCTTGCATAGCTTTAGGCTCTTTTACTTTAATATTATACAAAACAAAATCTGTGTTTTCTTCTAATATGTTTACAGCTTGAATTTTTAACTATTTTCAATAGTTAAAACATTGATCCATCTAGACATTATTTTGATGACAGCGTTCATCTTTAATATTCTCGATAGGCACTATGAGATACATATTATCCCCATTTTACAAATGATAAAAGAATCTGACATGGAAGTGATTTTCCAGGACTACTCACTTCCATCTTGCAGTATTGAAGCCTAGACTTACTCTACTGCCTCTGAAAATGTGCACAGTCAGTTACAGCTTTCTTCTGCTATAGCAAATGTTATTCTTCTTGCATATATACTGTTTTGCTGAATTCTTAGCCTAAAAATATGGAATATTATTTAGTGAGACATTGCTGTTGTAGTTAATGCCGCATTTCCTGCATTTATAAAATAAGAATAGTAAATTGGCTACCTTAGTCCACTTAAGGAAATTAGGCAGTAAATATTCAGGTATAGCCCTGGGATTTTGCTAGACAAGTATACTGAGGTGTTTTAAAGAAGTTTTTAAGGCTAAGGGCCTTTTTAAAAGAATATATACACATTAAAATGGTATCTAAAGCCCTATTATAGAAGTCCTCCCTGATTGCCTTGACAGGGAAATCTACATGTACTTTTTCACCTGTAACTTGTTTTATTTAATCCTTGCTTGTGAGCTGCTCTGAGATTTGTAACATTTTCCACATCTTCTTTTGGTTTTTCTCTCCTGTGCCATCCAAATATCCTGGCAACTATTAAAATAATAATAATAAAATCTGTAAATTTCCTTTTTTTGCCAACTTCTAATGGTAAGAAATAATGGTACTTATTCGCAGGTTGAATAAAGCAGGTTTTTAAAAAATTCCTCTGAATCCCCCAATGGGGAAAGGCATTTTTAAATTTACCTATGTTTTCCATAGCATTGAGTTGTAATATTTCGGTTCATTTATTAGGAAGAGCTGCAGGAAATGTGACCTGTTATAACCTTGGGAGGGGGAAGTGTTGTTAACTGAAACAACAGTTTTGCATTTAAAGCCGGTAAAAAAAAAAGTTGTGGAATGATGAGAGCTGGACATCCATGTGGATTTTTTAATGTCCTGGAAGTCACTGGTTGTATTGTTAAGTGCTTACAATTGTAATTATCTAGGATCCTAAGACAGACGGAACTGGGAATCAAAATAAGTGGCTGCCTTCTCTTACGTTGCCAAAGGATCTCCAGCTTAGGATAAGATTGCCTTTTTCTTCCTAAAAAAAGGCACAAACAATGACAGCCCAAAATAGCTATTTAGTCAGAACTGACGACACTTTCTGAATGCTTGTCATTAAGAGAGAAATACAAAATCCTGCTTTTCTTCTTCCTTTAATTTCTGTCCCTTAAATACCTTGCTTCCTCCTGAAGCTGCCTCACCTCATTGCCCAGGAGAAATGCCCAGTAACTCTGATGGTGCTTCAGCACTACTGCAGGCTCCAGAGGGGAGGTGGCTTATGCAAATCATATTAAAGAAAAAATCCTAAAAGTCACTGCAGCTTTTTCTAGTGAGTTATGCTGATCTTCCCTATTGCTGGAAGCTGATGGGGAGCATCGTGGCAAAGACATAACCACTCTTTTTCCTCCCACTATTTTTGCTGCAGTGAGAACTGTTCATTTCTGCTTGCATTTTGCCAGATAGCTTTAGAATTCTAGCTGAGAATTAGGGCTTCCCAAGGCTGGAAATAAGGGTATAGAACCCTAAATTGTACTTTGTCTTTTTGATTAGGTAAAATTTGAGTTAATTTGCAGCATCCGGTGCCTGAGAGGAGTGACAACAGACAGAAGGATCTGATGATGTTTTTAAGTTTTTTTTTTTTTTTCCTTATGGATTTATAGGGGCAGAAGCTTTTATTTTTCTCTCTTGCTGTCTCCCTTCCGGAGCCTGCTGAACATTTTACATTCAGCAGCAGTTGCTACTGAATCTGAGGTTATGTTATCCCCTGGAATTTTCTGTCTCCATTTCAGCCCCATGTTATTACTGATTGTCATTTACCAATAAAGCATAGTTTTGGAAAACTGGCCACATTGTTTTATTATGGATCCTAGTAACTTTAGATATCCCTAAAAGATGTAACAGGGCAGGGAAGTAGGAGAAGGTGGTACTTCTCAGTCCTGTAACTGCAGATCACCCCAGAGGAACCCAGCTCACATTTTAGGGGACTTTATGTGACAGGGATCCTTTAGTCCTGGTCCTATTCCACATGGAGAAGCAGAATGAGACATGTTTGCAGTAATTTGTAGAATTTGCCAAACAGGGTGCTGCACCAGAATAGCCTGGAATATAGTGCAGAGCTCATATTAAACCTCCAAAGGGAAAAGGGTTTCCTCTTCATTTATAGTCTGCCCGATGTGATCCCATTGTAAAGTATTTAATAGGATAACACCAGGGCTCTCCAGAAATATAAGTAACTCATTGGTTAAATTTCAATTCTTCACCTTTCCCCCCCTCCTTCCTGAGTGAGCTCATTCCCCCCTCCTTCTTTTTTTTTTTTTTTTTTTTTTTTTTTTTTTTTTTTTTAATCCAGTGATTTAAAATGCTAGAAGGAAAAGCAACTGAGGTCTTAACTTTCAGACGCTGAATTCTCATCTAATTGAAATTACTGGGCATAATGCTATATATAGCCAATGAAGAGATTTTGAGCTCTCACTCAGTGCCTTCAAGACATGTCGTTTTGTAGTCAGAGAAAACAGAGATCAATGCATTTTCAAACTGACAGAGGGAACGGATGCTCTTTAGTAGCACATGCCCAGGATCGTGTGTGTGGGGCTTGCGCTGTGCTGAGAAGCTGAATACCGGTCCATATGCTCCTTATTTACTGCAATGTTCTTTGCATGTTACTGTGCACTCCGGACTAACGTGAAGGTAAGAGGAGGCGAGCCGGCAACTGGGCACAATATACATGTTAAGCCAGCTGCAGAAAATGTCTACCTTGTGTAGCTTCAGGACTTTTCGGATTGCTGGCTGAGCAGGCAGATTATTACAGGTGGTTGCAAAGGCTTTGTTTTATTGTTGCCGTGCAGCCTCGCTGGGGGAGCATGTTGGAACGCTGCTGTGAAGTGACCTTCAGGTTTAACTGTTTGTAATTCAGGTTCACGCTCATAGTTGGAGAGTGGAGAGGGGGGAGGAAAAGATGAAAATTATTTAGGTAGGCCAGAACCAAGAAATCAGAGAAGGTAAAAAGCTATAGAGCATGCTTTGAATTATGATTTAGTCTTTCTTTTAAAAAGTGCTGTGAGCTGCCTGTGTTCTTGCAGCTGAATTGTTTAAGAGCTAGGGGGTTAAATCTAGTGACTGTAATGGCATTAGATGTGATCTGTGGGATACCTGACCCTCCTGTGCATATCAACAAATGATTATCACTGGGAATTGGTGATATTGATTATACAAATCGTCAGCTCTGGGTGGGCTGGTTGCTTCAGCTGCGTGGGCGCTGCTGTCCCGCTGCTGTCACCCCACTGACATTCACTTGCTGTCGCTAATGAGCCTCTGAAGTTGAGCCTAAGTTTGGGAGATTTACCCCTTGTCACGGTCAGGGCATTATTATTGGGAAGGTTTTCTGACACGGCATTCATTCAGCACTAAGCCAGACAGACCAGCTGTGGAATTCCAGTTGCATAATTTAAGTGAATTACATCCTTGGTTAACAGTTTGAGCTTATATTTCTTATTGAATGAAGTTCAAAAGGAAAGTGATTACCTTTGAGAAAAAAAAAATTAAGAGGCAGTTAAGACTACCTAAAATAAAAACCTTTTTTTTTTTTAAGTCCAATATCAAGGGTTCCCCCTTTTATTTTACTGGAGGAGTGTTTTAATGTGTCTGGGTAGTAAAGTTTCATTTTCTGTGTTTACAAGTTTTATTAAAGAACTCCCTGCTGCTCACTCTTTTGTAAGCCTTTTTTTTTCTATTTGAATTTCAAACAGGTAGTATTTATGTTTTGATGACCAATTCTTTTACAACTTACAACCTGGAAGCATTCTGTGGATCATTTTGCAGACTTCTATAGAATTTGCTTTTTACTACTTTTAAATGAACTTTAGTAGTCAATTTTTTTCCATGTACAAGATGTAGACAGTCAACAACATGAAAAAATAATTAAAAACATGAAGAGTATGCCCAGATATCATCTTGGATTTCTCTCTTATCATCTCCTGTTCTAAAGTATAGGTATGACATGCATTGTTTTGTAAACTCTGTAAATTGTAAATGTTTTCCCTCCTCATCTTTTTGAAAGGAGAAAAGTACTTTCTTCAGAGGAAGCTCCATAAATAATTTAGATAAAGAAATAACAATTGTTTTGATATTTCATTGTTATATTTTGGAAGTGCAGGAAAAACAAAGTCCAAAGTTTCTTTCTTACTGGGCTTTGGGAAATTTCTTTTTACTCTTACCTACTAACAGTTGTCTTTATGAATTTAGCTTTAAATTTTTCTCATTTAAACTCAAAAGCAGGAAAATAAAAACTTCACTAACAATATCTTAACTAAATACAGATTACTTTTGAATAATAAGTTCCTAGTACTCTGGCTAATCTGTACTGAGATACAGATACTCCTTATATATTGATTGATAGAAATTGAGACCATATGCATTGCCACATACAACACGTATAACCTTCCTTTGAGTAGATTAGTTTTGATTTTAATTATGCTTCTACATTTTCAATAATTAGCTCTTGCATTTCCTTGAATAATTTATAATTTTTTTAGGGTTATCTTGTTTTTCTGAGATAGCAAGTTTTGCAAAAAGAGTTTGCAGTTCATTTGTGGTCTGTTATTTTATGACATTGGTGCAATAAAGCCTCATCTAATATTTTTATCTATTTTGATTTTTATTTATATTACATTTTAAAAGTATTTGCTTTTATTTCTATTGTTACAAGAACTACTTATTCACTTGGTTCTGCCAAATACTTGCTTATGGTATATAGTTTCTCATGTTTGCCATAATTTAACATGATTATTGTCACAGTTCCCAAAACTTTAAGGTGGTTAAAATTCAAAGGATAGAAACATTTCTTGTCTATTTTTTATGCACACAGTAGACCACTAGAGTCATGATCTTTTATTCTAGAATGAACTTTTTTGTTAATTAGACCTTTATAATGTATAACTGAAAGAATTGTATTGAGAATGGTATGTTTTTAGACATTTTACATGTTTTATTTAACAAGATGTTAAATCTGGACCACTGGTGTAGACACACACACACACACATATTTACAGACTTCAGAATGTGACTCACGGGTCACCATTTATTCATTCATCTATTAAAATTTTTTGAATGACATCTAGGATATATGCACCATGCTAGAGTCTTGGAAACTAAGATAAATAGAAATAGTACTTGCTTTTAAGAAGCTTCCAGTCTAGAAAAAGGCACAGACTATAAACAAATAAATGCTTTGAAGTATTTCTGACCTATAATGGACATCTATGCAGGGCATTATTGTAGAAGAAAGAAACAAGCAAAGAAAACAAACAAACAAAATCACAGGCTAATTTTACCTGGACTGATCAAGAAAGGTTTCGCTGTGAGGCCACCTTTAAATTGAACCTTGACAGCTAATGGACTTTTGCCAAAGATGTTAGAGTAAGGAAGGCATGCTGGGTAAAGGAGTGTCAAAAGCGTGGAGCGAGGAAGCACAGCACTTCAAAGAGCTGCAAATAGTTTGAAATGGTTAGACATGGGCTCTTGCAAGGCTGAAGAGTAAAATAATAGGGTAAATCATAAACAAAGAAAAGATAAACCAATGCTCTGAGAATTGACTGAGCGGTCATCACAATCTAACTCTTTGGAAATTGTGTTACTTTGCTACCTATTTTCTAGAAGAATAGCTTTCAACAGAAGGAAATGAAAGGAATGAAAACTTCTAATCACTGGGCATTATTTATGGCCTGTGTTTTCTTGTTAGTTTTAAATAGAGCTTGATAAAGATTCACATTACCTTGGCTAGGATTTTTATTTTAACTTTTTACAAAATATGATTAGAACAATTTAGTTTTAGTCTACTCACTGAAATGAAGCAATGTGATCATCATGTACACATGTAGTTCAGTTTGCATCAGATGTCTGTATCATTTTTGTCTTTAGAAATGGCTCTATTTTTTAAGGTAATGACACTGATGATAATTTTCTAAATAATTTTATGTTTTTCATCTCATTGTATCCCTTTTTACATTGCTGCTACAAACATACCCACATGTACACTCACAAACCCACAATCCGTGAAATATGAATCGCAAGTGTTAGACCAATAGTACAGGTAAGAAAACTAAGGTAGAGAGAGGAAATGACTAGTTACTCTGTTTCACATTGTGTCAGAAGCAGGTTCTCTTGAGTGTTACCTTATTACTTTTTAGAGTAAATCCTGCTGCCTACTGTATAAATTCAAGAATTCTGCTCCTTTATTTTTAAAATTCACTGAGGGTAAATACAATAACTTTTAAGAAAAAGCTTGTAACAGAATGGTTTTAAATCATAGATTTTTGGGATTTCAAAAGAACTACATTTGAACTTGTCTTCTCCATGTATTGCATAGCTTAAGAAAGTTTAGTTTTTTTCTCATCTGTAAAAGAGGTATAATAATAGCTCTTAGGTATTATAAGGATTATGTTCAGTGAGGCATGTAAACACTATAAAAAGTTCTTAGACTATAGGAATAACTCAATTTAAGTCATCATCGAGAAAATAAAGACCTCCAAGTAGCAGTAAGGCTCTAGAGTTGCCTTCAATAAGAATTGATTTAGAAATTGAGCCCAATTAAAATATATCTATAATTAATGAGAAATGCATTTAGGTATAATGTTTCCTGTCCCACTATAATAACTATCACAATGAAACATACGCATACATTCCCATGTTATTGCCATGGAACCTGGAGTTTTAGTTTGTTCACCTTTCTATCATCAGCACAAAGATCAATGGTAAGTACATAGTAGGTACTCAAGAGATACTTTAAATGAATGCATTAACTGAGTCTCAGACTTCTTTTTTATTCATTCAACTTCCTTTCAGATTGTTTATCTTAATGCTTGTTAGATTATTTTGAAAGAAAGAAAAAAAGAAAGAAGAAAACCATAATTTTGAAGTCATATAGGCTTCAGTTTGAATAGTAATGGCTTTGGCAGTCACAAGCCACTTACACGAAGTCACGAACTGTTTTGGATCTGCTTGGCCAGGTTGTAGAGCTAGTTCGAAGGGAATCAATAATTCACACTAAAAAAAATTTTTGAATCCTAAACACTCTAGAATTCAGGCATTTATCATGCTCATTTTCACCAGGTTTATTCAGTGAAATTGCTCTTTTCCAAACACCCCACCCTTTTCTGCTCCTGATCATTTCTAGAAATTTTTTCCTGCAATGGGAGTCCTTTCCTTGCATTGACCATATTTGTCTAAATTCTGTCCTTCCTTAATAACAGTACAGGGTGTCTGTATCTATCTTCCGAGAACTAGAACCCAGTCACACTAATTCCCATGCTTTATCTCTCCTTTGATTTAGTGAGTGTAATTTCTCCATCATTTATGGCAATAAATCTTATATTGCCTCATATCATCACTTGCATTATTATTTTATACTGTAGTTAATTTTGTTTATGTTTGGGTATTGCCCTCGCTCCAAATAAATTTTAAGATTTTTAAAGACAGGAACTATAACCTATTTTCTTAATCTTTTTTTCTTATAGCTTATTTATATTTAGGAATTCAAAAAATGATCAGTGGACTAGTTTAAAAAGAAACTTCCAGAAACTCTGTCTCCTTATGCTGCTGACACCTACTCTTTGCTAGATCCTATGTTGCATCCTACATTTTGATGCTTTTAATAAACACATAATTTGTTGTAGGCAGGGCTTGGAATTATGAATCAGAATGTGTGGACAGTTTGAGTAACACCTATGGCTCATAACAAGTCAGAGATGGTACCTCTTAGGTTCCAGTTGAATAATTATCTCTTTCAGGATACCTGTAATTTATTAGTTCCTCACTGGACTCCTTTAGTACGGTCTCCAAATGTTTGTAAGCTATGGTTTCCAAATGGTCGTGAGCCATTTGGAGACCAATTTGGTATATTGAGTGTATAATACCTAAGCCTAGTTAATGTGTTAGATTTACAATTTCCAACAAAACCCATTAACTCAAAACTTAAAAAATTAAACAAGGAGTTAATAAAGAATAAAACAGCACATTGAACAATAACAATAATAGCTAACATTTGTGAGACTCTTAGTATGCACCATGGACTACACCAATAAGTTTGCATGTATTTTCTCAAAATGTTTCCTAGTGACCTAAGATTTATGCAGTCTGGTCATTATTATTTCATAGATGATGAAACTAAAGTTTAGGGAACAAAAATAACTTGCCTAATATTACAACTATTAAGTGCCAGTGAAGTCACCTTGTAAACCAGGTCTGTTTCACTGGTAACCTTTGTAACAACCTTCCTAAATAGATAGTATAGATATGAAAATTACTGTTACTGTGTTATGGACATCTCAAATCTCTTTTTAAAATTAGGTAGGGAATTAAGTAAACAATACAAGTGCATATGTCTTACAGAGTATGACCTTGCCATTCCTTTTCTTGGCTTCTTTCTAAAACATGTTAGCCAGAGTCAGGCCTGAGGCTTTCTTTTGTATTCTATATTCATCCTTCACCAAATATTTGATGAGTACCGATTATGAGTCAGTAACTGACCTAGTATTATAAATAAAGGGTGAAATAAAACAGACAATAATCCCTACCCTCATAGAACTTACATCATAGTGAGGCAGGTAGAAAATAAACAAGACAATTAAGTAAAATATATGGTATCTAGTGATAAGTGTTAAGACAAAAAATCATGGAAGGAAATTGGAGGTGTGCATTGGGGGATAGGTTGGTTTAGGGTTTTAGATAAGATGGTTAGTGAAGGTCTCACTGAGAATATGACTTGGAATAAAGATCTAGAAGATGAAAACAAAATATACTTGTGGGAAAAGATAACAGAAAGTGTAAGTGCAAAGTCTGTGAGCTAGAAGCCCGCCTGGCATGTTAAGAACCTCTAAGAAGCCAGTGTGGCTGAAGAAAGAAAGGTCAAGAACATGTCACAGTGAAAAGATCATGTAGGACTTTGTAGGCTAGGCTTTTCTCAGTGAGATGGGAAGCCAGCTAGGTTTTGAACAGAAGAGTCACATGATTTACGTAATTTTTTTTTTTTTTTTTTTGAGACAGAGTCTGGCTCTGTTGCCAGGTGCCAGGCTGGAGCACAGTGGCACCATCTTGCCTCACTGTAGTCTCCGCCTCCTGGGTTCAAGCAATTCTTCTGCCTCAGCCTCCCAAGTAGCTGGGACTACAGGGATGCGCCACCATGCCCAGTTAATTTTTGTATTTTTTAGTAGAGACAGAGTTTTACCATGTTGGCCAGGATGGTCTCAATCTCCTGACCTCATGATCCACCCACGTCTGCCTCCCAAAGTGCTGGTATTACAGACTAGCTAATGTTTAAATAGAATCACTCAGGTTGCTGTGTTGAAAAGAGACTTTAAGGGAAAAAAGGCAGGAGCAGAGAGACCAGTTAGAAGTTCCTGCAGTAATCCAAGGGAGGGATGTTGAAAACTTAGATCAGGTTGGTGCCAGTGGGACTGGGGGCAGGTTTTTCAATTCTGTTTGTAATTATAATTTTGATATCTATCTTCTTCTTTGTCTTTTTTCTACACTGATATTGAGTCCTCCTTAGGTGTGATGTGTGGGCTTTCAGCTCTGCTATATTAATTAGAAAAAAAATGCTTTGATAAGTAATTACCATGCAGTTTTACTGCTTCTTAATCCTCTGAACATTTTTAGAAGGTAGGTTACCCAAGACTTGAGTCATACATATGCATTCATGATTTCATTTTCTTTTGGTCTCAGCTCTTCTGATCCTCAGAGGATGCTGCCCTAGTTCTTAAATGAATCAACTATAAGCTACTTAAGGGCAGGAACTGTGTCTCTTATATGTATTTTTGTACTCATTGCCTTGCACATGACAAATGATTAATAAATATTTGATAAATAACAGACTGAATGAATGAATGTTAGCCATTCAAATAGCTGGACATATTTTATAAAGTACCTTTTTACAGTGGATGTGGTACCACCAAGTAAGAATAGATACCAACAAGGTGGGTTTCCATTCTAATGAAAAATTAAGATTAATTAATTAATTAATCTCTAATTAATATCCTCTCTAATGTTCATTATGGCAGTATGTTTCCAACATCAGAATCTTAAGAAAGCAACCTGGGAATCTGAAAATGACCCTAGGTAAATCATTCATAAGACAAGTTTAGAAAACACTATCACATAGCATATGTTTGGAATTCTCCAGTGTGTTCAGAAACTGCTATGTTTTAATAATAGTTGTCTAAGTCACATATAGATCCAAAGATTTTCCAAACTTGGATTGCAACATGTAGTAAGAAATAAATTTAAAATTCCAAGTATGTTTTAAAAAGCAATACTTACTTTTACCAAAAGTTATGCATTGTGATATTTTCCATTACAACTTTTTAAAATGTCTCTCTTTTATAATGTTGATCAAAATTAACTAAATATATTATAATCAGAAAAATAACTGGGGAAATACAGTTCATATTGACTCTTTTAAAAGATTCCTTCATTAACCTTTATTGACTTTAAATGGGTGTAGAATGGGTCATAACTCATAATTTGAAAAACACTGTAACATGTTCCCTGCCTTAAGAAAAATAAAACCTCAATTAGGAATATGCAAATGAAAAGACGATGAATTACAACAGTCAGCCAACAGCAAGAAGGGAATGTGTAAAAGTCATGGACTGAACACAGGGCTTCTCCATATAGCCTGGTTCGTTTACTGATTAGCATATTTTTTTGGGAATTCATGGTTTGGTGCTTACTTCCCTGGCCCTGGCCTTTGGGATTTAGCCTACTCACCTACATACCTCAGTATTTCTAATAACAATAGCTAATGTTTGTTTAGTATTTATGATTGGTCAGGCAATGTGCAAATTACTCATTTCATCTTCACAGCATCTCCAACAGAAAGTTTTCTATTAAACTTTCTCTATTTTTACATGTGAAAAGACTGCACCAAGGAGGTTTAGTACCTTGTTCCGGGGCTCAAAGCAAGTAACTGGTGGGACCACAATAAATGCCAGGCTCAGGCACCAATGCTTAGGACAGGCCACTGCCTGGAAAGAACAGCTTTACATCCTTTTGGTTTTGATGACTTCATTGGGCATTCCTTTCGCCTATTATATTTAGTGACTCAACAGATCTCAGTTTCCCCTAACTTGAGTGTGTCACAGTTTCTTCCATTAGCTAAGACCCAGAAGAATTATTGTGGGTGAAATATTCTCCCAGAAATATTCTCCCATGGATCTGGGGTCCGGGGTGTAGTGCTTATACTTAGAAGACTTCATAACAAATTGAAGTATGAGCACCTCTTGAAAGAAACCTATATGCTAAAATCTACACTTAGTATTAATACAGTAGATAAGATATTAAACTTCCCATGATGAAGTGGTATTGTACTGTGTCTTGTAGAACTTAGCTCTGAATAACTGACAAGAGAAAAGTAGACAATAAAATAAAAAGTCATTTAACCTTGGGAGGGTCTGGCCTTAAATATTTCTCAAATTTAAACTGGAAGTGTTTTATTTTTTCTTTCTGTTTAGACTTTGATGCTTTCGCATAGGCAGAATTTGAAAGAAGCCAAGGGAATACCTTTCTTTAAAATGGAAGATGAATATGGGAGGCTTATTTTGAGTTTTTAAATTGGTTTATTATTTAGTTGTATAGGCATAACTAGATTTTGAATTTTAAAAAGGTACACATACATTGATTTTAAGTGTCTACTTAGTTTTTCAGGGGTTACTTACCTTGGAAATGGAAACTGGTACAATGGAGTTTACGATGAGCCTGGATGGGAGGGAGTAAGGTAGATTTCTGAAACGGATCTCTGAATCTTGGTGTAAATAAAAGAACCCTTTGAGTTTGTGTTGGATGTTTAGTTGACTAATTTATAAACTGCACTCCTTCAGACTCATTAGGAAAAGTAAACTAATGAATCAGTTTTAAGTGAGTCAGAATACATTATATTTTTCAACTGTTTTTAACATTACAAAAGTAATATATGTTTATTATAGAAATTATAGAAGTATAGAAAAGGACAAAAATGTATACTTCCTCATATCCTTGCTATTCATGTATAGAAATGTGTATTATTTTCTTTTTTCCTATATATATGTGTGTATATGAATGTGTGTACATTGGATTATGATGTAATATTTGTCATGTGTTTTTGCTCATACCATGATATAAGAACATTGTCATGTCATTAATAATTATTCACAGGCTTCTTTTAAAGTGGCTACATAATAGGGAAGCTTTTTCATTCTCTTTTTGAAAACTACATAAATACAGGTAAGTAGGGACTGAAAGCATTGTTTTTTCTTGGACCATTACTTTTCAGCAGAGGATAGAAAGCTTTCAAGTGTAACCTTGGAATAGTTTTGAAATGAGATGCGGTTGGGAAAAAATTTATATATGATGAGTCTGAATTTCAAAAGGATCATTGCCATTGTAGTTCAAACTGGGGAAAAAATGTATACTTAATGTAAAAGTTTCTTTAGCTAGTCTCCTAATACTGTCTCAATACCCAAACCTGGCAAATAATGGCTTTGAGCTGGGTTTTAAATGATTCTTTTAAACACAAGCCAACCAGACAATTTCCTTAGTATCACTATCCTCCCAGGTACTTAGATTGAAAACACTGAAATCGTTTTTACTCTCCAGCTACCATGGAGAGATAATAAATCCACAAATCCTATAAAATCTAGTAATTTCTTCTACTTTGTCTCTTTTTGCCTCTCCTTTCCTCAGTGGAGGCTCTCGTTTTCTCTCACTGTATTGCTCCAGAACATTGTGACTGGCTTCCCTAATCTCCCCCTGTCCTCTTCAAATTTGTCCTCCCCATATTCAGACTTATTTTTATTAAATACATATAAGAACTGGCCATCCATTTCTCTGTTCAAGAGCTTATATGTTTCTTACTGCCATCAACATTTTTGTCCCCATGATGGCCTCAGTCACTTTTCATCACTACCTTCTGCCAGACCTACTGCTACTTCCATTCAGCCTACACAGCCTGAATCGATTCCAGCTATACTTCCACTCCACTGCTCATGCCATAGAGGAGATGTGGAAAAACTGGGATGTTTGGTAGTAAGCCTGGGTTTAAAATTTGTCATCTCCATTCACAAAGTAGTCTGCAATACTTCTTGGTGAGTAAATACATTTTTCTGATGCTTAATTTCAAGATGGTATAACTGACATGGTAATGATAAGGATCTACCTTATATCACGAGCAAGGCTTTGACAAAAAAAAAGAGTCTCAGATATATGCAGGATTCATTCAGAAGATGTTAAAATATTTTAGGAAAGCCAAGGAAATGTTAACTGAAGCAGTGAAGATTAGCTTTAAATTTGGTGGTCATCGCAAACTTGCTTATGTAGCTGAACATTTCCTTATGGTATACTTTGGATCCCAAGAACATGAGCTAGAACCTATCTCCTTTGTAAAATTTTGGGATATTGATGATAAAATGATGTTTAGTTTTACAGTTGAGAAGGTGAGAGAAATTAACTGCAATATCGGCAGTTATATGCTTCCCAGCCAAGACTTCTACATAATATACAACAGTAATCAGCTAAATATAACCACTCTCCAAATTGCTTGGGAAACCAGTCACAAAATTTGCATAATTGTTTCTTTGGTGCAAAGAGGTCGCTAATCCCGAAAAGATTTAGATTAATTACAGATTAATGTAGGAAAGTAAACTCTTTTATTAATATTTTTATGTTAATACTTATACACATTTGGTTATATATATTTGTGTTTTTAAAGAGAATTTGCCATAGTAGAGCATTTAACAGAAGATTGGTGTTTGGAGGTCAAGGAATTGATTTTCACTTGCAATTTTAAGATAAAAGATATTTTAAAATCTTAACATCTGTAAGTTGTATTGGAACACGCAGGAAAGCTTAAAATGCCTCACACTTTGTTTTATTAATATTTATTAAATGTAAAAGAATGATTTAAATACCTGAGAAGTTTTTTTGTGTTTAGATAAAATACTTCTAAATTTTTAATATGTTAAATTTATAAATATAGGTTAAAATATTTAATGGAAAATTAATTTAGTCATATAAACTCTCTTAATGGTGATTGTAAAAAACTTGATAAATTTATACATAAAATAGTACAATTATAATTAAAATGTAAAAGTTAAGCAATATATTTGAATTTATAACTTTACCAATGAAATATGAATTTCACAAACTAAAAGAGTTCCACATAGTGTTTTCTGTCCATGAAAGATGCCTTAAAACAGCAACAAAGTAGTAACATTTCACATTATTGGGTTGTCATGAAGCATAAGCAAGATAACATCTAAGGCATTACTTTGTAAATTCTAGAACATTAGAAAAATATTAATAATTACCTGTCATTCTAATTTCTTTTGCTTAATCTGTCACTGAAGACAGAAAAAAATATTTACCTTTCCTTTTCTCTATGTAATAATTGTTTCATCCTTCCAGACCCTGCCAGTTAGTTTCTTCTCCAAGATATAAATTCTTTATTTTCTATACAGTTATTACTTTGTACTTCTATTGTAACACCTAATGCATTGTGCATTGCCAGCATAACACTTGCATATTCCTTGTTTTGGAGATGTTTATGCCTGTTTTTCTTTACCAGAATGTGAATTCTGTATCCTTTCCAGTTCATTTTTTAGAAGTAAACATTAATCGAGTCTTTCTTAGGTGCTAAACACTGTTTTCTGTACCAGGGCCAGAGTCATTAATAAGAAATGTTATTTGTGTCTGTATGTAATGAGTAATAATGAATTGTTGAATTTAATTTAATTTGAAGTAAAAAAATCATTCCATCTAAAAAATTTTATAATAAAAATTTTTAGGAAAGCAGTTGACTAGTTCAGGAAAAAATTCAGGTAATGAAAATAGCAGATAAGAAAAATTACAAATAACATTAAAGAAAAATGGAAGCTTCACCAGTATAGCACTCACTTTTTCCCTTAGGCCTAAAACATTGTTTTCATTCTTATAAACGATTTAGAAGATAGTTTTGCAGAAATGATTGGAGCAGTAGAGGCTGAAGGCAGGTAGAGGTTGGTTAGACAAGACTGCTGATCTTTAATCACTCAGTCAGGGATGTCTGCCCATTCTCATTAGGAATATCTGGTGCCCACCTCCAATTTCCTCCCTTCCTTCTAGTCCTCAGCAGTCAGCAAGGCTGTTTTCCTTTTCCTTTTGTCCAGCAGTCAATAACATTGATTTTTACAGCATTAGGTGATCTCACCTCTTCCCTCATTATCCCCTCCTTCAGAGCTAAACAAAGCCACGTTCCCTGGAGTGCAGCACAATCTGCAGAGCCTGTAAGACAGAAATGGCCAGAGGCAGGATGCAGGGCTTTGGCTGGGTAAGAGAGATGGTCAGTGCCATCAAATCTCATGGGAACATCCTGGGCAGAATATTTTTGATATAGTCTTAACGTAAGGGGTAATATATACTCCAGAGGAAAAATGCACATAAAATGGCTTTTTGTTCACTGCAATTTAATTGAGTAGGCTGAGGGGGAAAAAAAGCCCTGAGGTCCTGTTTCCTTATATAATTCTTACTGAGTCTGTTTGGATAGGTAGTTACTATCCCTGGGAAGAGACCACCTTTCGGAATGGGTCAAAAGAGCAGTAGCACATAACGGGACCAGAGTAAAGTGCGGGAGAAAAGAATTTACTCAATGATTGCTTTTTTGTATGCCAGAAATTTCTTAATTTTTATTTATTTTAATCACTATAAAAACCTTGTCAGGTGAGGGTTACTGCCACCACTAACCAGACTCTAAAACCGAAGCTTAGAAATGCACATTAGCAAAACCAAAGTCACATAGCAAGAAAATGGCAAAGCCAGTCTTTCTATACACACAACTTTGTCTTCCAGAACTGCTGACTTTTCCTTCTGAGAGTTTATATAAAAGTGATAATAATTTTAAAGAGTGAAGACATTATTCCTCTGTTTAAAGATCAAGAAAAAGGTGCTAGAATTGGTTTTGATTCAGTAATCTTATGAAGAAATGATCAAAACGGTTTTGTTGCTTAGCTAAGGAAGAGCAGGAACAGAGAGAAACCTCAGATACTGTTTAGGAAAGATTCAGCCCAGGCTGGTTAAAAGGTGCCTTAATGCAGGGTTTCAAAGACTGGGAAAGGAGTTTCAGGTTTCTGGACCTGAAATTATATGTTGAAAACATGTAAGCTTTTCAACAAAATCTTTGTTTATGTGATAGATGTTAGCATTCCATCTTACAAGCCCTTCATGGTATCTTATACAATAAAAGTAACTGAATCAATGGTAGATTCCTTCCTTTCTCAATGATGTCCCACCCTTTTCTACAACATAATGTGAAAGCTAAGTCCCAGTCTTTCTTTCTGATGAGATGTAAGTAAGGGCATTGTTTGTACTCACAGGTGAAACTTCCTGAGAATAAAAGCCTTAAACATCTGTATCAAATTCAGCTACAACAACAGATTTCAGGTCTAAACCCTCATGTTGAGGAGAAGTGTGGATATCCCTAGGGCAATCCTTGAGTACGTACTGTCCGATAGAGTAACTATCAGTAGGACTCCCTTGAGTCATACTGTCTGACAGAGTAACCACTGGACACTGTGGCTGTTGAGCATTTGAGATATTGCTAGTCTGAACTGAGATGCATTGTAAGATGCATATTAAATTTTGAAGATTTAGTACAAAAAAGTGAAGCATATCATTAATCTTTATCTTTGATTATATGTTGAATTGATTTTAGATATATTAGTTTAAATAAAATATATTATTAGAATTGATCCCACCTGTTTTTCTCCAGTTTTTTTCAATGTGGCTACTAGAAAATTTAAAAGTACATCTATGGCTCTCATTTGTGGTTCTTATTACTATATTTTTCTTAGACAACACTGCTCTGGAGACTAAAGGATAACTCATTCTTTCCATGGATAGAGAGGCCCTTGACCTTGATATTCTGAAAGGGTTTTTATAATCAATGTGGTTAGCTCTCTTCCTCCTTATCCTGAGACAGACAGAGAGGATGGGCAAGAATCTTTCTAGCTCTGTAATTCTGAGATCTTGACACAATCATTGAATGCTAGATTTAAAAGGGAACTTCAAGATTCCAAGTTTCAACTCTCAACTACAGTCCAAGGAGGTTAAGCGACTTGTCCAGAGAGTTAATGTCCAGTACTTTTTCCATTAAAATGTACTGCCTCTCAAATGCATGACCACTCTCCTCAATGGAAAACTTAAATATTTATATTGTCTTGGGAGAATGCAAACCCTATGACTGGGTGCAGACAGGTTTTCTTGGAATGGAAATTGTTCTCTGCCATGTTCTAAGTGGTCCCAGTGGAGAACCCTTATTTGACTTTCAAAATTATGTACTGGTATAATCTCTTCAGTGGATCCTTCCTACCCCAGGCAAAATTAGTTAGTTTCTATTCTTCCTTACCTACACAGCTCTATTTCAGCTCTGAAGAAACTATTTTGTGTGCACTGACTCACACATAAACTCCTTAATTCAGGGTGCTTGTTTTGTGGGCTCAGCATCAGGCACATGGTAGGCCTTCAGTAAATATTAGTTTTATTGAACTGTTTTTTGGAAAACTCTCACAGACTCCCTTTTATGTCCTAAATCTTGTTATTCTATTCTTGTTATTCAATTTCATTAAAGTAGTAAATAAAACCGTCAACTTTTTCTTTCTTTACATGCCCATTTTTTTCTCAATCAGTGATACTTAGAAAATGCTATCTATCATGTTTTGGAAATACCATTCCTTCACTCTTTCTTAATCTCCCAGTTAGTCATATGTTGAATTGCCTCATCAAAGGGACCCTCTCTAAATAAATGAAGTTGGACTTGTCAGTCAGGGGCGGATTGAGTAGGCCTGAAGAAGCCATGATTCATGCCATCTCATTTCCATGGTGTATGCCTTAAATGCCACATCTCCAGTTAGCAGTTAGTCTCTCAGGAAAAAAAAAATTAGCTTTGCATTCCTTTTGGGTTTTAAAAATTCCCTTTTGAAGTTTGTGCTAAGAATGAATTCCCTTTGGCCTTTTGGCTTTCTCAAGGTGGGATTTAGACATGGCTCCATTTCCCCTGAAAATTGATTATAAAATCTGTGTCTACTGATACCCTCATTTTAGCATTAAACAGCTACAACAGTGTAAAGAAGAAGGGAATGAGTTTTTTAGCTTGCCATGCCTTGAATTCAGTTCTTTTCTCTCTTTCTTTGCAGATATGTCAGGATGGGAGATAATTTGAATACATAGAATCCTGGCCGTAGTCCCTTGGGCTTACTATTCTCATTTTCTTTTCCCTGCCCACACTTTTATTTGCCAGGCTGCAGAAATAAGAGACCTGTACTGACACAAGTTCATCATATTCACAAACACTGATGTAAGAAGATTTTTAAATTTGTGCAATGGAGTTATCTATTTATTCATTCAACTTTCATTTATTGGATGTCAACTGTGTTTTAGCTACAGAGGCAGGCATCTTTAGTAATTTTTTTAAAATTCAAATTCCTGTTTCAGAGCTGAGATAACTAAAACTAAAATACCTTAAGTGACCTCTCCAAAGTCAATGCTTATAAATAGTGTATCTAGCACTCAAACTGAAGTCTGGGTGGAAAAAAATTGTGCTCATTCTATGACACTGTACTACTGTTTCATGATATAAAAGAAATTGTGGCTTACTATAGTGTAGCACAGTGATTAACAATGGGGGAATGTGGAGTCTCTCTGTGTTTCTATCCATGCTCACAACCCTATAGACCTAGGTGGAAGGACCCTACTCAGATTTTTCAGCCTAACTTCAGTGACTTGATCTAACAGTGTTTATAATTATGGTGTCTTAAGAAGCAGTCTTAGGGCTCCAAAATTCTTCTGTGATGTTGTTTTCCATTATAGGAAATACCATCTGCTGTCCCCAACCCTTTTTCAAATGTCTTGATTTTTCTTCCACCTCTACCACTGCTCCTATAAGATGCCTTTTATTTTTTGCTGGGGCTACTATAATATATTCCTAACTCCTACATCTATTCTTGGCCCACTCTAGCCTGTTTTCCATACTACAGCCAGAGGGAGGTTTTTCAGGTAAGAATTAGATCTTGTCAAAAACCTGCTTAAGGGCCGGGCGCGGTGGCTCAAGCCTGTAATCCCAGCACTTTGGGAGGCCGAGGCGGGTGGATCACGAGGTCAAGAGATTGAGACCATCCTGGTTAACATGGTGAAACCCCGTCTCTACTAAAAATACAAAAAATTAGCTGGGCATGGTGGCGCGTGCCTGTAATCCCAGCTGCTGGGGAGGCCGAGGCAGGAGAATTGCCTGAACCCAGGAGGCGGAGGTTGCGGTGGGCTGAGATCGCGCCATTGCACTCCAGCCTGGGTAACAAGAGCGAAACTCCGTCTCAAAAAAAAAAAAAAAAAAAAAAACCAAACCTACTTAAAAGGCTTTCTCTTGCTTTAGACATGGTTACAAGATATTGTGTGGTCTGACCTGATCCTCTAGCTTTACTATCTACCACACCCCTCTATTCCCTTTGTGAACCATATTCTTCTCTCCTTTCAATAGTTCCTCAAAAGATCAGCCGTTTTTTTAATATATCCTTTGCTATATTCCTTTCCTAGAATGTCTCCATCAACCCTTCATCTAGTTAAGTGCTATTCATCTTTCAGATCTCATCTCAAACCTCCATCCTTCGTGGAACCCTTCCCTAACTCTCGTTTCTAGGTCTGTTCCCCTGTATTAACTCTCATTTCATCTGAATGCATTTTTTTTGGCACTTACCAGACTTTGCTAAAATATGTATTTCAAAATAGAGTATTTCTTTGATTATTTGATTACTACATGTCTCCCTGCTGGACTGCAAATTCCATGGTAGCGGCAATCATATCAGTTTTACCTACATTATATCCTTAGGAGTTATGGGCGTGATAAATGACAGAAGGAGGCAAGCTTTTTTTTATAAGCTGCCAGTTTATCTTCTCCAAGTTAACATGTCTCCTGTCTTATATGTTTCATTTGATAATATATCTATCATCTCATCTTCCCTGACTTAAAGCACACAAATTATTGCCACCCCTTGGCTCTGTGTGTATGTATGTGTGTTAGCCTTGCTGTGGGTAATGGATAGCACAGGTCAAGTCATCGAGAGCGGAGTTTTTTCCCTGTCACATGCATGTGCCCATACTCCACCTGCTGTATATTGGTGTATGTTAAAGTTAATTTTTTAGGGATGTTAAAACAACAATTTTTTTTAGTATTAGTTCAAGATAAAGATTACAAATAAAAAAAGAAAAAGGGAACTTTAAGTCTGTTATTCAAGAAAATAGAAATTATAGAGTATATTTCTAAGGTAAATATTTAAAATAATATTTGACTGATCACATATTCTAGCCATGCCATGAGACTCTATTAGAGTCATTATTTGTGCTGAATTTGTTAAACTAAGGAATCTTAATCTAAACTAGACTTTAACTGCCAGATGAGTTTTTTACAAGTCATTTTTAATAATTGGTGTGATTTGCCTATACTTTAGAAAATCTGGAGGTGGTATTAAAAATCAATTTTAGGAACATGTTAAACTGAACCATATGTATGCAATCAACAAAATCCAGCCTTTGAAAAAGTCTAAAGGTCAAATAGCTCAGGCTTATCAATAGATTAATAATAAGAGAAAGAAAGAGATGGAGTAAAAACCTGTAAATAGTCTTAGAGACATAGAAAACTAAGCTATAGTGTTCAGGAATAGACTATAAAAAATACAAGAAAGTGATCATTATAAAAGTCAGGCCAAGATTACTTTTGAAGGAAAGGAGGGTGTTTGATTGGCCTGAGGCAAATGGAGACCTCCGTGGTGGCTGTCGAAGTTCCATTTATTGACATGAGTGGTGGTTACAGGAGTCTGTGCTTAAATAATTTATCAAATCATATATTTTCTGTGGTTATCTGTATCTCTGTTTTATTTTACAATACAAAAAGGTTTTTAAATGCAGAACAAGGGGAAAATCTATTTTATTACCAATCTTTGTGTATTCCAAATTAAAATATCTCAGAAATATATTGTGTTAAGTCATAGAGTCTACTGGGGGCCGTCTTTCAATGGCAGAGAGAGAAAGCATTGGATACTTCATTTGGATATTGGATTTTACAAAATTATTTTGAGTTTGGAAAGTACTTAACATTGGAGGAGAAGCTAAAGAAGTAGAAAAAGGAAAACTTGTACACGGATACACAAACCAATAGAAAAACTTCCAGGTCTTTTTCTAAACAAATAAAAATTCAGATCAGGCTGGTCGTGGTAGCCCACACCTATAATTCCAGCAGGATTACAGGGAAGCTCAGTCAGGAGGGTCACTTGAGGCCAGGAGTTCAATACCAGCCTGGCCAACATGGTAAAACCCTGTCTCTACTAAAAAAAAAAAAAAAAAAAAAAAAAAAAAAAAAAA